>NW_024426663.1:31276370-31425531 GCF_017311325.1 Ursus maritimus | reverse complement strand
CCCCCCCCCCCCCCTTTTTTCTTTTGCTCCCAAGCTAGTTGAGAGCCACTGACCGCGGCCTGGGCACGCGTATGTCAGGAGGTGAGAAGTGTTCAAGCGGCGGCTCCCTAAGGCCAACAGAAGAGCCTTGTGCTAACAGCTGGATTGAGGAGGTAGAACTCAAGAGTGGGCTAATCCAGCGGTTCTCCTACTTGAGTGTGCAGCACACACACCCGAGGACCTGTCAGAACACAGACTGCTGGGCTTCCGTCCCCAGGGTTTTGGTTCCCTTGGTCTGGGCTGGGGCCAGGAAGTGAGCAGTTACGTGAATGCTGTAGCTGCGCTAACCATGTGGATTTCAGTAGGAGGTGCCTGGCATTCCTGCGAACGAGGGTATTAGAAAATTGTTTAATCAGAAGCACACATTTGGAAAACACCCACAGAGGGGCCGAGTACTGGTTAATAAGACTTAATTAGCATTGAGCCTGGAGATTGACTAATACAGTTAATACAACAACTAACCTACTAGGAAGTGTGGTGTTTGGACTTGGTGACACCTCCCCCACCCAAACAAGTCTCTACGTTTTCAGTTTTAGCAGCCTATTCCCCTCACTCCTAACTCTCCTACCCCTTGATCCCTGCTCGCTCTCTGAAAGGGCCAATAAAGAGTTGGGGGGAAAGGAAAAGAAACAGGCAAGTCTATTTTTAAAGGTTTACAACTACCACTATCTACTCACCAGCCTCACCTCACTGACCTTGTAGCCCTAAAGTTTGACTTCTTCGTAGTTTTAACTTCTCTGGATTGCAGCCCCGGAGCAAGATTACTCAGGCAACAAGCTGATTCCACAGACCATTCAAGTTGCTTAATTCTGAAGGCCGTTGTCAGGAGCGTAAAGGGCGAAGGGCCGTGTGCCAGCTGCCAACACAGAGTAGTACCTCATGTGTTTTGTTGAGGAAACTTAGCAAGAAAGCACAAGGAAGTAAATGAGAAGGGCTGTAGTCACCTCCCCTATGTTGATTATGGAACTCCTTTGCTTTCCTCTCACTTGAAATTTGAAATGGTCAAAAGGGTTTAGTGGATGGGGTGGGGATAGGAGACAGGTGAGGAAGCAATTCTCAGTCTCCATTTTCAAATTATCTGGGATTGCATGGTAGAAGCATTGGACACAAGCAAATCCAGAGTACTGTTAGCTCTAAATACTGTGTGATAGAACCACCTCCCTTCCCAGCTCTCTCCCGCCCCTGAAGCTCACAAAGGAGGTGAAACACAGAAACCCCTTCCTCCCTGCCCATTTCACTGTCTGGACTTGGGCTATAGCCTCACAGGGCTCTTAGAGTAAACCCGTCGAGTTTTAATGCACTGCCTGCCTTAGTCTTTTCTGATCTAGGGTGTATATAACTTGTGAGAGTTCTACCTCATTCTTAAACCTTTATTGCTCCTAAGAGCAAAATACGCTCAGATCTCTACGGAGCAGCCCACTCACCTTTGGCCACCTGGATGCTCTCACCCACACTACAGTCCTTGGTAAGTAGCCAAAGCTGAAAGTTGGCTTGCGGGGATAGCCTGGATAATTGTAATTGTAAATGGAAAGCTCTTGGGGAAGGCCCACCTTTTAACTTGTTTAGGACAGTGCCTACTTGGCCAGTAGATAACAAACCTTGA
This sequence comes from Ursus maritimus, assembly GCF_017311325.1. Lineage (NCBI taxonomy): Eukaryota > Metazoa > Chordata > Mammalia > Carnivora > Ursidae > Ursus > Ursus maritimus. The sequence continues at coordinate 31,423,889 of NW_024426663.1, read as the reverse complement.
CCACCATCACAAAAAGTTTGGACACATTATCTCCAATAAATGTGTATTTCTTGATAATTTGAATTATGTACATTGTCAAAGGACTAAAATGGTAAAAAATATATACCAATAAAAACTGGAGATCTTTTCTGTATTCTAGTGGTAAATCTTGCCCACATTTTCCTCCAGACTGAATGGAGGTCTCTTGAAGACAGGGATGGGACCATGTCTTCTCTTGTTCCTTTAGTACAGTACCTTACATTGAAAGGTCCTCAGTGCTGTTGAATGGCTGACACAGTTAAGTAAAATCAGGACTTATTCCAAAGAAAAAATAGTAGTCATTCACAGGGGAAGAGACAGCAGTGTGAAGGGAGTTGGGAATTCAGAGACCTCCATTCCAGTCGTGGCTCTGCTGCTAACTGGTGGGAATAGTTACTTGCTTCATGTCTCTTCCTCTTTTCCTTATTTGTGAAACAAGACAGTTGCATTAGTGGTTTCTAAGGCCTTATCTAGCTCTACGTAGTCTATGAAATGCTGTATTTAGGCTCTTCTGTATACACAATCATTCTATTACCCAGTGATGGGAACAGGAGGTATTTTGTCAGTGGTTGTGGAATGGATCTCATGTCTGTTTAGTTTAGGGAACAGCCTAGTAGCTTCTGCAGAACACCATAGGGGAATGGGCAGCGGCAGCTTAAGCTAGCCAGTGGTCTCCCTTTTCATGATGTCTCAGCAGCCGCTCACCCCTGTGGGCTGCCACACCGGCTCTGCGATTCCTTGCACATCTGCTACCATCCCTGGCTGGGAGAGCGGGATGGCTCCCTAAAGTTTACATCTTAGGGGAAAAGAAGATAGTGGCGTCCCTCTTCCTGGGTTTGCTCCTTTTGTACGTGACATACCCTTCTTGGGCAGCTTTACCCCCTCCTCCATTTATCCCTTGTTTTCAAATACACACTTTTTGTTGACGTTAAAAAATCCTCTGCCCCTCTCAGCTCCATTTATTGTGTTCTACAACCTATCCATCTCTTCTTTCTCACTGCTTATTTACTGCCTCAAACATACATTCTATTGAAACTGCTGATTTTGGGGGTGGGGTGGGGCTGTGTTCTGAGGCTTATAAGCCAGTGGGGCTGATAAGCTGGAGTCTAGCTTATTAGCAAGCTGTTAGACTAACACAACAATGTCACAGTAGTTCTAGAATCCAACTCTGGAGGGAGAAAAGCACCACTGAACTGAAGAGGGAGAGTTGAAGGGGCTGGGATAATTAAGGTCAGAAATTGGAACCCTGAAGTAGGTTTTGAATGTTGACTGCAGGGAGGAGAGAGAAGTTCCTTAGAAAGTAACTTGCTTCTGATTGCTGCAGACATGGAGGAAATCCACCTGACTGGGGTGATGCATTTGTAGAGGGGACCGAGGCGAGTCACGCTGGTAAGGCAGACAAGGTGCGGCCAAACTCTTACAAGATAGCTTTGATAACAGACTGAAGTCAGGGGATGTGGACTCTGTTCTAGAGAGAACGGCGCTGGTAAAACATTTAAAAGCAGAGGCATTATGTATTACAGGATAATTTGATAGTGGCGGAGGAAAGAACTGATAGTAAACAGAAAGGCAAAGACATCACTGAGGAGACTCCCTACGTGAATTCTCCGGCCTGCTGATACTGTATACACATGGGAGTGACTGCCGCCTATTCCAGTTTGAAGCACAATGTTATCACTTCCATTTCTCCAGTTCTAAAAACTCGTTATTTCCCCTCCCCATTTCTGACGCTGGCATGAGAATTATTTACAGGTACAAATGACATTAACAATCGACTTAATTCCACATCCAAACAAAACCAGGCACCAAGCCCCATTGATTTTTCTTAGATGTGTCAAACAGTGATGTTCCCCAAAAAGCCCTTCCGTGCTGGTAGAAAGAATCAAGTCCAACTATTTCACACGGCCTTCGGTTTTTCCCATGAACTGCCTCTGCCTCTCTTCCTTGTTTTCCCCCTTATTGGACATACACCTGCAGGCAAAACGGTGGACAGGCCAAGTAACTTACAGTTTGGCCCTAAGCCCCAAAATGTTTGCCTCTTGTCATTCAGCTCAGAAGACAATACCTAGTCTGTCTGTGGTGGACTAAATAATTCCTGACATTCGCAGAGTGCTTTAAAGTTTTCAAAAAACTGTAAATATATTATCCCACTCTTCCCCAAACAACCCTGTCATGTAGGTGATTTTGTATCCCTCTATAGAAAAGAAGAGATTCAGACATTGAAACAACTTGGCAAGATCAAAACTGTTCAAGTTTGAGAGAGCCTGAAAAACTCAAGTCTTCTGTCTTCTAAGCCATTCCTTTAAACACATGGTATTCAGAACCTGATGAGAAATTCACTTAGAAATAACAAACTCTACTGGATTTTAGGAAAGAAAAGTGAAAAATCACAAACCACAAATTAAATAGTTTTAAATTAAAGTGAATAATTAGGGGCACCTGGGTGGCTCAGTTGGTTAGGTGTCTGCCTTCAGCTCAGGTCATGATCTCAGGATCTTGGGATCAAGCCCCACATCAGGCTCCCTCTCTATCCCTCCTCCCTGCTTGTGCTCTCTCTTTCGTAACTGAATAAATCTTTAAAAAAAAATAAAGTGAATAACTGGACAACAGTTTACCAATTTGGTGCTATCAACATGGACAGAAGTTGGTGGACTTGTTAAAACACAGCAACAACCCATGTCCCACCTAACTTGAGAACACAGCTGAGAACCAAGAATCAAAAACAGAAACACTTTTGCATATCTTAATTGTGGCTAAATACATCATTCAATACATCTTACTCAAATGCTCCTGATTACAAAGCCTATTTCCTCTTAGTTTAGATACATTCCTAAGAAACTTGGTTATGACAAAAACAACATAGGCCAGACGTTCTGTTCATTGTTATCTCCAGTCCTGTGACACTGTGTGGCATGCAGTAGACGCTCAATAAATATTTGCTCCGGGAGTTGTTTTGAGTGCTGGAGAATTAATGCTATCTATACACATGGCTAGAATGGCTTGGATGTTGACTGTATCCTAATGCAGCTGCTGCACACAGATTCCCCTCTGCTGGACCCCGTTCCCACTTCAGCTTCCCAATCCCAAGGAAGAGTGCTGTGAAACCACCACAGTAAACGGACTGGAAGGGGATCTACAGCTTGCTTTAGTTGCTACCTCAGTGGTCATTTTGCAGCAGCAGGTGGTTCACAAAGCAATGATAGCTATGTTGGAGGTCATCCTTGGATTGAAAAAAAATTTTTTTTTTTTTAAAGATTTTATTTATTTACTCGACAGAGATAGAGACAGCCAGCGAGAGAGGGAACACAAGCAGGGGGAGTGGGAGAGGAAGAAGCAGGCTCACAGCGGAGGAGCCTGATGTGGGGCTCGATCCCAGAACGCCGGGATCACGCCCTGAGCCGAAGGCAGACGCCCAACCGCTGTGCCACCCAGGCGCCCCTGGATTGAAAAATTCAATAAAAGAACCTCCTAGGGCTTGTTGGTGGGTTTGTTTGTTTTTTTACTGATAGAGTTCCCTGTCTTACCCCTCTGAGCTAGAGGAGAGGAAGGCAGTTAAGGCATTTAATGATGGTCAAATTTATTCTTTAACATAAAATTTATACGTCTGGTGGGATTTTATGACACATAGGTATCTGGGATTTTTGTGAAACCAATAATGAAGTATGTTAAGATCCATATCCCCAAAAGGATGTCAGTCTTTCTAGTCTGACAAACCCAGTACTCTAGATATTAAATACCTACGGCAGTAAAAATCAGCAGAATCTAATGCAAAGAAAAGACTCTGGAGTCTCTCAGTGGGCCTGGAACCCTGCGTGGCCTGATTCCTCATGGTAAAATAGAGTTGGTCCCACCACCAACCAGCAGCCGCAGCACTGTAAGGGAAGAAGTTCATTAAAAGGCAGGAATGGTGCATGACACTTACTGGAGATGTCCTCATTCAGCACGGCAACGATCATAAAGCCTGGGTAAAAAAGTCCTGGCTGGACATCTTTTAGTATGCTTGAAACTGTTAACATATGTTCTAGTACTAAACTTGAATTCTGTGGAAGAGAGTGAAGAGGCCAAAAAGTAACTTTATATTTAAGGCTATCCAAAGTATACAGACATGGAAGGTTCATAGAAAATTTGTTCTAATGGGTAAACAATGCAAATGCTAGCAAAATGAGTCCTGTTGTAATCTAGTTCAAACAATGGCAAAATCTAGAAGATGCCATAAAACCAACTCAATCTGAAATAGCTAGTTAGAACTATGCTTATTTGCAGGTTATATTTCAGGTCCAGCCTAAGGCAAAAAGTGCATGTACTTAAAATCACTCTTTAAAAACTTACAAGTGTGCCCTGAGGACCACGTACTATTTGTAAGTATCACATTAAAAAAAGTTCAACACAATAGCCAGATTTTCTCTGCAGCACCCCACCAGATTAAGCAGTCAGCTTATGTTTAGGTCATGTCTTTTAAGATGGCATGTATCTTTGAACACTAGGATAGAATATATGCTCAGTGCCTTTCAGTATAACCCATGGAGGAACCCACTGCCTGAGTGAACTGCAAATCCACACTTCGCGTCTTGGGGTTGTTCTAGAGCAACCCCTAAGCTCTAGAATGTTCTAGAGCATTCCCTAAGTGTAACAAGTGGAGTGGGCCACATTATTTAAATAAATAAATGAGAGATGATTTATTTCTGACTAAGTACACGTAGCGGAATTGTAAGTGTGCATGACTGGTACCGTGCTTTCATTTTAGAAATACCCAGGGGAGCCTGGGTGGCTCAGCTGATTAAAGTCTGCCTTCGAATATGGTCATTAGTGGGACTTCAGAGAATTTGCATATATTGCCTGATAATATAAACTTTATCTTTCTCTTCTCTTTTTCTCCCCAAATAACACCATATCTAGGCTAAGAGCATTGTTTGTGTATACTACACTAAGTATTGGTTCTTGGAATAAATATGCTTTGAGGATGATGCTATTGTATAAGGTTTAGTAGAGAATCAATTGCTATGATATTCACAAAAAAAATAAATAAATAAAGTCTGCCTTCGGCTCGGGTCGTGATCCCGGGGTCCTGGGATCAAGTCCCGCGTCGGGCTCCTTGCTCAGTGGGGAGTCTGCTTCTCCCTCTGCCCCCCCCCCAACTGCTCATGTGCATACTCTCTCTCTCAAATAAATAAAAATTTAAAAAGAAAAAAAGAAATACCCAACTGCATATGGCTTTACTTTCTAGCAATTTGAAAAAAACTTCAGACCAGCTTCCGTAGTAAGAAATTCATTTCACACTGTATTCCACAACACACGTGTGTGTGCGTGTATGCATACATTTATACATATATATGCATATATATGTACATATATATGTGAAGATTCACAAAATATGAAAATAGTCACATGCTATGTACTTGATCTATTCCATTCTGTTCTATTTTGTTTAAAAAAAAATTACATTGTTTTCTTGATCCTTAACTGGGTTACAACTCATAGTTTAAAAACTACTGAAGTCGAGTTATTTTAAGCTCTTAACGACTCAGAATTATGCAGGCAGTATCTTGGGGTTAAGGAAAACAAGCAAGCAAGTACATTTGTCCATAATATTTTAATACTTTTCCACTTTTAAATACTGGTTTTAATTTTGTGATTGTAACATGGAAGATCCAACTTTATTATTTTTTAAAAACATCATCAGGATCATAAAGCTATTATAGAATAGTTACACTCTACACACTCCCAAGGTACTTTAAAATGATTATGTTTTGAGTCTGTAGATGAACAATGACGGTAATCCAAATACATTGTCTGTACAACTCGGGCTAAATACTGGTGAAAGTGTTAAATTGGACAAACAATTGATAAGCTTAAAGATAACCAGCACAATTTCACAAGAGAACCAGCTCAGCCCAACTAAAATTTTCTTAATAGCAGCTGACACTGATGTTGTACAGGGGTACAAATTAGCCGATGAAACTGAACAAGTGGAAAACCTGTTTTCCTTTCCCTTATTTTCTATTCTTACACCTCTCTCCCAGCCATCCCCTCCTTGGTCTGGCTGCCTTTGTGGCGATCCCAAACCAAGAGCTGCTGTGATCACCCTCCACCTCAAAATCAGGAGTCCTTAATTCCAAGAGAAACACTGTGCTCTCTCGTCCTGTACAGTGGGCACGCAGGGACACACCCATCATGACCAATATTTTTCAAGTTTCCATCACAGTACAAAAGAGTGAGTAGAAAGGGGAGTAAAAGGACAATTTTTTTGTTTTGTTTCTGCTTGGGGAAGAGAAGTAAGAAATCACTGTGTTTGGGAAAACATCATGTCCATTCAGACACTGCCTAGGAATTAGTCATACAGATATAATCCTAGAGGGTCCATATATTGTTTAAAATGGCTAGTACCTCTCCAAATTTTGACCTCTTTAAAACTTTTTTTGTATTCCCCAACTGATTTCTAAATCTGATTGGATGGGATTAACTCTAGTGAAGTACCTGTACAGTTATCTAAAGGTAAACGTGTCTTTTTCTTCTTTTTTAAATACAAATATTTTTAGTGTAATCATTTCATTTACAGAATTGCAAAAGTGTATCATTAACATTTAGTGCAAATGCAACTAACGGTAATTAGATTTAGACACTGCTTTGTAAGTGTTCCATACCTTCGTAAAATGAAGCTATTCAATTTGCTTATGAAAGTTACTTGTCTGTGTTCATGACAGTTACCAGACATGGCAAACAGAGAAACATTTATAGTGGGTGTGGAGAATTTTTTTGAAGATTCCCATCAGTGGCTATGGTGAATAACCTCCCCCCCAACCCTCCCATATCCCATCCCAACCCCACAGCTGATTGTAAAATAAAATACACATTTGAGGTATAAACTTTTCTTTTTTAAACATCACAATATAAAATGTTAACTGGTGATGTAGTAAACTCATATGATAATTTGTCTTATTTGCCTTACTAGAATTACCACCATATAGGCACTTTTCCACACAAATTATGAACAGCGTTTTTGTGTAATAAGGCATATTCCATGCACATCATTTAGAGAAAGGTAAATTAAAAAATAGAAAAGATTTATGGAGCATGAAATCTGCGTGCATGTAATATAAGCATATGTTTTATATGTATTTTTCTCTCTGTACAGAATAAATACCACTATATCTGATGCAAGTAATTCACTTCCAGGATTGTGCATATTAAGTGACCAGACTAATCCCATCATTAAATTATCACCTTGCATTCATCATTAAGACTCCATCACCATATATGAAATATATACAGGACATGTTCCAAGTGACATGACTTTCCGCTTTACAAAATGGGTCTGATTTTCGTGTTTCTACAGAGATGAACAAGTCAGCAAAGCATCTACAAAATGCCTCTGACATATGTAAGCACATCTGTGTATAAACACAATGAAGATTTAGAAGTGGGCAGTCATTTCTACTTCAGTGAGTACCATTCCTTGCCTCAACTCCATGCTTCAAGGTATTTCACAGACGCCTAAAACTAAAGAAGGTATTTTACGTTTAAGTTCTTACAGCAACTAAGGGAAGAATTTCAGTTTGAATCACATGGAATCCTTTACTGCTCTGCTGAAAATTCTGAGCAAGAGGCAAACAGGAGCACTGCTCACGTTTTCGATGCAGATCTTGCAACACAGCCTTTAAATGGACCCAAATTAGAAGAACTAACAAACATGCCTGTTAATGAATACCAGAGACACTGAATCAAATGCCAGACCCAGACAGCCTGATTTGCCTTAACAAGAAATACCGTATATCTTCTTACCAATTTCAAGAAAACATGAGCTCATTTTATCCTTACCATTGTACCAGAAAGTAGTTTATACCCACAAGATTTGTATGTTTCTGTTTGGAGGCAGGCAGAACCAATTGAGGAATTACCAAATTGTGTTTGTAAACAAACTGAAAAAAATCTGCAGCACACAGTACACAACTAAAAATACAATAGAAATATAAAGATACCTGGGGGGAAAATAAAGCTTTTCACTCTTTCTCCATCAGAACCAAGGTTCTTCATAGGAGTAAGACTATAGAAAAGGCAAAATCACAGGTTATTGACAGCCCTCAGTTATTAAGAGACACTTTACGTAACAACATGAATCGTTATAGAAATCAGCAGCAATGAATTCTATGATTATACAAAGCAAAAAAGTCAAAAAATTCTGAACACAGATTTAACCACAGGCCTGAAAAAAGAGCCCCATCCAGATATCTGGTGCACAGAAAGCACACGCCCCATGTGCATTCAACTTTTGTGCTTTTCTTTTGTGCACAAAACCTGATACAAATGAGGATCTTAGGCCGGACCATTGTAAATTAAAAATTCTGAAAAAGTTTCCAAAAATTAAAGCATCAATTCCTAGTTGTGATTCAAAGTTGATTTTTTTTCTCTTCTAGGAGCAAGCAAATAAAAATATAGCCATATACATGTAATTTTACATGTATTTATAGTTATATGCTGAGCGAGGAGATCTAGCAGGAGACAGCTAGTGTTAGATGTTCACCTTTGCTATTGCAATATTTCTTCATTTTTGTACACAAGGCCAGGGTGTTGGGCCACAGACAAGGCTATAGATCCTATGTTCCAGCTTAGAGCATTCAATTTTGTTTTTTATTTTTTCCTCCAACATGGAATGTCACACAGCCTTGCTTCAGTCACTGCAGGAAAGAAAACAAGTAAAAAGATTAAGCAATATATTATTACTAACAGCTGTAAGACTACCCAAACAGGTTTCTCCTACCCTCTGAATTCATGGAATGCACAGATCTCTATTAGAAATTTATGCTTTAAAGATTTTCACCTTTAAAAATATAAAATTATTAACCTTACGTATTTGAAACTTATCTCATCAGCAAGAAATAGAAAGCCTAAGGAATGTTTTGAGAGCCAGGAAAAAAAGGAAATACACCATAGATAAATAAGCAAAGAGGGAATCAACCAGAAGTCTCTGGATTTGTACCCCCCAAACCAGCATTTCCTTCTTCTTAGTCTTTAATACAAATTATGCTATACAATACCATTTATCAAGAATTTGCAAGTTTTATTTAAGCCCTGGGAAAGAGATCTGTCTTATCTTAAACAACCATACTCAGACATTGTCACGTGAGTTTAAGAGTTCTGACTATGAGGGGCACCTGGGTGGCTCAGTCGGTTAAGTGTCTGACTTTTAATTTCGGTTCTGGTCGTGATCTCAGGGTAATGAGATCAAGCCCTGCATCGGGCTCTGCAGTGAGCGTGGAGTCTGCTTAAGATTCTCTCTCCCCTCACCCCCCACTCTATGCTAGGATCTACTTCATACATATATCTTTCCAAACATTATGAAACAAATATTACTATGTTAAGGTTTGAAGTTGGTTCTTTGTCAGAAAGAAGCTCAAATGGACTCATGGCCAGAGCTAACTTTTGGGCCAGTACATCTTTTCAGGTCTCTCTTTACATACACTCACATACGTCCACAAACAATGTTTCCTCCTTCTTCTGAGTTGAATTTCAATCCCCTCCCTTCCAGGTCCTGTGTGCATAGGTATGCGTGCGCACACACAGACATACGCAGACTCACACAGACATACAGTCAATAAAACAATGCCCCAAATCCAACAGTTCTGAGGCAAATACTGTTAATAATATTAGCATGTATTTTTCAAATGCTTAAGAAAATTATTCTTCTTTTTGAACACAGTTGAGAGCATGTTCTATTTATAACTGCATTTTGATTTCTTTTGCTTAATACATAGTTATATTTTCTGCCCTGCTTATCAGCAAGGCTCAGGGTAGAGGTGAAGAAGAGAGAAAGCAGATTACAGCTGCACACCTGGTCTTGATTAGAGCAAAGAGCATGCTTTCGACATCTTAAGGCTGTGGGGAGAGATATCCAGGTAAGTCAGGTGACAAGCCTGATGCCATCATGTGGCATCATGTTTCTGGTTTATTTGAGATAACAGTGCAGAGACAAAACCAGCAAATTTCCTGTCCAGATCTAGCCATAACAATTCTAAAGTACAAGATATTCTAAAAATAGCACATTTATGCAGTGCACACTTATGCTGGAAGAGAGAGTCTCTCGAAGGTCAGTTTGTATCCCAAAACATGAACCATTCAGATAAGACCAGAATCTGTTTAACATTTTTAGGTAAGCTTTTTCCTGGGAAAAGCTAAGTATCTGTGACATCACTGCAACAACTCTTGTATTAGTATCTAACAATAAATTTAGCCTTTGAGGTTTTTTTGTTTTTCTTCTAGTTTTTTAAGAAAGGCATACCAAAAACAGCATCAGAAACCAGAATTGGTTAAAAATATCAGTCATTATTTAATTACTGAACGTATTACTTTTATCTAAGGAAAGTGACCCAAGAATATACATTTCTCAGCCAATAATTTAATATTCAATATAGGTGAGAATGAGAGGACGTTCATATATACTTGTGGCTTATGAATTATACTTTGCAATCTCTAATCAAAAATTTAAACGTTAACACATACTGAGAGTTCACAGCTATAGAATTATACAAATTGTTCTCAAATGGACCAAAAAATGTTCAAACTATTCATAGTAAGAGAAATACAATAAAAACTACACTGAGAGAGTATTTTTTACTTATCAAGGTGGGAACAATCCAAGTTCTATTTCATACATTGTATGAGAGGGTACAGGGAAACAGGCACTACGATACGCTATTGCTGGTGACACGGTACGTTAATACGTCCTCTCAGGGGGCAATACCTAAATTATACATGCACAGACCCCCTAAAGGTGCTGGCAGTGTCATATCTAGTAATTTATCCCACATATCAACTTGCAGGTGGATAGAATTATAACCCGGTCTAGCAAAAACTGGAAACAACTTCAATGTCTAGCAAGGACTGGTTAGATAAATTATGCACATCCATACGATGGGATACTGTATAGCCGCAAAAAAATGAGGGAGGCCCATAGTATTATGTAAAGACCTTTACAGTAAAGCAAGTGCAAAAACAAGATGCAGAACAGTGTGTTTTCTTGAAGAACAACAAAAAAGTGTATGTGTGGATGAATACATGTGTATTTGCTTATTTAGGCATACAAAATTCTCTGGAAAGATACATAAGAAACTAGTTACAGCAGTTATGCCCTTTGATTTGGGGCTGGAAGGAGGGCTTAACTGGGTGAGTAGGGGCAAGGATAAATTTCACTGTTTATCTTTTCAGACTATGAACCATGTTATTAACACAGCCTGGGATCCAGTCCTGCATCGGGCTCCCTGCTCAGTGGGGAGTCTGCTCCTCCCTCACCCCCGCCCCTGCCCCACCCTGCTCCTGCACGCTCTCTCTCCATCTCCCAAATAAATAAATAAAATCTTTATTAAAAAAATTAAACATTCCAGCTCTTTCTGCAAAGACGTTCAGCGCATATTTGGCAGTCAAAATATTGAACCAATCCAGACATTAACGTGGGACTGGCTAACATATTCTGCAACACTGATATAACAGATTTTAAAGAAATGAGATAGTTTTATATGTCTCATGTCTTTCTATGCAATAACAGTCAAGATATATTGTTAGGTAGAAAAAGCAAACTGCAAAACAGCAAGAATAGAATAAATGCATTTTTAAAAAATAATAATGAATGTCACTCACAACATACATACAGAAGTAAGGAAGAATAAACAATGAACCTAAAGTAATTTCTGGGAAGGGAAAAATATGGGCAATTTGTCCTTCTGGAATTCTATGGCTCCATAAATGTTAACATCTCTTTGCATAAGTGGATACTATCTAACATATGCAGAAAAAACATGTTTTAAAGGCTAAAAACTACAACTACAACTCTGGGAACATCATAAAAAGAAACTACTTCCAACAATTAACTAAATTTTAATATCTGCAAGGTCATATTAGTCAAAGTTTTTTAGAAAGGATAATATATATCTTCCAGTACCTGTTAATACTAGAACAAAATGGGCTTTCCTGCAGTTTTTTCTTGGACATAAGAAGTAAAACGTTTTAGAAACTTTGGATACTCTCGCTTTGCCACTGCCCTTAACACTGAGGCTGGTGCCCATCCTCCAGGGTTCACTGCAAGAAAAAGGAAAATTAAAACCTGTTAAGATACAATTCTTCAAATGTATGTGAACTGCTCATTTTGTTCCTTTGCTTTTAAAAAATTTCTCACATTGGAATAGTCAACATCTCTTAAAATTCTGACCTGACCATTAATTCCTTCATGCTAACCACCAGACAAGAACACACAGCAAATAAGAAAGCATTTATTACCTGTCTAAAATGTTCCTGGCTCCCTAAATTATATGCAAATATTAATAGAGCACCATTTTAGGTTATGCTAGATTTGTCAAACGCTACTATAATCAAATAATACCTCATTCAGGCATAACTGTCTCTTTAAATGTAGTAGCAGTTATGTCCCTGCATGAAGAAGGTTTGAGGATTTGATTAGAGGGACTCCAGTGACTCCTGCAGGTGGGAAATGGATGTAGTATAGTAAGAAACCTAGCAGGCAATGATTCAGAAAACAAAAAAGCTGACAATGAGAAAAAGAACTGTTAACTTCCTTAATTACTATTGCTTATACTCCTAATTACACATATATTTTATTAGACAAATATATAATAAGAAGCTTCTTAAAGCCAAGCACATGTGAAAGTGATCTAGAGATGAAGTATTAAAATTTATCTACCTAGGGGCGCCTGGGTGGCACAGTGGTTAAGCATCTGCCTTCGGCTCAGGGCGTGATCCCGGCATTATGGGATCGAGCCCCACATCAGGCTCCTCCACTATGAGCCTGCTTCTTCCTCTCCCACTCCCCCTGCTTGTGTTCCCTCTCTCGCTGGCTGTCTCTATCTCTATCGAATAAATAAATAAAATCTTTAAAAAAAAAATTTATCTACCTAGCCCTGGCCTCAGAAATTATGATAGAGTAGTTCGGGGTGAAATTCAGACAGGTTATTTTCAAAGTTTCCTGATAATTCTAATACACATCTCTCCAAATTAAAAATCACTAATCTAAATGATAAAAAAATTAAAAAGGCATTTAGATCATAGTAAGAAAATCTAGGAGATGCCTGGCTGGCTCCGTTAGAAGAGCATGTGACTCTTGATCTCAGGGTTGTGAGTTCAAGCCCCACTTGGGTGTAGAGATTACGTAAAATAATAGTAAAAAAAAAAAAAAGAAAGAAAAGAAAGTGTGTAGCAAAAGAAACCCCGAAATACATACCATTAGCTACATATGTAATCTTGCATAGAATGTTGTCCCTGCTGATCTCCTGGTTTCCCTCTGGTGGGCTTACCAAGGTTTGACAAATCATAGCAATATTTATTTTGGCACGGACACATCGATTGTTTAGCTGCCAACAAATAACAAAAACAAAATATCAATATTGTAGATGCCTAGTATTTCATAATCCTTACTGGTCTAATAGTACATTAGGGTATCCAAAACCACAGCTCATCAACATCTCCAATAAAATTTTATAAGGACCAATAAATAACACATGCCGAGCTGCTATGACATCAGGAATGATTCTCCCTCCTCTTAAGCAGTGGATGGACCTAAATGGAGACAGAAACCACAGAGGTTTTGCTAGCAGTTGATCATGGCTTGAGAGGGAACTGTGGAAAGCAGCCTTCCATTATCTACCCCTTTGGTTCTGTTTCCTCTAACCTCTGCAGGAAAGGCAAACAGCCCTTGCTGGGTGTTCACAGCCATGACTGCTGCCCTTGGGTAACACATGGGCTATACTGTTCCAAGGAGCCAATATGACATAAAACAAAACCTAAGAAATGTTATCAGGTAAGTATCTGTGTGTGTCTCACTCTTGCTCCGCACTGTGTGTTCAGCTTTATACTGCACAACTATACACATTTATACAAGTGCACTTACAGGAGCACTGTCATGATCCACAGAAAAATTACACACTATCCAGGTTTCAGGGTCATTTTCAGTCAAGGCTGGTATCTTTCGAATGGCAGAAAGATATAATACATCTCGCTGAGAAGCAGGCCACACTCTCTGTGGAGGAAGTAAAAATCTTTTGAAAATAATAAACTACTTTTAAATTCATATGTAATATGGAACTAACAGAGAAACATATGTAAAACCCCTAAGTATCTTAGGCAAAGGTAAAATCTGTCAAATTTTAAATGGAAAGCATCTGAAAGTACCAGAGAAGGATTAATTATGAACAATGAATTAATGGCTTTGCAAATAATAGCATCAAAGGAATAATCTATTTTTTTAAAACGGTGGTTATATGTAACAAAAATTTTTGCCATTTAAAGCATTTTTAAGTGACATTACATTCATAATATTATGTAAGTATCACCACTATTTCCAAAATTTTTTATCATCCCAAACAGAAACTCTGTACTCAGGAAGCAATTAACTCCCCATTACCCGCTCCCAAGTCCCTGGTACTGTTCTGCTTCTAGGTACAGTATTAACCTCTGTTTAGAGTGTTCAGAGACCTAAAAGCTAAGATTTCAGTGTAAGAAGACTGCTCCTTTGATACACCATTATCACATCTGAAGAACACCAAATCAATTAGACTGCATGCACCTTTCAACTTTATGGTATGCAAGGAAACATACCATGTTGGAATGATATGGAAATGAGATCCCTGAAAACTGAGACTATGTACTTTTAAATGAGAGAAAATATTTGCAATGACTTTCCTAATTGTTGAGTATAATAAATAGCCAAGAACAGTGTCAATACAACACAAATAATTTGGAAATGAAATGGTTCATGTTTTAAAGATGCTAAATTTCAAAAATAGATGAAAACAAGTGCTGAGCAAATCTATGTGAAGCCAATAATAAAGGAAAATTTGGTTGTGTTAGAACTAATTGAATGCAAATCCACAAGGATGAGGATAAGATGAAAATTTAAAGAATGAGAATGACTTAAATATCAGGAAAGAAGTAGCCCTCTTTAAGATCAGACTATAAAAGAAGCCAAATTTAAAAGGAAAGTTGTATAGCATTACTGAATTTTGTTGAAAAAAATTATGCCAAGACAATTTGTTTATTCACTTATAACTTAAATTTTATTACATTTAAGAGACATTATTTTAATAGTTTTTAGTTTTATTTTTCAAAAAGTGATCGTAATACAACCTATATAAATTCCTCCCTCCATCTACTATTTATGAAGTGAAATATTTTCAGCAGATTGTTTTCCAAGATCAACTATCCTCAGATTCTAAGATTCTTCTGACTCTAAATTATTGGTCATTTCTATTCATTCCAAATTATAAAGCAATTAATTGGTATTTTTAACATTTACTAAATTTTAAGCTTCCCTTAGACGCCCCAAATCTGTATGCTGAAGCAGAATCTTCATTGTTATGTATTTCTTTTTTAATTGAAGTAAAGTTGACCTAAAATGTATTTTTTACACATTTCTTGAGCAGCTACCATGTAAAATCAAGCCTAGCTCAAAATCATTATATACAAGATGCCTCACATGACTGAACTGAGTTCAAGAAATACATAACAAACCCACAATATTGTCATATATTCAGCTCAATTAAAAAGTCATTTAAAGGAGAGAAAAATGAAGTACCTACTGAATTATTGTATTTCTTATATAACATACAGTATTATATTGAATGGATCTTTCCAAAATTATAGTTCCTTTTTATTATCTTCCTTTTTTTAACTGAATGTTACATTAGGTTCAGGGGTACAACATACTGATTTGACAATCTGATACATTATTCCGGGCTTATCACAGTAAGTGTAGTCACCATCTGTTACTGCAGCCTTATTACAATATTAGTGACTAATGCTGTACTTTTCACCTCTGTTACTTATTTATTTTATAACTGGAAGTTTGTGCCTTTTAACTCCCTTCATTTATTTTGCCCATCCTCCCATGTACCACCCCTGTTTATTGTTCTTTACACAAAATATTATTTGGCAATTTTCAGGGAACAGAGCAGAATAAGGTAAGAGAAATGTTAGTTCTTCTATTTTAAATATCTAGAATAGCAGAGGAAGAGATGAAGTAAAAGTCAAATGAAAGTGAACCTATTTAAATGACAATGTTTCCATATGCTCTGCTATATGACCAACTCCTTAACAGTTATGCTTAGCAATTTTCACTTGTTTTCAGATAAACCACTTAGATGACTTTCATATCTATCAGTCTTAACATATATTAGTAACATACTTTCCATTCCCCTTATTACTATGGTCACAGGAAACTATGATTCACTTTTGTATTTGGTAATAGTCACTCATCTCCTACAAAGACTAGATGCTACAAAAACATTTAACAGGATTTCAGTATTTTCTAAACTTTAAGTCCACATAACTAAACTGGAGATCTTTATCAAACACACTGTTCCTGGATATTCTCAGATTCTGCCTTAAAGGAGCTGATATCCTTTCAAATATGTGATATTCATGCATCATTAGTAAAGTCTTTGGATTTTTTATGGCGTATAATTTCCTGCCAAATTTTACTTTAGGGAATTTCTATGTCTCAGTTTGAACTACAGTGAAATCCCTTTGGGATGAAGAGATCTTTACCTTGTGCGTTTGATAAATGATGATTGCATTATCAGCTAATGTTTCCACCACATGAAAGTTTTCTATAGTTGCTGAAATGAAGAGAAAATATTAGTAGCCAAAAAGATACATTATTTCTTCCTAGAATGTGATTAACTCACTTATACTGATGGACCCTGTGATAACATGAGCAGAATTCTGCCCTATATTGGCTAAGTCCACAGGGAGGGAAGTTCATATTAGGGCTACAGACAGTGGGCATGAGACCTGATCACAGGAAACCTCATTTTCTTTGGCCCAATATCCAGCTTCCACAACAAGAAAGCAATTCTAATCACACTGTGTTATTCAGACACAAGTTCCTATCTAATACTATGACCGTTTCCTGTAATCTCTAATTTACTGAAACTGAATAAACTGGTTCTATATAGGCTTATGTGACTATATTTGTGAAAAAAGAACATCAAACTGTCATTGATAAACATCTTATGATGTTCAAAACTATCTGTATTTAAGAAATTTGGTTCCTAAGAGGAACATACACCCACACACACAACACACATACCCCAAGAATAACTCTAAACAGACCACAGCAGGTCTGTCCAGGGTTTACTAAGGGAACAACAGTCTGGGAAAGTAGATGATAAAACAGAAACCTTTAATTTTAGTTCTGGCCTTTCTACTAACTAGGCTCTGTGGCTTCTGACAAGTCACTTAACCTATCTGAACTTTATTTTTTTACCTACCTATCAGGCAGGATTACTGAAGTACTGGATCAAATGCTGTAATATAGTTAGAACCATTTTGTACAGTGTTTTCACTGTACAAGCTCTATTTCACTGTAAAGCTCTATTTAAATGTAAGTTAAAAAAAAAAGTAAATGCAAGCTATTATCAGATTTTACATATATTTTCTACACTGACTTTGTAAACTGTAGATAACATGCAAAGACTGGGTTGGATTTGACATTATATTCAAAATAAAAACAAAATAATAATTATATTAAGATATATTAATAAATGGCAGCTTACTTTCCCAATCATTGCGAACATCAACATTCCAGAAGTAATTGCAGACCTCATGTCCTGTAACACCTTTCACCGCATGGGTAGCTTTCAAAGGATCCAGAACGATTCCGTTTTCTTCTACTTCCCTTCTATATACCTAAAGAGGATATATTTAAAAATCCAAATTTGAAAAATAAAAATCAAACTCCTAAAGTACAAACTTGAAAGCAGGCTTTTAAATTTTGCTGCTTTTTAGAATTTCATTTGTGAAAATCTATTTATGGAACATAAATATTCTGCTAAAAGAAAATTTAAAATCTCAAATTATTGACAACACATCAAAAATACTTAAAACTACAAATTTGGCGTAAACTTCAACAATGAACAACATGCATATGCAACAAACACCTAATTACACGAGTTGTTAAATTAAGCCTGGTTAGAACATCATCTCCTTAAGGACACTGATTTAAGACAGTTTTGTTCAATCTACATACCCCGCATCTAGAATAGTATCTGAAACATAGCAGGCTCTCAATTATTTGTTGAATCAATGAGTCAAAGCTAAAATGGCATGAAGATCTATGTTATCTTGCTTTTTATTTTTTATTTTTTTTGGAGAGAGAGAAAGAGAGAGCATGTGAGTGGGGGGGGGGGGGCGCAGAGGGAAAGGGAAAAAGAGAATTTTAAGCAGGCTCCACTCCCAGGGTAGAGCCCAACATAGGGCTTAATCTCCCGATCCTTGAGATCATGACCTGAGCCAAAATCAAGAGTTGGAGGTTTAACTAACTGAGCCTCCCAGGAGCCCCTATGCTATCTTTCTTTAAATACTGAAATTGTGTACCTAAAGTGCTAAGTAAAATTAATTATCTCAAAATTATAGTTCTGCTACTTTAGGAAGTTTTGCATTAAGTTATTTTGAGAAATGAATAATCATGTTACTGTAGCTCTCAATTTATGGAGTGCTTTATGGGTCCAGACACTGTTAGGCATTTCACATATAGTTTCTTTCTTAAAATCTGTCTCACCAAACTACTTTTCCCTACATGCTTATTTATTCATGTTATTGGGACTGCTATTTTCCCAGTCACCCAAACTGGAAACTTTAGACTTTTAAATCCTCCCCTCACACTCCACATAGCTCTTAAGCTTGTCATTAATCTTCTATAAGACATCCAACAGCTTGACTTTTATACTACTGGTTACTTCTTTTAGGTAGGCTTTCATCCCTGAGTACTTGATTCTCTTAGGTGGTATACTTGGTCTCTAGTTTCTTCCTTATCAGCTTAGTCTTCCTAAAATGTTACTTTGCACACAGTGGCTAAGCTACAGCTACAGAGAACTGACTATTCTCCTTGGTGGGCTATTTGATACTCTCCATAATCCAAGCCCTCTCTCTCTAAGATTGTGGACTGTAGGAACACTTATTCTCTATTTCTCATTCCACATGGAGGGACTTCTTCTAGACTATCACTCCTGGTTTCTCCTCATACCTTCACTTTCTCTTCCCTAGGGGGACAACAATGACATATCGGAATGTTGAGTACAGAATAAGGACTGGAAGGCTTGGCTCACCCCTTTTTCTACAGAGAGCATGTATCCTGGTTTTCTTCTGGGGCTTACTCTTGTGGCGAAGGCCTGTGATTATCTAGCTATGTCAGAAACGTTATGTTTAATTTTCAGGTAATGCATTAGCAAGACCTTGTCACTGCTGATCTAAAGCTGTATTCTCCAATCAGTTTATTAGATTTATAGTTAACATTTTGGTATTTCATCTGCTTGTTTCTTCTTATTTCTTAATTAGTTCCTGATTCAGGAGAAAAAGAAATTCCAATATCTGATATTGTATCTCTATTGCTAGAATAATCCTGGTCAACACAGTCTACGCAAAACTCCTGAATAAGAAGTTTGCTTTCAAGTTTTAGCTTGTGTTTATATTTTTTATCTAAAATACCCTTGCCTCACCTTTGTCACAATCTTGCTTCCATTTCCAGACATAGTTCAAATGCTTCTCCTCAGTATAAAACAATCTGTTTCAAATCACAGAGATCTTTCCTTTCCAATTTTCTCCACTACTCATCTGTGCTCTTCATTCAATACATTATCAGATAAAAACAAATAACAGTATCTTTAAATGTCAATTTCCTCCTTCCCCAATGAGAGTTTCAGGCTGGACAAAGTCTTATTAAACATCTCTTTATCTTTAGCATAATGCCTTGGGCATAAGGTATTCCAAAATTCAATGCAGCTGCTGTTTTGAATCCATCTCTAAATCTTATTCCTTGCTCTTATTCTCTGTCTCCTGTGTTTAAGGATGTGAACAAGATTAGCAGACCCATCTCCAAGTATTAAAAGAGGATGCAATTAGAAAAAGGGCAAGAAGTGAGGGATAGACAAAAAAGGGGAACAAAAGTGACATCTGGGTACAACATTTAGTATATTGAAAAATAAATTAAAGAGAAATACCCAAATA
This sequence comes from Ursus maritimus, assembly GCF_017311325.1. Lineage (NCBI taxonomy): Eukaryota > Metazoa > Chordata > Mammalia > Carnivora > Ursidae > Ursus > Ursus maritimus. The sequence goes on along the minus strand of NW_024426663.1, from coordinate 31,403,870 downwards.
GAGCCATCAACTAATTATGACTTATTCATATCTAAACACCCAAATTTTATTTTTCCATGGCCCAGGCAAAAAAGAACGGTTTGTTCATAGATTTTTATTGTGATCCTAAAGAAACTGTGTAAACGCCAAAGTACATTTTACTTCCTAATATCTGGTGTTTCTTTGATCATATGTAGTAATTTGTTTAAAAGAAATTTTAAAATGCTACCCTCATTCACATCAATGCTTAGTAATGATAGTATGACTGTAATGGAGCTGCAGTTAGCAACCTGTAACATTTTACTGGGAATTACCTTCATTTCTCCTTCTTCTACAACCAACTGCCAATTAGCATCTCCACCCACATCCTGTAATGAGTAAGTCATGTGGTTTTGCACCATCTCTTCAACCTTGGAAAGAAAAATAAAGCCATAAGTATCCATATCCAATGCACAGACATGACATAATCTCTAAAACAGAATGGTATTCAGTTTGTTTCCGTTTAGAAACATTCTGAGAAAGCTGAGCAACCAAATGCACAAAGGTTAGTAGACTTTATATAGTGTTGAAGAGTTTAGTCCACATTCCAGGTATCACATCCAGGTTAATGACAGGGGGGAGAAACTGGGAGAAAGAAGATACTTCACTCAAATAACATATATTGGCCTAATGTCCATAAAGTGAGCAAAATAAGCATCTTCGGGAAAAACCATGCCTTCCTTTATCATAAAATGCTTCCTTACAGAGATAATGTCTTAAAACATAAAATCATGTGACACTAAGGGTAAAAGGGACACGAAGAGACAATCTAGTTCAGTGCTTCTATGTTTAAGACTACAAAGATAATAGAAAATTTGTTATATGGCAAGATTTCCCTACAAAAAGATAACAAAACCTTCATTATTTCACTGATAAATTTCACTTCTACCATGAATATAAGCCACATTAAAACAATAACCAATCCCCCAATTAATTGACTCCAATTTCATTGTTTTACATTCTTTTAGGGAAAATGCAAATATTCATATATGTAAACATTTACAAATAATCACTTTTTAGTGTCTTCCTGTAAATTATTAACAAGTCTTTTCACTGAAATTTAAATAAAACCTGTGCTTTTAACTATCACAAATTACTCCTATACATTTTATATAAGCAAATAACACTGAGATTTCACACTCCAAGAATCCACAATCACATTCGTTGGTAAGATTTCATGTGAGTGCTATTTGCAAACTCTCCTAGTTTGAAATGTGTTTTTAAACAGAAGTGAAGTGATAAAAAGATGGTTTTTGAAGTAGTTTATCATATATGCAGAGATACTTTTTCCAAGCTCCACTTTCTAACCTTTAACTCATAATTTCATTTTATATAATAAGTTCATTAGAGAAGGCAGGAAAGAGTTGGAAATATGTATAGTATACTTCCACTTAAGTTATTTCTAAGTTTAACTACTTATTTTACATAAAATCTATTATGTTCACTAGGGATACAGAATTAGAACCAGGTTTACACATATTTTGAAATTAATACAGTGATGGTTTGAGGGCAAAAACTGCTAAAATTATTAACTCTGGGGATATAATTTTTCTACACAAGAGGATGGTATCAATATGTTACAGTGACATGTACTTCTGCTACATGAAGTTTTCTAGTTTCAGAATGCATTCTTCCTTACAGGTATAACTTTAAGAATCTCCCTCATGGGTAATAATCATTAAAAAGTTTTTGATAAAAATTTTATACTGAGGTTCTACAATCTATTTTTGTACTAAAAAAAGCACTAACATAACATTTTATACCTTGATTCATAATCCTCAAAACCATGTGAATGGTTTTGGGTTACAGACTGGAAAGAAATTTAAAAATGTGACAAATAGTATAATCTATAATTTAAAAACTTAAAAAAAATGTTTTTTTACAATATTTATTTATTTAAGTAATCTCTACACTCAACGCAGGGCTCAGACTCATGGCCCCCAGATCACGAGTCGCATGCCAGCCAGGTACCCCATATACTTGTATAAAGGCTTCATTAGAAAATATAACTCCAGGGGCTGCCTGGAAAAATTTGTGTGCCTGTCTAATTTTGAAATCTGCTCTAAGAGAATGAGGAGGATCGACGCAGGATTTTCAAGTTATGAAGACATATAAAACGTACCTGAGTTCCCAGAGAGGAAGGAACAAAGAGAGTTCCAGTTAGTATGCATAAATAAAACAACTGCTGTAGCCCTGGCTTGATTCATTTGTCTGTGTCACACTGTAATTGGGAAAAACCTTGACCCTTTTTAGATCCAAAGATCTTAAAAATTTGTAGATATGAATATGTACTCTGTAGGTAGGACACTAGGAGTTGAGAACACCAACATCTATGATGAGATTAGAAGCAGCAAGAAATGCTTCCCAGATATAAGACTTACTTTAAGTAGACAACTTGTGAAAGAAGAATGTAAAGGATTTTACTCTGTTAAAAAACAAAGAGTTCTGTCTCAAAAAAATTTAGTGTCATATTAAGCTCTTTTGTTGGCAAGTATGCAGGTAATTGTATTTTTGTTTGGGAGATCATTCCCGCTAAGTTATTTCACGTTTGAATAATGAGCAGATATTTTTGTGTTTTGGTCCCAAAGAAAGTAGATTCCACAAATATGAAGTGAAAGCTATTTACATGTAGGTTAAAACAATGTACAGTAAGCACATTAAACATTGTCTTTTTAGACAGATGAAAAAATGGTATTACTACTGTAATTACCACTGCATCTGTGGAAAAGTGTTTAGTCTTTTGTTCTTATGTACTTCCCTGACTTAAGAGGGCTTAAAAAAGTTCAACAAAGAAATAAACAAGATGAATTTAGTGCTGTGCTTCTAGGAAATTAAAGAAATTGAAGTACCCAATTACTGTAGTCAAACTATCTCTGCAAAGCTTTCACCATCATGGTATCTTTATCCAGTATGGCATCTTCCTTTAGGTAATAACACTGAGATTAAGAAGAGAGGTGATACAGGTAAAATCTCACTATAACGAACTTCATGTTCACTGCAATAAAATCTGAAGTAGTAAGTGTTACTACTATTGGACCAGTATGTGTGTGTGTGTATGTCGGGCATTCGTGACCACACTGACACTTCGAATCTACCCTAAATGATCTGCTCTGTTTATTGTTTTCAGTTATGACTGCATATCAAAAATAATTGGGAAATAAGGGACCATTAAGTTGGATGACAAGAATAAACACAAGCCAAATTTATAGGTTAGTAGGCTCAAATCTTGATACACTAGGAAATAATATTAGTAATCATATCTGCTATCACTTTAAAAAACAAAAGACTGGATCAAAATCACTAAGGCAGGTTTCATCTGCTTTAATAGTGTTCACTAATTTTAATTAGGCTAAGCATAATTTCAGGAATCATGTCCTAGATTTTTTTGGACCTAGAGTTGAATATGATAAGCTGACATACACAGCATCTTAGAAAATGAACTATGAAAAATATATATAAAATAAGAGATGATGGCACACCAATTCTAGCCTTTCCTTCCACCTCCCATTTGAGTCACTCAGTATGCCATTTTAGGAGGCTAACTGGATTTTTCTAACATTATCAATACAGAAATTTTTTTTGATGACAAAACAAAAATGTAATGAACAAAAGTCTAGGAGGGTTCAAAGACTACTCAGATCTCTTTTCTCTTAGTCATGTGAAAGGAATACAACTATGCTTATTGTTACAGAGTCAGAAGGATTTGTTGGATAGAATAATTTATTAATAAAAAATTAACAGTGCACTGTTAACCCAAAAGAAAAATGGACAGGACATGAATAGTCAATTCACTGAAGAAATGCAAAAGGCCAAGAAGCAAAAATACCACTTTTAGTCTATCAGACTGGCAAAAATTAGCTGCATTATAATATTCAGTGTCAACATAACAAAAGAAAACTGAACTGGGAGTGTAGCTGGTTCAACTTTTTAAATGAACAGTTTGGCATTAAGAATAAAAAATACCTCAGTAGTGTGTATGGCTTTTGTCTTAACAATTCTACTTCTAGGAATGTATTCTAAGGAAATTGCTGGCTAAGTGTACAAAGATACACACACACACACACACACACACACACACGCACCTGGATGGTATATATACAGCAGTATGCCCCTGTAGCACTATTTATAATATAATATTTATTTACAATAGAGACAAACTGAAAATAAACTAAATGCTCAATATTAGGTGAATAGGTTAAGTCCCATATGCACATCCATTTTAACAGACAAGGAGATAAAGACTCATGTTTACTGATGGGAAAATGGGCTTAATCATACAAAAAAAAAAGCTGGTTACAAAACAGTACATATGAAATTGCCTACTTTGGTAGAGAAAGACAATTACTAAAGTGTGTGTGTTTATCAGTATGTGACTGAATTTACTTACTCTACCTTCTAGTTCTGCTAAATTAGAATGTATTATTGTACAGTAAACAGGGGAGGGGTTAAATAAATAATTACCACAATAATAAAATATCACTATGGACATAAAGCGGGGATAGAGCTTAACTGCCAGAGCCCAAGTCTGCTAATGACAACAAATACTTTGGCAAGGACAATAAATACTTGAAGAACTCAATGTCATTTTTCTGTAACTTTGCCTCTTTTGGCATATAAAACAGTACAATAATTAAAAGCTAAAAACAGAATCTGAATTATCACGAGCATCATACTAGAAAAAATTTCACCAGAAAGATCTTTCTCCACGTATACACATGATTTACACAAAATATGAAAAAGTATGCTACAATCTGGCAGTCTTGCAAAAATCTGGTCACCTGTGTCTCAGTAATATATTCATCTATACTTGAATGATTTCAGCGGTTTTAAAGCTCTGTAGCTTGGGTCCAAGGTCTGCATTCTGAAGTCTTAATTCTTAGGCATCTATTATAGCTTACACTCTTTTACTGCTCTCATTACATTTTCACTTATAGCCTGTGTATTCCTATAATTTGAGGGAAAATGGTGATCAGTACTGATGAGCTTTAGTCTGTTACTTTATTATTTTAATGTAAGGTGGAGCGTAGTAGAATAAACCAAAGTATCCCAGTATTATCTAGTTTTGTCACCGGTTTATTGTGAATATGAGATGCTTTTAAAAAGCTTGCATAAATGAACAAAATTAAGAAATACTGGAATAGGTTTGCTTCTGGGCGATTTCTGATGCAGAACTGATACATCTCTTACTCAAAAAAGTTCAAGGAGAAAAAAAGCAGCAAAAGTCAAAAAAAGACATTTTGAGCCTTAACCTTAATTTTCTTCTTTACTGCATAGTTAAAAAACAAATGTAAACTAAGAAACCTGTTCTAAATTATGACTTTAAAAAACATTTACTGGAATACAGTTGACCCTTGAACAACACGAGTCTGAACTGCACAGGTCCACTTATATGTGGATTTGTATCAATAAATACAGAGCAGTACTGTAAATGTATTTTCTCTTCTTTACAATTTTCTTAATAACATTTTCTTTTCTCTAAGTTACCTTATTGTAAGACTATAGTATATGATATATATAACATATAAAATATATTAATCAACTGTTTATATTATTAACGATTAGTAGTTAAGTTTTGGGGAAGTCAAAAGTTATATGTGGTGCCCCAACTCCCACGTTGTTCAAGGGTCAAGTGTACTCTGACAGAGAAAAAATAATGTAGAAATTTTTGATTATTCAAAGAAACTGTTATTATTATAATAGCTAATAAGCAACTATATAATAGCTAATAAAAGCTCACACTTATCCAGCATTTCCAACATGCCAGGCTCTAGCCAGATCACAGTTCTAGCTAAATTACAGAAGTGAAGCACAGAAGAGTTAGAAAAGTTGTCCAAGGGGCGCCTGGGTGGCACAGCGGTTAAGCGTCTGCCTTCGGCTCAGGGCGTGATCCCGGCGTTATGGGATCGAGCCCCACATCAGGCTCCTCCACTAGGAGCCTGCTTCTTCCTCTCCCACTCCCCCTGCTTGTGTTCCCTCTCTCGCTGGCTGTCTCTATCTCTGTCGAATAAAATAAAATAAAATCTTTAAAAAAAAAAAAAAAAAAGAAAAGTTGTCCAAGATCATGCAACTAACTGGGATTTAAACTCAGTCATTCTGACTAGAGAGCTCAGCTTCTTTTTTTTTTTTTTTAATGATTTTTTTATTATTATTATTATTATATTATGTTAGTCACCATACAGTACATCCCCGGTTTCCGATGTAAGGCTCGATGATTCATTAGTTGTGTATAACACCCAGTGCACCATGCAATATGTGCCCTCCTTACTACCCATAGAGAAATCATATGATAGTTGTCTTTCTCTGCTTGACTTATTTCACTTAGCATTATCTCCTCCAGTGCTGTCCATGTTGTAGCAAATGTTGAGAACTCATTCTTTCTGATAGCTGAGTAATATTCCATCGTATATATGGACCACAACTTCTTAATCCAGTCATCTGTTGAAGGGCATCTCGGCTCCTTCCACAATTTAGCTATTGTGGACATTGCTGCTATGAACATTGGGGTGCATATGGCCCTTCTCTTCACTACGTCTGTATCTTTGGGGTAAATACCCAGTAGTGCAATGGCTGGGTCATAGGGTAGAGAGCTCAGCTTCTTAACATAAGGTAACATGATGTAATGCAATAAAATACAATCAACATAAAGATACAAAGCTGAATGGCAAAGATAGAAGAATTGAAAAATTTTAAAAACTAATGCTGATACTAAAAAACATTCCTTTGATAATATTTTGACTTTACTATGAGGGCAGAGACCGCAAGCATCTAGCTTCCTGTCTTAAATTCCTAAATACTTAGTGATGTACCTGAACAGGAATATTAATTTATAATATCCAAGGGTAATTTGCATAACAAATAAAATCAGTTCAACGGAGCTTAGTATGACAAGAGTAATGAGACAAATATTTAAAAGATACTTCCTTGTTGAATTATGAGGTACTTTAAATTAGATTAGAAGTGAGACTGCTGAAACCTGCTTTTATGCTGTAACATATTCTGTAAACCATGTTCATCAAAGTTGCGGAATCCTGTCTGAAGAAACAGATACTACACGATATTTAAAAACCAGGTATCTTCTGCTTGTTTCAATTCAGTTCGAACTCTTTCAGGAGTACCTCCTATATGGCAAAATTCCAAGCTATTCACAGCAGAGGATACAAAGGGCACATGCAAGCCTGACAGAGGAACTATTTAGTAGATAAGGAAGGCCTTTTTTAATGCTTATTGTTACTATTTAAAATTCGAAACCAAAGCAAGTGTCCTAACCAAAAGATATCTAGGAACTGGGAAAGCAGGCGGAAATATAGCACAGAAAGACTCAAGTCCACTCTATACAGTCATACAGTACCTGGGAGCTGAATCTGTGAACATCGTCAGAGGCACTGACTAGATCAATGGAAGACATGGAGGAAGAGCGACTATAGGGCTACCAGAGACAGACAAAGAAAAAACCAAGTAATCAGAACAAAGGCACAACAGAGCATTCAGTACCAACTTCCAAACACAAGATAAAGAAAGAGAGAACAAAGCACTATATGAAACAAGCTCAGCAGCAAGTGCTGACTTCATGCACCTATTATGGTTTATGCTCCAAAATCTTTCTAAAAAGAATGCAATGCTTCCAATAATACAAAATAATATCACTTAACCCCAAAGAAAAAAGTGATTTAACATAACTGGCTCTGCTTCTGGTTAGCTATTTTAGACCAGCCATTTCCTATCCACCCCCATCCCCCCATTCTCCTTAAACAAAAAAGAAAACATTACATTCAGAAGATTTCTAACTGTTTTGGAGGATGTATATGGAAGAAAGTATACAATACCAAAAAATCTTATTCCTAAATTCAAGAAAAGGGAAAACTAATACAACAAGATAGTTCCATCAACAGTGAAGAACAATATATATTTCCAATAAATTCTGACATCAGCTTACCTTTTGGACAAATCTATGAGTCCCCACGGAAGAAAAGGCATCTCCAGATGGCATGGATGTAGGCCAGTGTAATCTGACCTTTTCACTCTGCGACTAAGAAAACATAGAATGTTAGGTGGGAACGTTTTAAAGTGTACTTTGCAGCTTAAGAATGAATAAATAACCTGAAACTACCAACATTTAATGACTGAACACTTCCGTACTTATAAATACGAATTACAAAAATAACCCTGAAGGTACAAGCCTTCCTTGCCATGCCCCGACACCTACTTCATGTATTCTAACTCAATCTCTTCTTTCAGACTCCATAGATACCACCTTTGACTAGGGGTTAGTTCTTTGAATTTGTCAGACTCTCCAATACCAGTATGGCATTATTTACCACAAATCTTTATTAACACTGCTGTTGAAGTAATTTCTTATATCCAAACTCTGGCCAAATTATTCTAATCATTCTACTTCATCAGGGTTGTGCAGAGCCATACCATCTGAACCACTGTCTTTTGCTTCAGTTGCATTACAAAGAACACAGCACAGATATCTTTATCTCCTCTCCATGAAGGTGTTTGGTCTTCAACCCACTGTGTCACTCCTGTTAGGCTGCCACTTAACTTCCTTCCTCCTCCTGAACTTGCCCTGTTTCCTCTCACTTATTCAATATCTTCTAAATATAAAGTACCAGAAGCTGTGCTGTGTTGTGTGTGTGCTCATCTTCTAACTATGCAGGAGACAAGTGGTAATTTCTGTTCAACACTATCTGAACAGAACTGCTAAGACCTCATTTCTCACTCACTACTTCACTAAAAATTTCTTTCCTTATCTTGATAAATAATGTAGAATAATGTAAACTCAAAAATGTGTCACTGAAGAATACCTAAGTAGTGGCTGTGCTGTTAGTAGTCCTGTGCAAAATCTATTGCGTACAATGAGGGAAATGATCTGAATCTTTGGAACTAATTTCATGGATTACTGACGCTTACTATTCTACAGCATTACCACACTATAATTATCCTTGTGATATCAACATGCCCATTAGGCAAGGAAGATCATGGTCTGTTTAATAACCCATTTTGCAGAATATCTACCACAGCGTCAAGAACAGACTGAAATTAAATAGCCCCATGAGTATCTCTTTTTTCTAAAGTTTACAGAAGTTTTCATCTATCCTCTTAACCTCCAACTCAACCACCATATTCTGTAAAGTAGCATTTTAGAGCCAGAAGGGAAGATTTGAGCCATCCTGTGTAACTCCTTGTTTTATATATTAGAAAACCAAGGTCCAGAGAATTTAAGCAGTAAGTGTAGAGCTACATAGTTATTAGTCACTGGCAAGACTTAAGATTAAAGTTGTCTTGACCTACTCTCCCCCAAAATACCACAACTTAGATTAAAACAAAAACAAAAATAAAACAAAACTCCAAAATGAAGGAAAAAAAAATCCCCAACATTTAAAAAGCCAAACACAAAGACAGTCCTTCAGGTAATACTTTAGGCATCCAAAAATGGAGCTCATTTAGGAATTGAAAACTTCCATTCTTATTGAACGCTGCATAGCATCTTTTTTGGGCATAAAAAATGACTAATAAGATTTATAAATTAATGTAACAAAAACTTTTCATCACTGATTTAGAAAAAAAAATAATGAAAGAGAAACACAAAAAGCAAAAGTCATTATTGCAAGTGATTTACCCTCAGGGAGACAGACCAGTAATTGAGCATAATGGCCATGACTACCTCAGCAATGACAGGAATGAAAGAGCCAACTTTTCTATGCAAGTTCATTTGTAATATAACTGACAGACCTAGGTATTTATTTGCACGATGCTTAAAGCCCTGGGAAGAATAACTAAAATTCAGCCTTAAGTACCATCTAGTGGTAATATATGGTAACTGCATTGTTGCAGAATAAAAGGAGGCAAAGGATCAAATTAATCCTGAGATTAGAGTTTGAAGGATTTAAGAAATGTTTTTCTTCAACTTCCACAGAAAGAGCTGGGTATAAGCATTGTGAATTTGACAATGATAAAATACTGAGCAAAGTTAAAAATGAGGAAGAAGGTGAAGTTAGTGAAAGCAATAAAGGAGTTAAATTCTTGGTCATCTTCCTTGTGAATTCATATGGTTGGTACTTGTGACACAGAGAAATCCACAGATTGTTTCACTCAGATTAAACATATGCTTGTTTTTAATAGAAAGATAATAAAGTTGGATACTTCAAGGGGAATAGGCAGAATATTTCCATTTAGTTTCGTGTTAATTATGCATGATTCCGTTAAGCCATCAGTGGTCTCCTATTTTGCTTAGAAATTCATACACGAAGGAACTGACTTGTAAAGATTCTTCTACATTTGTGACTCAGCACAGACACAGTTCATCTTCTAGGTTCACAGTTCATTTCTATTAGGTTCAGAGTTTTCAAATTCCATTTAAATCAAATAACACACATCAAGGAATGCCTAGTGTTAGAATTTTTAATAAAAGATATACCTGTTCCTCTATTTTATCTTGTCTGTCAAGAGCAGCTTCAACAGCATCAAAGAACTCTTCTTCATTAATCAGGCTGTTTGGACCTTCCTATTCAAACACGGGAGAAAAAAATCACTTAATCAAAAAAACCAGAAAAAATTTTCCTTATTAAAAAGCAACTTAAAAAAAAAAACAACCCTTTTATCTCAGCATGCTTACCAAAGAAAAGAGCTACTCATTGCTAAATCTACGGACACATCAGTCTTTATCTTACTTGCCCTATTAGCAGCATTTTTTATGTGAACGACACTCTTTGAAGAGTGCTCTCCCCCCTTGGATTCCTAACTTCCCAGTTCCTCTCTATCCAAGCCTCTTCTTAGGACTCCCTTAAATTAAATGTGGGTGTTCCTCAGGGTTCCATGCTTGCTCTCCCCACAGCACTTATTCATTTCTAAGGCTTTAATCATCATGAGATGATTCCCAAATTACAGCCTATCCATCTCTCTCCTAAGTGTTAGACCTTAGCATCCAATAATACTTAAGACCTCCTCAGGTTAATGCTGCAGTTCACATGCAACATGTCTAACACCTGTTTCTTCCCCTACCTCTAAACAAATCTAAGGCAGAACACCGGGTCTGTTTTCCCATTACATAGGTAGGGCCCTCAGGCAGGATCCTGTATACCCCCATGCCTAGTACAGTGCTACACACACACACACACACACACACTTTACTTATATATATAAGTATATAGTAAATCTTAAGGAATGAATTTAAGATTAAAAAGTAATTTCTGAAGCTACAGATGACAGAAACATTTAAGTTTTGTTCAACAATTAGAACATCAAAATGTCTGATTAGAACCAAAATAGGGTCAAAATCTGAATTAGTGTCTAAAATCCATACAACCGTAGTACTCACACAAGAAAATACAGATGGCTCAAAATATCAAAAGGAAGGGGAAAAAAAGTATAAAAAACAGAGGCCCTGAAGGCCCTAGTTTACTTAAAAACTGGATATTTAACTTGATACCACAGGGGGTCAGTGAGAAAAAACCTCAAGTACCCTTAACCATTTTCTTCATTCAAAGAGAAAGAGGGAAGTACATTTCAGATGGATGGAAAAACGATTGTTTATTCAACAAATGCCACTAAAATAAAATACAGATTCCTACATTATACCATAATCTTAAAAAACCCAGATGTACTAACAATATATTTAGAAGAGACCATTAAAAAATTAAAAATCCAGTAAATACAATTATTTAAAGTAGGGAATGCTTTTAAAAGCATGATACCAAATGTTGGATTAAGTACATCAAAAAACTGAGGGATTAATTACATAAAAAGTATAAAACTTTTATATGACAAAACCAACAAACAAAAGTTAAAAAAACTAAAAAAGGAAAAAAAATAATTGAAAAATGAAAAGCTAATCATCCACATCTTCTAAATCAACAGGAGAAAAAACCTCAAAACCAAATAAAAATATTAAGGGACATGGATAAGTGAGTCATTAAAGAAGAAAATCAAAACCAGTAAACTTTTTTTTAAGAAAATCTAAATCATATCAATAAATAAGCAATTTTAAAACATCTGAAACCTTAACAAATGTACTTATTATTATTAGCACAACATCCCTCCTTCTTCCATCCTGCTTTTTTCCCCACCCCCTTTCCCCCCCAAAACCCTTGTTGACAGAAGTGAAGATAAACAAGCATACAATTACACTTATATATAGGCTGGTAGGAGATAAACCGGTACCATATATTGTTAAATTAAACACACAGGCTTTTTTGTGTTTTCTATAATCTTCCTACATGAACATCTGGTTTTACTTACAAAAAAAAAATTAGGTAATTTAAAAAAGGTGACAGTTCACCCCCAAAATAAACCAAAAAGAGCAAACAATCTGCTTAGCTTCAGAATAAAAATTAAAATTGTAATAGCTTATACTTCAGTAACCTTGTTTTTTTAAAACCCTGAGGGTAGCTAATTATATGATTTTTACACATTCTAGAAGGAATAATTGACAGTTTAATAATCAATTTGAAGTATTACAGCTCAAGTCTCATCATTATGAATTTCCACACCTGGAAATCAATTCCAACATAAAACATAGTCAATAGTAACTCTATGTTTTTTCCTCTCTAAAATAAAAACAGCGAGAACTTTTTCTTCAATTTTCTTTTCCTTCCTTTTTTTTTTTTTTTTAAAGATTTATCAATTTATTTCAGAGAGAGAGAGTAAGTGCAAAAGAGTGGGGGAGTGGCAGAGGGAGGGAATCTTCAAGCAGAAGTCCTCCTGAGCACAAAGCCCAACTTGGGGCCTTGATCTCAAGATCCATGAGATCCTGACCTGAGCCGAAACCAAGAGTCAGACACTTAACTGACTGAGCCACCCAGACGACCCTCTTCTATTTTTTTAAATATAAACTAACCACAATTAAGTTTTTTAAAGATTTTGTTTATTTATTTGAGAGAGAGAGAGCACGAGCTGTGGGGAGGGGCAGAGGGAGAAGCAGACTCCCTGCTAAGCAGGGAGCCAGATGTGGGGCTCCATCCCAGGACCCTGGGATCATGACCCAAGCCAAAGGTAGACGCCCAACTGAATAAGCCTCCGAGGCACACCTAACCATAATTATTTTAACATTCTACTTCTATCTTAATGCCCATTACCACTTCATTTTTTAAAATGTTCATTTCAGGAATATCAACAATGTTAGTGATTACTACCAAATATACTACCAAATATATTTCTTATAGCTTTTTCCCTCTAAAGAAATATCATGGAAAAACAGCTCATAAAATATTAATATCTGTGTGTATGTATGGAGATGAAAAACTTATTAATCACTTAACAAAGAGACAAAAGAGGAAAGAAATTGGTTTCAGATATTTTCAAACAATAAAGACAAGGCAATGAAGATAGGCAGAGCTCTGATAATGGACAAGACGTCATAGTATATACAGCACACATTAAAATCTTTTTGTCTGTATAGTACTCAGGGTTTTCTTCCATAAATTGCTTTTATTTAAAAAAAAATAATTAGGAGATAACATTAAAAATTAACATCCTCCACAGGAAAGATAAAAACTTGTCCTGTAATGCAGACAGGCTTAATAAATGAGTCTTTGAAAAGCCTACACTAAATTTTGTAGTCAATAAAAAAAAATCTATTTCAGAGTAAGCCTAACATTTATCTATTATGAAATATACATTTAATTAAACACTGAAGAACATACTACATATCTAGAATATTTAAAAGTTGTAAAAGTAATATTTAAAAATTAATCACTTCTGCAACAGATAAGGCCTGTATTTTCCTCCTTCTAAAATTAAAATATATATTCATACCTCATAATCTGGCCCTCCAAAGTGGGATTTTTTCTTCAGTTCTGTCACAGCATTTTTGTATGCTTCCTCTATTCTTCTTCTCTTCTCAGTTTCCTGTTTTTTGTTTTTTGTTTTTTTTAAAAAGCAAGTGAAAAATTATCATTTGAGGTGGGGATTTTCTCTGCATTTCACTGAAATTTTATAATTTGGCCAAACAACAACAAAAGCCCACTTTATTCCTATGAAAAATGAGCTTGATTCTGCCCAAGAAAACACTTTTTCTCTGAGCTATACATTACACACAAGCTACTATTTAAATCACCACCAAGATCCACCTTATAGGTAGGTTACAAATTTAGACGGATTAAGTAACTACCAAAGTATCTACACACACACACACAAAAGATAAACACACAGAAATGCCTACAATGTATTCATGTGTTTGCTTCCCCCCAGTAAAAGCTGTATCTATTTTGCTTTAAAGAAAAAAAGCAATGGATATCAGGAAGAAAATAACTCAATTAACAGGTGAAATCAATGAACTTTAATATATTCTAAGAAAGATAAATTTCTAGTACTTTCCCACTGCTGGTTAAAACTATTTCAGGGCTGAAAAAGAGCTTAGATTTCTACTTTAACCCTCTCTTTATTTATTTTATTTTTTTTAAAGATTTTATTTATTTATTTGACAGAGACAGACAGCCAGTGAGAGAGAGAACATAAGCAGGGGGAGTGGGAGAGGAAGAAGCAGGCTCTTAGCGGAGGAGCCTGATGTGGGGCTCGATCCCAGAACACTGGGATCACACCCTGAGCCAAAGGCAGACACTTAACGACTGTGCCACCCAGGCGCCCGTAACCCTCTCTTTAATCTACAGTTCTAAGAGGTTAAAAGACCCAAGGTCAATACTTAAAAGAAAAAGGTTGGCTCTGGCACCAATCTCAAACTTATTTCTACAACAATGGATTGCACAGGTCAAATCTGATAACCGAAGTCTTACAAGCTTGTAAGGCACCTAATGTCTTTATTCCCTTACCTCAAATACGTAAAGGCTAAATTAAAGTCCACATGAACTCACACAAAGCTAACTATTTCCAAATACCCTATCTGAATTAAAGCTCATGCAAATCAGTGAATTAGTTCATTAGAACCAAAGGGTAATTTTTGCATACTCAAGAGAAAGCGGGTCTACAGATCCACCAGAATCGCTAAAATTAAAAAACAAAATAAAGAAATACCCACAAAAACCTGACAATACCAAGTGTTGCCAACAGTGAAGAACAAATGAATTCTCATCTACTGCTGGTGGAAGTATAAACTGATATAATCACTTTGGAAACGGCTAGCACACACCCCATGAACAAACAATTCTACTGCTAGCTACATACCCAAGAGAAATGAGTGCATATCCACCAAAAGCTAGGTACAGGAACGCTCACAGCAGCTTTATTCACAATAGCCAAAATATAAACACCTAAGTGTCTATCAACAGGAAAAACCGATAAACAAATTGAAGTCATAAAAAGAATAAACTACCAGTAAATGTAACAACATGAATGAACCTTAGAGTCAATGCTGAAGGGGAAAAAAAAGGCAAACACAAGAGTGTATATGGTCACCTCTTGAGATGGTGGCATGGTATGGACCAGGGAGGCATGCAGGAACCTTACAAGTGCTACAAAAATTCTTTATCTTAATCTAAGTGGTGGTTATAGGGGTGTATACATATGCATAAAAATCATCAAGCAGTATACTATTTACAACTGGTGCACCTCACCATATTTATGCTATACCTTAATTTTCAAAACTGAACACAACAAAAACATACAGCACAACAATAATATTCAAAGGATTAAGGGAAAATGAAAAAGCATGTGAAATTTCACACGAGAGCCTATTAATGTAAGCAAACATCGTCAATGAATAGACAGTCTCTTGTTAACTAAAATTGTTTAATCTCACAATTTTTGGTCCTCTTGGACATGATTACCTAACAATTAAGTATACTTCTATAATAGAAAGGATTGTTATTATTACAGGTAACCAAGAAAAATCATCACCACTAGATACTAATTTTCTATTATTTGGCTGAAAGAATGGAACTGACATCAGAAATCGAAGTATAAATAATTCTGCTATCAAATAGCTGTTATTATATCACCTATTACCTATTTAATTGCTCTCATTAGATTAAGCTCCTTGAGGGGCAATTTCCTGTTTATTGCTGTTTTCCCATTTCTAGCCTAGAGCTTAGCACAATACAAGCATACAGATACTTTCTGAATGAAACAGAAATTTCAATTAAACAATATTAAATTATCATTGTACTTTCCTTCCCAATTATATAAATTACTTAAAAGACGTATTTGTTGATAAAAAACACTTTCCATTCAAGAACTTTCTATTCCTTATAAAGTGTGTGCATACATACATACATATGTAGATGTATGTACACCACACATATACATGCATACATAGGTATACACACACAAGTACATACTGCATATCAAACATACCCACACTCTTACATTTCATATAAAATGTAACTGGGATCCCATTTCAACTTAGAAAATTATAGTGAAGAGGTGAGTAAGATTCGACATCAGACCCGCAAAAGACTAAAATGCAGGAGTTTCTCAATTTCAATTAATATTGCCATTTTTTGTGGCTTTTCTTTGCTTACACGTTGCATAGGAAAGCAACAAAATTATTTTTTCACAGATCCTTTATTGCTCCTCAAAAAAGAAAAAGGATAAGACTGACAACAATGAAGGTAAGCAAAAGTCCACCTCCCTTTTCAGCACTCCAAGTAAGAAACCTGATTGCTGAAAGGATGGGAAAGCCATGTTTCATTTTTAATGAGTATTTTTCAGGTAGTGTGATTAGAATATATGAATGAAGATGATGATCCCTTAGTGAAGGATTAAAGGACGAGAGACTGAAAAATTAAGAGAAAGGTGCCAGAAGGTTTGAAATAAGCTAGTCTGGCCAAGCTGAACGATTCACTTGAACTATTAATCTAATGGAATTAAGGGGTTGTCCTGTTTTCTCAACATATAACTTTTTGGTGTACATGGAATCTTCTAAAAATTCAATTTGATCCATACTGGCAGAGAGTTGAAAGCTCTGAAGATAAAATAGTTTGACTCCAGAATAATGAAATGTCCGTACCTTAAACATTTTCACTGTTTGTTTTTAAAGAATATTTATTACCAGTCAATATGGTTTACTGTCACCTACACTTGAGAATTCTTTTCTTCTAAAGAGAGGGACTTCCTTAAATACACAGTATTAATCAAATCCTGTAGCCATTCTGCCATTATATCAGTGGTAACATTGCTTTACCTACTTTCCTGCTCCAATTGATAAGACCTTCAAATACTACAAGCAATTTGACTCATTCATGAATGACAAGATTCTGACTAATGTTGGGCCCAGTATTCAGAGCTGAAATACAAAATAGAGTAAAATTCTTCCAATTGCTACTTAGCAACTCTGGACCAGTCTCTGGGCCTCTCAGCTCCTTCTATAATATAGTGGCATTAGACCAGAACTAAATCTTCCAGGACATGTTTCAGTTCAAACATTTTATTATTTTGCTGATGTCAAATTCTAAAGAGAAGTTTTCCTACTAAACAAATTCACTGAGCCATAGTTGACACTAGGAACTAAAGATTCATATTGTAATGTTACTATCAGTGCTGAAGTTTAAACAAAGGTGGAAGTAGGTGAACATGAGGCAAATGTTCAATGAACAACATATGTTAAATAATAGCACAATGACCCTGTAATGTATACATGGCTACAAATGCACTAAGTTATGTTTAGCTTTATAAGTTGGTGTTTCAGTTCATATAACTTAAATGCAGCTTCACATATTTCACAATAAAGCTAGGTAATGTTAACTGGCTCATCATTTCTATTCCAAGGCATTACTATTACTACTACAAAAATTTCTGTATTAAAATCCTACCACAAATTTGTGTTGTAACTGAATACACAACTGGTAAATCTCACTAGGAAAATGAGTTTGAGATGCCTACAAAGTTTCAGAGGAGTAGTACCCCCTGCTACTTCTACCAATCCCAATAGATTTTTCCCTAAGAAGTTAGTTTAAATGTTCAATCAATATATAAAGTTGAAATAAAATCAGATTATTCTTTAAAAAGAAGAAAAACTAGACTTACCTTATCCAGTCTCTTTTGCCAGCTGTCCTCACGTTTTACCATTAGTTCAATACAATGAGAAAGTGTAGCAAGGATTCCAGCAGTAGTTGCTTTAAAAGTTATCGCCTCCCCTTTAAAGTCTATACCATTAATTCCTCTTGGTGTTACATGTGGAAATACTGAAAAAAAAAAAAAATAAAGTTACTCACTGAAAATCTTTCTAATGAAGAAATAATTCTTCATCAAAACTTAAAACTAGAAAATGTTTAAAACCCAGCAAGTCAGAGCAGGCTTTTGGATTACAATTTCCCTCTTGTTGGCCAACATATAAAAATTTCCATTCCATACTCCATAAGTAAAGAAGCTTGTGGCAGCATATGTACTTTCATATGTTTTTTTCTGAATTCTGTTTCCTGAAATTTATTTGCTGTACTGCACCCAGTGAATAAAGTAGTAGGAGGAATAATACTTTAACAATAACACCCTGACAGCTTAAAGCGGGACCAAATTACAGCCAGAAATACCTTACATTTTGAGAGACCTAAAATTTAAAAAATACCTAACGATGAACTATAGAACTGAATAAGGTAATGTAAAACTTTTAAATAAACATCCAAAATAAAGTCTGAGACCAATGCATACATTAAATGGCTCTTATGTTTGTATTTTATAATTTTAACTCAGAGTTCACCTTTGAATTAATGAAAAATCTTACAACTCACAAGATGCAAGCAAGAGAGCATAGTACCTTATATTCTTAACTAATAAGAAACCGTTCCAACAGAATGCTTATAAGTGAAATAATGATATTTTGAACTTTAAAAACTCATATGTAGATATGACAGCAAAGGTACAATCCACAAAAGAATAAATTGATAAAGTGAACTTCATCAAAATTTAAAATTTCTGCTCTTAAAAGTATTGTTAAAAGAATGAAAGTAATGTAGAATGAATAAGTCTACAGGTCTAATGTATGGCGTGATGACTACACTTAGTAATACTGTACTGAATACTGGAAATTTGCTGAGACAGATTTCAGGAGCTCTCATTACAAACAAAAATGTCACTATGTGAGGAGATGATAAATAGCTTGACTGAAGTAATCATTTCATTTTGAATATCAAATCATGTTATTTATCTTAAATACATGTAATTTCCATTTTTAAAAACTTCCAAAAAAAGAGACAAGCCACAGACTATAAGAAAATCTCTGCACAGCATGTATCTAATAAAGAACTTGTATCCTTCATCAATATGTTACATATAACATATATTAATATAGAATATTGACACATTCTATACTTCAATATAGAATATATATTATCATCTCAAAACTTACCTGTAAGAAAATATATAACCCAACTAAATAATTGGACAAAAGATTTGAACACTCTTCAACACAGAGATATGGACAGCAAATAAGCACATGAAATGATGCTCAATACCATTAGTTACTAGGGAGATACAAATAAAAACCATAACAAGCCACCACTACACACCTATTAGAAGACTAAAATTTAAGTTTTTAAATATTTATTTATTTATTTTAGAGAGAGAGAGAGTGCACAGACATGTGAGCAGGGGAGGGGCAGGGCGAGAGGGAGAATCCTTGAACAGACTCCCCTCTGAGCGTGGAGTCCTATGCAGAACTCGATCCCAGGATTCTGATACCAAGATGTGAGTGAAAACCAAGAGTTGGCCACTTAACCGACTGAACCACCCAGGTGCCCCAAGACTAAAATTTAAAAAGACTGACCATGCCAAGTGTTGGCGGGGATTTGGAGGAACCAGGACTATCCAATATGACTGGTAAAATGAACCCTGGTGGTTTTTTAAAAAGTTAAATATACACCTACCAAATGATTCAGCCATTCCAATACTGAGTATTGACTCAAATAAAATATATGTCCATAAAAACGCTGCACACAAATGCTCATAGCAGCATTATTTGCAATAGCCAAAAACTATAAAACAACCCAAATGTCCATCAAGAGATGAATGGATAAGCAAATTGTGTTGAATCAACACAAGGGAATACTACTTAGCAACAAAAAGAAATCAAACACTAATACGAACAATAATACGATGAATCTCTGAGAAAGAAGCCAGACCAAAAATCCCCCATATACTGCATGAATCCATTTATATTAAACTTTAGAATATGCAAACTAATCTACAGTGACAAGAAAATAGACCAAAGTGGTTGGGAATAGGGAGAAGAGGGATGACAAAAGAGATGGAGCAAATTTTTGAGGGTGATAGATATAATGATCTTGACCATAATGACATCTTCAGGATAATATCAAAACTTACCAAATCATGCACTTTAAATATGTGCAGTTTACTGTACGTTAATTATATCTCAATAAAGCTGTTAAAAACATATTTTTTCTTATATTTTCTGAAAACCCTTTCTAGCATTGTAACACATATTTTCTATCACTCTTACCAAGAATGCAATTTCATTATAAACTATTTTTATTATGCAATGAAATCAAAGGTCACCTATGTTCTGCATAAAAGAATGTGTACAACTAAAATGTGTCCTCTTCTGCTGAATGTTAATTTATATACTTTATATATAAACTTCATATAGAAGATGAAAGAATGACAAGAAACGTGTTTGAAAAAACTCTAGGAATACAGAAATGTACCTCTTCAGCTCTACTTACTACTTTCAGAAGCAGCCACCTGAAATCCTTTTCAGACTTATACAGGGATTTATGTCATAGACTTTAAGCTTTCAAACAGCTGACATTTTCAACACCTTATTTTAGAGTCTCACACATAGTAATGTCTCTGAAATAAATCTCCCATGTTACATCTGTTAGCAAATGAAAGTCATGATGACAAAACCTCACCTTAATCTGTTATCCACTGAGTTCCTCTAAGTACTAGTTACTTTGATTTTTGCTCCAAGTCTCTTATACCTTATACTGTAGCACTATATCAATCATGATGGGAAAACTTAAGTAGAACTCTTAAGTACCTGGTAATTTTAGATGAGCATACTCACCTAAATATCTCAGCTAAAAACAAGGAAGTGACTATCTTATTATTTTTTTTTTTTTAGAGAAGGGGGGAGAGAGAGAGAGAGAGAGAGAGAGAGAGAAATAGAGTGGGGGAGGGGGAGAGGGAGACAGAATCCAAAGCAGGCTGTGCACAGAGCCTGATGCAGGTCTCGATCTCACACCTTGAGAACATAACCTGAGCCAAAATCAGGAGTCGGATGCTTAACTGACTGAGCCACCCAAGTGCCCCCCCCCACCTCACTTTCTTTCTTGTCTTTCTTTTCTCCGTTTCTTCCTTCCCTCTCTTTTTTTGTCTTAAAGAGACAAGGTGACATGCCATAGTTTCCTCTGGGAAAATGATACACTGTAATATAAGGAAATCAAAAATATGTGACTATAACCATGTCAATGAAAGGCAGAGATGGAAGAAATTAGAAAATGACCTATAAATCTGGATTTGTAAGTATTAGACTCTAAAGAGTACCATTCAGATTTACAGTTCTTTCAGTTGAACTCTTAACCTTATACACTTTAAAACTCTTTTAAAGGTATAAGCACTCAGAAAATTAAGGAACCTATAAACTCACATCAACGTGTCAAAAATAAAAACATGCTGAGAGAAGCTGAGCAATTTGAAATCCTTTCATTTCATTAAGACTCTCACACACTATTTTTGAACAGTAGCCAACCTAAGATGGAATCCCCACAGTTTCTGTGGTGGTGAGTTTTTTTCATTTCCTTACATCAAAAAGATTTGTGTATGTGTCTCTATATGTCTGTGTGTCTGTGTACTACAGGGACAAAAAAAAATATTGGCAGGTAAGTCCTTCTGAACATACAGGATGGCAATTTGTTTAAATCTCTCACTTGTCTACTATGATAAAGAAGAAACATGGTTGAAGACTATGATACTGGTATCAATCACACTAGGTTCAACAATCGGTTTTGGACTACTGGCCTATTGTAGATGTGCTTTCTCTTTAAGATACAGTTGGCTAAAAAACTAAATTTTAAATATTTTCACATGAAAAAAGTCTCCGAGCTAAAAGGGGATGAAAAGCGACTGGCGGTACAAATTTTCTGTTCGGACAATTAATGCACAGCCACACAGACGAGGTGGAAAGAAAGAACAGGGCACTGCTCATGTTTCCTAGAGTAATGCATGTTTCATTAACACTAAATTCGTGAGTTTCGTCAAGAGTATACCTTGATTTGATAGATCAGTATATCTGCAGTCATTCTTTTACATAGTTGATCACATGACAAAACGCTCTTGTATATTTTTACAAAATAAGGATGTAAGTTAGAAAATTGGTCAGAAAATATAGCTAATATATGGGAATGGGAAAAACTGGGAAATATAAAAGACATAAAAAATCCACATAAGTGGCCTTCTTCAACATTTAATACAATTTAATCATAAGAAATGAGGGTTTAGGTAGGGAATTTTTTACTTTAGATTGCTTTAATCTAAACTAAAGGCCAAAAACTCTAAGCATATTAAGTCAGCTAGTCTTTTTAAAAAAAATAACAGTTTTATTGAGATATAATTCACATATCATAAAATGGACTCGATTAACACGTACGATTAAATATTCATAGTATATTCATAGATCTGTACAAGCATCACAACAATCAAGTTCAGGACATATTCATGAACCACCCTGAAAAATCCTATACACATTAGCAGTCACTTCCCAGTCCTACCCCTACCCACCAATTTAGTCTTCAGAGTATAAAGTTTTTGCTTCTTTTGTTAAATTTACTCCCAAGCATTTAATTCTTTTTATAAATTGCCATAAAGATACTATTATAAATGAAAACATTACCTTAATCTTCACATTGTTCATTGTTAGTGTATAAATACAATTTTTTTTTTACAAGTAAGCTCTATATCCAACGTGAGCTTAAACTCATGACTCCCAAGATCAAGTCACATACTCCCACTAAATGAGCCAGCAGGCATTCCACAATTTATTTTTTATATGTTGATCTTATACCCTGCCATCTTGCTGAACTGATGTTAATTCTAATAGTTTTTTAGTGGATTTCTTATGATTTTTCTCTATATAAGATAATGGCATCTGCAAATAGAAATAGTCTTAATTCTTTTTTTGAATTGGGATGCCTTTTATTTATCTTTCTTGTCCAGATGTCCTAGCTAGAATCTTTAATGCAGTGCTGAATAGCAGTGGCAAGAAGGGACATGTTCCTGATATCAGGGGAAAAGCATTCAGTCTTTCACCATTAAATGTGATATTAATTGTGGGTTTTTCGCAGATAGTTTGGGTAGTCACTCTTACTTTTTTGAGTGTTTTTATCATGAAAGAATATTAGATTTTGTCAAATGTTTTTTCAACATCTACTGAGATGACCACCAGTTTTGGCCTTTATTCTACTGATATGATTATTGCATCAACTGATTTTCCCATGTTAAGCTAACTGTATTCTGGGATAAATTCCCTCTGGTCATAGTGTATAATCCTTTTTAGATGTTGCTGGATATGGTCTGCCAGTACTTTACCGAGTTAGTTATATCTATATTCATAAGATATTGGTCTATAGTTTTGTGATATCTTTGTCTCATTTTGATATCAAGGTAAACCTGGCCTCAGCAAACGATTTAAGAAGTATTCCTCCTAAAATATGGAAGAACTTGTGAAGAAATAGTATTAACTCTTCTTTAAATGTTTAGAATTCAGCAGTGAGGCTATCTGAGCTTGGGCTTTTTTTGATGGAAGTTTATTACTAATTGTATCTCTTTATTTATTATTGGTCTATTTATTATTGGTCTATTTTCTATGTCTACTTGAGTCAAGTTCAGTAGTTTGTGCCTTTCTAATAAGACTTCTGTCCAGTTCATTTAAGTTATCAAATTTGTTGGCATACATTTATTACCTTCCCCTTTAATCCTTTTTATTTCTATAAGGTCAGTAGTAATAACCTTCCTTTCATTTGATTTTGGTAATTTCAATCTTCTCTTTTATTTTGATCAGTTTAGCTAAAGATTTCTTAATTTTGGTATCTTTTCGGGGTGTCTGGGCAGCTCAGTGGGCTAAGCATCTGTCTGAGGCTCAGGTCATGATCCTGGGGTCCTAGGATTAAGCCCCACATTGGGCACGCTGCTCAGTGGGGAGTCTGCTTCTTCCTCTGCTCCCCCCACCCCCACTCGTGTTCTCTCTCTTGGTCTCTCTCAAGTAAATAAATAAATAATACCTTAAAAAATTTTTTTTTGCTATCTTTTCAAAGAACCAAGTTATAGTTTGTGTTGTTTTTTGATTAATTCATCAAAATTTAATTCTGATATCTTTAATTTTGTTAATTCTGATATCATTTCAAAGAACCAATTTATAGTTTGTATTGTTTTTTGAGTGTCTTCTTTTAAAGATTTTATTTATTCATTTGAGAGAGAGAGAGAGAGACACACACACAAAAAGTGAGAATGAGTGGGGGGAGGGGCAGAGGAAAAGGGAAAAGCGGACTCTCCATTGACAGGGAGCCTGATGTAGGGCTTGATCCTAGGACCCTGGAATCAAACCTGAACCCAAGGTAGATGCTTAACCACGTGAGCCACCCAGGCAACCCTCTTTCTTCTTTTATAATAAAGGTGTTTCAGCTATAAATTTCCCTCTAAGAACAGCTTTAGCTGCAGCCCATATGTTTTGGTATGTTGTATTTTTGCTTTCATTCATCTCACAGTGTTTTCTAATTTCCTTTATGAATTTGTCTTTAATTCACTGGTTATGTATGAGTGTATTAATTTCTATGTATTTGTGATTTTCTTAAATTTCTGTCATTGATGTCAAATTTTATTCCTTTGTGGTTAAATGACATACTTTGTATGATTTCAATCCTTTTAAATTAATTGAAGCTTGTTTCATGGCCAAGAATAAACTCTCTCCTGAAGAATGTTACATGTACTATTGAGAAGATCATATATTCTCCTATTGTTAAGTGGAGTATTCTGTACATGTCTACCAGGTCTGATTGTTTATAAGTATTTTATTTCCTTGTTGGTTTTCTTCCTACTTTTTCTATCAATTGTTGAAAGCTGGATATTTAAGCCTCCAACTATTACTACTGAATTGTCTTTTTTTTTCTCTTCAATTTGGTACGTTTTTGGTCCATGTATTTTGGGGTTCTGTTATTACATGCAACTACATGTTATAATTGTTATCTCTTTCTGATGAACTGAAATTATCATCATAAAGTCTCCCCCTTTGGCCCTAGAAATATAAATTAAGAAAAGATGACATAGAATATAACAGAAGAAAATTTACATTAGGGATAAATAAGAAATTTGTTCACAAAAGATTGAGGAAACAGTTCTTCCACCATGATCTAGAACTCTTGAGGTCTTTAACTAACGAAGGTGTTTTTGTAACCAAAAATTCCTCCTCTGGTCTAAAATTCAAAGTATTTTAACTGCCTTTCTTCTTGTCTTAGAACCTGTGGAAATTTTATTTGATTCTTCACAACCTACATCTAATCCTATTCTTGGAATACATACAACTTACTATCAGGTTGGTATGCTAGTTTTAAATTTTAAAAACTTAACATATTCACTATCACAATATGTGATCTAGATCAAATCTTTAATGATGGCCATAATGGTGAGTATCATTACAATCACCACTCCCAAGAATGAAGCATCATTTCCTCCCTTTTCTGATGCTTGTTGGATCTAGGAGAAAGACCCTATCTTTGAGAGATGACTGACCTTAATCCCAGGCTATGATCAAGTAGTACCAGGTTTAAAGACTTCATGTTTTGTTCACTTTACCAGATTATATACAAAGCTTCCAATTTATTTCCAGAGGTTCATACTTTCCATCTATGGTGATTAACAAGAGTTAATTTCCATCAACACTAAGGAAGAAACTATTTTAAATAGTGAATTCCGCAAGGGTACTTAAAACATGACTCATGATTTAAAAAATTATGCAAACATCTTGTAGGATATTTCTCTAAATGACTTTAATAACCCTGTCTTCTGTTGCTTGGTTTCAAGGCTCTTTTCAAAAAAGAGACACTGGAGGCTTTCCTCAAATGTCTGGAAATCTGGCTATCTGTTCGCATTTAAGAGTAGGTTACTGGAAGCTCTGTAAGCATTAGCAGGGCTTTTTAATTAGTGGACTTAATCAAAGGGTGATCTGATAGTGAGACAGTTTTTCATGGTAGGCGTAGAAAATATTTATAGGTCCTTTCTCTGTGGTCATTCAGCATCTACAGAGTTATGTTCTAATTTTGTATCAGAAAATATGTGTTTGGTTGATGGGTATTCTGGAAACAGGGTAAAAGAAGGAAGCTGCAGTAGGCAGACTTTCATTTAGTGCCCAGCTCAGGGTTCTCAGAGATAAACAGAACAATGAGTCTGTTAAATTTCAACAATCAGTATGTACATTTCCACATAATCACTTTAATGATAAGCCAATATACCTATCTTTTGCTGTGCCGGGTATTCCTGAATCTAGAACCCTCCCAGTTCAATTTCTACAGAAAATAAGTTTCCATTCTATTCTGGGGAATGTAGGTGGGGGAGCTGACCAGGACGGAAGATTGGACCTGCAATTATTTTTTCAATACTTTTTCCAATATCCAAACAAAATCTTTTTTCTATTGAAGCAGATTATATGTTGTGAAATTAAAATGCAACTTGAGAGAATCTTCCCAAAATACTATTCTAATTTCATAAAGGTAAATCTAGATGACTTAGTAAGGTTCAATATTTCAGTCCCAAGTTGTAACGACCACTTTGTAGTAAGAAGCTAGTATTCTGCAAGACTGGGAGGGGAACAGCTCATAAGGAGGAAGAGAGCCATGATGAAAATAAGAAGCAGGAAGAAGGAAAGAAGGACAAAGTAGGGGGAGAGAAGCATCAGACTTTGGTATCAGTAATGGAATATTCCACTGTCATCTCTGAAATAGAAAATCAATGCCATGAATACAACAATTTGAAAAATTATTTGAAAATAGGTATAAATTATATTTTACATTCTTTCATAACTTTAGCAAAAATAAGCACAATTAGATTAACTGCCCAATAATCATGCTGTGGAATGTGTTTTATTTTTTTCACAAAGTCTTATTTTTGTAATCAAAAAATTTTTTTACAAATCTACTCCAGTTTTTTCTTAGGATATGTCAGAAGAAGAGTACTGACTATGAATCACAGGTTTCTGGCTTTGTTTGTTTGTTTGTTTGTTTAAGATTCCTCATGTAAGTGATACCATGCAGTATTTGTCTTTGGTTTATTTCTTTTACTATAAGGCTCTCGAGGTTCATCCATGTTGTTGCAAATCAAAGGTTTCTAATGAACAATTCAGAATTCCATCCAGTAAGTTAGCCATTATAAATAGAGCAACAATAAACGAATATACGAAATAAACCACGTTGATCCTGGGTCTGTAAAGAACCGCGCTGTGAAATCAGAGCTATTTTTAATAATTTTCCATTAATAACACTGATTATATACTTTTCAACACCAGTTTACTGAGTGGAGACAGAAAAGAACACTAAACAGAGACAAATATACTCTAAAAAAACGATCAAACTCCATTATAATATAGCTTCCCCCAAGATATAAATTTTCAGTACTAGAAACTGATTTTATCAAATACTGATGAAATAAGAGGACCAATGTCTGGAATTTAGAATGAGTCTTGTTAGATAATGAGTGACCATTATTATTTAATGTCAGAATATATATTTTACTTACATGTCTTTTCCTAGAAGGACTTTCACTTTCCAGTAGTTATCCTTTTAAAAAATTATTCAAGTAGATAATTATTCTTGTTATATACTTACTTATTCTATAACTTTAAAAAGAACACTTTATGTAGCTGAGAGGAAAAAACATACTACTTACATTTTTCCTTATTGCCATTAGTGTTATGCAAGAAGTCTCCATCAGAACGTGTTGTAGGAAAGTCGTCTTCATCATCTTCTACCACTAAATAAAATATATTTAAGGATATTAGGATGAATGGAAATAGGAACTAATCAGTTTATTTTTATGTTTGAATGAGTCAATATATATTCTGGATTCTGTGAGTACAAGACCTTATTTACCTTTGTATTTTCAGTGGTTGTCAAGGTATGCCCAATAAACATGCTGTGGAATGTCTTTAAATACAACACATTATTATTAAAACTGTACCCACTCTCATTTGTGTAAGGGATAGTACGGAGGTATGAATTATTTTGTCCTTTGGTCTTCCCATCCCTTCCTACCTAGCTTGGGCAATTTCATAATCCTACCAGAGGCCTCCAAGGGCTGAACAGGACTGTAAAAAAGTAACTTAAATGCAGAAGATGCCTTAACCTGCCTCTGGGAGTTCTTAAATTTACTATTTCTGGATATGTAGGGAAAACTCAATGACTTACAGGTGTGATATCAGTTTTCATTCATCCTAATGTGTCTGTGCCTGGACATCCTTTTTAACATACCTAATTCCAGAAAAAACAGAATCCCCCATGTTTTCCTTCTGCATACCTTTTTTTCTATGTACTATCCCTTATTCTATTGCCTAACATACTTTAATCTTCTGTATTATGTATTTCACTCTTAATGCAAATTTATAAAGCTTAGCCCCCAACCTTATTCTCTGCTTTCTATCACTTTTGAATGGCTTTTTTTCTTCTCTTTCCTTTCCCTTTTCCCTTTCCTTTCCTTTTCTTTCTTTTCTTCCTTCCTTCCTTTCTTTCGAGGTACACCGTTTCTACGTAAGAAGTCTTCATTCTAAATTAATGTCTTACTTCTTGCCTGTATCTCTACATCAAGAGTAATTTCGCTCTACAACAAACATGTCATCTACTTTAGTTCATTCTCTCTCTCTAATAGATGCAGAGCCCATTCTTGTTCATTAATCTTCCCCTAAATGGTAGCAATCATCACGGAAAATACTTTTGTTCTGTGTTGCCATTTTCTAGTTACTAGGCTATTTCATTTTTTCCTCACTTAAAAATTTTGCTACTCATCTATAACAACTTTTTCAAATCATAAGCTGCTATTATCTACTAATACCTACTATTCATTTCTATGAAAGAATAGACCATTCATATGGTTAATTCTAATAAATTTATTAACACAGCATACTGCTCTGTTTTTAAATCAGTATTTATCATCAGACAAGATCCTGACCTTGACTCAATACTACTCGGATGAACTGTTACTAAATACTACTGAAAGGTTTGTGCCTCACTTATCCCATTAGTATCTACTTTGGGTTTCGTATCTCTAACCATCCAATATAGTACCACCAAACAGGGATTTTCAACTTTGTTTTTCTAACCCAACACTTAATATATAAAATTGATGAAAACAAGAGCTGTTCTTGCCGGAAGAGTGGACTTCCCCTTTCCTTCCCAACCAAGCATTCCTTGTGCATCCTTGAGGCACCCTTAAGGGATATCTGACACGGTTTGAAACTACTGTCCAAATAGAAATCCCCCACCCCAATCATTTCTGCTTTCCTTATCCTTGCAATAATCCAAATGAACCACATTAAAAATAGCAGCTATTATTTACTTAAGTTTCGCTGTTAGGCACAGTGCTAATGTATATAATTCTCACTTAATTCTCACAGTCATATGTGCTGGATATAATATCTACTTTACAGTTGAGAAAAGAGATGTGGAAAAATGTTAAGTAATCTACTTCAAGTCATCAAACTAACAATGAAAAAAGAACAAGATTAATAGAAACTTTCCTTTAATGTAATACATGTCTTCCTTTAAAATTAGACAGTTTATTTAGGTTAGAGATAATGTCTCCTACTTCTGCAAACTCAATATATCTAAGATTTTAAGGGTTAATTAAATTCTACTGAAGCATGTGTGGGAATTGGAGGGGGGAGGGCTGAAAGTGCCTAACAGTTCTGATAAAATATTTTATATAAAAACCCTGAACACCTAAAATGAGAATTTGCTATTATTATTTCAATGACACACTTAATAAAGAACAGTGATTCTTAAAATTCTTTAAGCCATAAAAAAAAAGACTTCAAACCAAAAACGTTCTACCCAGGAAAGTTATCATTCAGAACTGAAAGTGAGATACAGTTTTCCACACAAGCAAAAGCTAAAGGAGTTCATCACCACTAAATCGGCCTTAACAGGAAATGTTAAAGGGACTTCTGTGGACTGAGAAGAAAGTGCTCTCATTATCAACAAAAAAACATATGAAAGAGTAAATCTCACTGGAAAGGTAAATATAGAATAAAGGTAGTAGATTAATCACTTACAAAATTAGCATGAAAGCTAAACGGACAAAAATAGATGAATTCACTACCTATAATCCACTGCTGTCACAGACTTAGTAT
Organism: Ursus maritimus; assembly: GCF_017311325.1. NCBI lineage: Eukaryota > Metazoa > Chordata > Mammalia > Carnivora > Ursidae > Ursus > Ursus maritimus. The sequence goes on along the minus strand of NW_024426663.1, from coordinate 31,373,620 downwards.
TGATAATTTAATGAAAGATCCTTAGACTCAGTTCATCAACTCGGATTTACAAAGTAGGAAACTATAGTCCATGTCCTTATTTCACCTTTACCCAATATGTATTCTTACAAACATCAGTACTTCTTAAGATAGCATTTATAGGGAAATCAGTTGTTATGGGTTGAACTGTGTCCCTGCACCATTCATATGTTGAAGTTCTAACCTTTCATACATCTGAATGTGACTCTATCTGGATACAGGGTCTTTACAGAGGTAATCAAGTTAAAATGAGGTCATTAAGGTGGGTCCTAATCCAATAAAACCAGTGGACCAGTGTCCTTGTAAAAGAAGGAAACTTAAACACATGCACTTACAGAAGGAAGATAATATGAAGACAAAGGGAGAAGACTGCCGAGGAGAGAGACCTAAATGAGATCATTACCTCATGGCCCTCAGAAGAAACCAACCTTGGAACAACTCATCTCAGACTTCTAGCCTCCAGAACTGTGAGGAAATAAACTTCTGTAGCTTAAGCCACCCAGACTGTAGTACTTTGTGATAGCAGCCCTAGCAGACTAATACGTTAGTCTACCATTGATGCTATTCATTCAAACATGAATAGTTTAAAATTATTTTTCAAAACTTCTATACAACCTGCTTATCACTGCATCCCAATTTCTACTCCTTTCACTATCTCGTCTGTCCTTGACATGTTATATACTATTGGCATGATCATTCAAAAATAAATCAATTCCATAGTATTATATATCCTGTTTTTTTTTAAAGGGTTATCTACAAGTAAATGGAAGATGATGTGTAGTGTTTAATTTGATTAAAAAGGAATACACACATTTTTCTTAGTGAAGGAGAAAGAGAAGTACAACTGCCTTTATTTTTAGAGAAATGTTAAAGTGCCTAAAACTTCAAGTGTATCAAATATAAAGAACTTCAAGGATACTTCATTTAGACAAAATTAAGTACTTTAAGAGGAATACGGGCTTCTGCTTCTGACCAAGGTAGACTAAACAGGCTACCCTCTAGCATGAAATTAAAAAACTGGAAAAACTACATGAAACAAAGGTTTTCAAGACATTGGATGTTAGGCAATAAAGGACAGTGATTCCTGAGAATCAGAAAACAAATGACATGAGCCCTATGATTACCCTAGGTTACTGTCTCGGGAGAGTTTCCAAGTGGTAGAATAAGGAGGAAAGCAGAAGGAATCTGGCAGACTCTCTAAGGTGAGGAGTAGATGACAGAACAGAAAGATAAAGGCAACTAGAGTTCACAAGACAGAGGACTACAGAGGAGAGACCTATACAGAGAAAGAATTCGGAAATCAGTAGAAGGTCCCCTAGAGAATTCAGTAGAGTACTGTTACCACATACAAGTGAGGGAACTATAGAGGTCAGGGAAAGAACCATACGAAAAAATTCCAGGAACAGTATCCAAAACCTACATGGCACAGGGAAAAATTCCTATTTCCACAACACAGACTGGAAAACCTTATAATTCACAGGGTACTGGTTAGAGAGCACTGGTAGAGGGGAAAAATTAAAACACAAAATGTAAGGTTCTCATACTACGTTGGAAGTGGTACGTTACCTGAAAGCAGACTATGGTAAGTTAAATGTACATACTATAAACCCTAAAGTAGCCACTAAAATAACAAAAAGTTATAACTAAAAGCCAACAAAGGACATAACAAATAAAATTATTTTAAAAATACTCAATACAAAAGAAGGCAGAAGGAGGAAAAAATGAGAGAAGACAAAAAGAATCTGAACTCAGCTCAAACACATTTAATAAAACCAAGAAATGAAACCACGTCAAGTAACTTAGTTACACTGGGAATGAACTTAGTGCTATTTATTAATACTGCTATGAATAGTTCATTTTTGCCTTCATGGCAAATAAAAGAAAAAATGAAGAACAGATGTTAACAGTAATATCTTTAGCAGTAACAAAGAAAAAATAACTTAAAAACTCACATTATGAGTAAGTTAACGAAGATCATCTCTCTTAAACAAAAAAATTCACTAAATATTATTTTTAAATCTTTATGTAGCTCCATTATTGGTTTCTTCTTCTGTGAGAAAAAAGCCAGAGGAAGGGATGGGGAGAGAGAGAAGTGAAGAGAAAAAGAAAGGGAGAAGAAGAGAAGGAAGAGAGAGGAATAAAGAGATGGAATGATTTCAGATTTGGAGGATTTAACATAAACATGCTTCTCTCTAAGACTCATGATGGGGTACAATTATTTTGTTTTGTTTTGTTTTTAATAAGCTCTAGGCCCAATGCAGGGCTTTAACTCATGACCCTGAGATCAAGAGTCATAAGCTCTACTGAATGAGCCAGCCAGGTGCCCCATGGGGTAAATTTATTAGACATGATCATGTGAAATGCCCCATGTTACCAAGATGATAGATATATTTTTTAATGGAATGAAGAGTTTAAAAATCACTTAAAAATCTTCAGTCGTATCTGGTATGGGGGGATCAGATTACTTAGGATGCATTATTAAAGTATACAAGTTATATGGACACTGAAATCTGTTACATTGGGAGTTTTCAGCAAAAGTGACTATAATTACCTTTATCTCTTAAAGACATTACCCTTTAAGATCAAGAGGCTTTAAATCCATTCATTCTCCAAGTAAAAATAGTGGTAATAGCCTAATTAACCTTTATCCCTTTGAAGTTCATCCTTGGAGACAGCATCAGCACAGGCATCAAAGTACTTCTGTAAAGTATCAACTTGTCTACATAGGATATCTCTAAAGGTTTCCATTTCAGCCAATTTTTCACGTAAACTGTGGCCTTTCTGCAAAACACATAAAGGGGGGCATGTAATCCAAGTTAACAAAACTGAAATATATATATACTCCTATGATTTTCATCGCCTTTTTAGGTTTCAGTTTACATCTTACTACTGAGGGCAGGGGTAGGAAGAGCTGTCAGGTTCAATATAATACTCCCAGGAATAGACTTGAACATGACTAACTAGTGGCTTCACAGTGATAAGCTTGAAGGAAATAAGACAGCAGTAAGTCTGACAATTTGCTAATATAACATTTAATATTTTCAAATTAAACACTGTGAGGAAAAACTGTAAAAGACTTTGGGCAAATATGTTACTGGGTGACCTTTCAAAGGAATGGTAAGTGTTACCTACAGAACTCTTAAGCGAGGGTACTGTTTGATCATACTGAATCTCTGATTTCGTTGCACTGGAGCTATTTTACAACTCTTTTAAGTAGTAGAAAACAGATTAATATAAGTGATCCATGTCCACAGAAGTGCAAATGAACTTTGTCCAGTGGATATACTTAGTTACTAATCTCTGAATACGGACCAGCTTTGCATGTATTAGCAAAATCATTTCAATATTCCTTATAGTCTCCTTTGAACCAATTTTTTCTTTATATCTTATCTCATTAATGAAATAAAATCTGATATGTTCATTTTATATTTGTAAGAATCATGATTTTGCCCGTTAAAAACTATTCTGTAACAACATCAAATAAATTACATCACAGAAAGTTTCTTTTAAAAAACTATCAAGTAAATTCTTTTCACAACATTCGGCACTCAACTCAACTTATGCCACCTTAAAGCATACATAACCACAAACCTTGAATGAAGAGGTGGATGTTGCAGAATAGCCACTTGCTCCAGACACCAGTGACACCATAGAGCCATGGCGACGTAAGCTGGATTCAGACCCATATCCAGATTCAGTCTAAAAATGAAAGTAAACTAGGTGAAAAAAAAAAGTTAAGCAAAAAGTACTTAATCATCACAAGAAGAAAAGTTGTAACTATGTGAGGTGACAGATGTTAAAAAATTATCATGGTAATCATTTCACAATATATACATCTATCAAATCATTATGTTGTACACTTACAATACAATGTTACATGTCAATTATATATCAATAAAACTGGAAAAAACACTTAGGAGAAAACAAAAGTTTTCCTACAAATCAATACGTTATTAGTAACAATATTTAGCAGTTTGAGTCCATGTAAGAAATATAAGCAAGCCACTGGCATAAGTAATGCCTTTCTATTCCTAACTGCCACTTAATTTAGAAATTTACTGAGTAACAACTATAGGTTGGGCTAGGGGGCTTAGAGTGTTTAGTAACAGGAAAACTACCCAGAGTAGGCAAATTCATAAGGACAAATAGGAGAGTGGTTACCAGGGAGTACAGGGAGGGGGAAATGCGATGGAATTTAACAGGCACAGGGTTTTTGTTGCAGAAGATGAAAAAGTTCTGGAGACGGATGGTGATGTTCAACATGCACGTACTTCATGTCACAGAACTGTACACTTAAGCATGGCTAAAATGACAAATTGTTACGTATATTTTACCACAATTAAAAAAAGGACAGAATAAGGCTAAAAAGATAATAATAAAAAAACTCCCAGTACTATTTCTTTGTATATTAATCATGTATCCTGACACAGCTCAAATATAACTGTCTCAGTGAAGCCTTTCTTTTTATACCAGGCAGTTTGTCTCCGTATTCTCAACCATTTCTATATCATGATTATGGCATTTACCACTCAACTATTATAGTTTACATTTTGTAATTACAACTGGAGTTGGATCTTCTAGAAGACTGTATCTTTTTAAAATTTTTGTATTCACTTCAACAGTTCATGGCAGAAAGAAAGTTTCCAACTTCAGGGTGCCTGGGTGGCTCAGTCAGTTAAGTGTCTGACTTTGGTTCAGGTCATGATCCCAGGGTCCTGGAATCGATCCCCATGTCCCCGACGATCTCTGCATGGTGCTGCTTATCCCTCTCCCTCTGCCTCTCCCCCTTCTTGTGTGCCCGCTCTCTCTCTCAAATAAATAAAATCTTAAAAGAAAAAAAGAAACTTTTCAATTTTGTCAGTCTGTTAAGAAATCACACCATGGAAGATAATTAATTGAACTTCTGGATACTGGGGTACAGTTAGACTCTGCACTGTAATAACACTTGGGGTTGGCATGCTTCAGAGCACCAATTCTATAGTCCACCCTCGTTGAGACAAAAGCAGTACTAATGATATAGACACAAGAATTGAACATTTGAAAAAAAATAACTTCCAAGTATCTGAAAAACCTGCTAAAGTATTCTGGATCTCTGCTTGCCTTCTTCTGTTACTTTTAAAAAGAACTACAAATAACTTTAGTCCTAGTCACTAAACTTAAGAGGTAAAATAATAACTGATCATTTTTGGTATCACACGTAGTAGCAACAATTATAAGTTTTTTTAGAATACTTGATTTTCAAGATTAAGATTAGGAATCATTAAAATTAAGTACAATGTATTATAGAAACTATAGAAAATGTATTATGACATTTTACATCCTCTGTGTTCTAGTTCCTGAAAATCCATTACGTTTCCTATACAGCTATTGGTTTGCCCAAGACATCATTCTTTTTAAATTTTTTATTTAAATTCTAGTTAGTTAACATACAGTGCACTATTGGCTTCTGGAGCTGAAAGCAGTGATTCATCACTTACATACAACACCCAGTGCTCATCATAACAAGTGCCCTCCTCTAATATCCATCACCCATCTAGCCCACCCCCCACCCACCTCCCTCTATTGTTAAGAGTCTCTTATGAGGGGTTTGTTTCTCTCTCTTTTATCCCCCCTCCCATCTGTTCATCTGTTTTCTTTCTTAAATTCCGCATATGAGTGAAACCATATGGTATGTCTTTCTCTGACTTATTTCTCTTAGCATAATATACTCTAGCTCCATCCCCATCACTACAAATGGCAAGATTTTATTCTTTTTGATGGCTGAGTAATATTGCATTGTATATGTATACAGCACCTCTCCTTTATCCGTTCATCAGCCCAAGACATCATTCTAATTGAAAAATGTTCTTTTAGGTATAAGAACATTAAATTTTTATACTGATTTAATTAATAAATAAAATGTTCATGCTATCATTTTTATGTAAATAATACTAGTTCAGAACATTTTTCCAATTCAGTATCACTTCATTTAACTTAAGTTTATTATTCTAGGAAGAAGAAGGAAAAGGAGGGAGGAAGAGTGAGAAAGGAGGAAGAGGAATCCATAACCAAAAGAGCACACAACAGCTCATGGAAAAGAAATAAATATCTTTGGCAAAGAGACTAGAACTTTATCCATGTGAAAACCAGTAGTCTCTTAAAATTCAAACTTCCAGTATATACTGGTTGCCAAACATTCAAAGTGAAATTGTCATACTTCAGTAACGCTTGTTTATATAAAACACTCCATGAAAGATACTACATTTTTAACTATCAATTTACTAACAAATTACATATAAACTTAAGACTGCATGGAATTAAAACTCTTCTCCAAGACTTAGCTCACTCTACACCACTCCTCATCTCAAAGTAAAGCAGTGTTTTAGTAATGAAGCAAAATTAGTATTTTTGTGCCAGAAAAAATTAATGAAAGGGTAAAGCATGCACTTTATGTAAATTGTACCTCAAGAAAATGGATTTAAGAAGATAAAACTAATCTATGACAAAAAAGTAGGCCAAGGGGCAACGGGGGCAATGGTTACAAAGAGGCACAAGAAAATTTGGGGGTACAAATTACAAATAGTCTAAATTCAACTATCCAATTAAAATAGATATATTTTAAGAATGTAAATTGTACCTCAATAAAATAAAGAAAAAAAGGTAAGCTTGTTTCAATATAATAGAATCCCACCAGAACAGAATACTAATTACACAATCATTTAGTTCAGAAAAAATAAAACTTTTGAAATACTGTCCTAAGCTACTAGGTTCTTTACCTAAAATGGCTCTAGTTTCTTCTCCTCTCTTTTGACAATAACACTAACTTTCTAAGTGGAGTGTTTCAACACTTTAATTGTATTGGTTTGGTAAAGTTTCTCATTAAGATTTAAATATTGAAGACTGGAGTTAAAAATAAGAAGAATCTATCTGTAACAGACTAAAAACATAAGGTACTTAAGTCACTTACCTTAGACACTTATGTGTCATTCATTTCTAAACAGAAATTAATGGGAACTGCCTATTTAAATACAGAACCATCCTCTGATTTACAATCAAAGTTTTATAGTATTAAAATAGATTTTGGATATTTATTTGCAAAATATTCAAAACCACACAATTTGAAATTTAAATCCAAATAAGTCTACCCTCTCTGCTTTTTGTCAATGAGTCTCAGTGGAAGTAAAAACTGCTATTTTTAAAAGATCTTTTCTTTTAAGATCTTGAAAGAAAACAGAAATACAGAGTTTTTCTAAAGGTTTCTTCACCATAAAACATACTTATCTCCTTGTCTATTTTTTCAGGTTCCATTATTTTAAAACAAGCAATATTTCCTCACAACTAAGACATGTTAGAAAAAATACTATAGCAATAATTGATAGTGGTGGACATCTTAAATAATGGTTAATAACTGAATGTGGAGGCTGAGAGTTTAGTGTAATTGTATTTCTACCTCTAATAAAGTTTCACTTAAATAAATTCCACTATGAAGCATACAAAATCACTCCAAGGGAAAAGAAATAAACTATAAGCAATTGCACTGTTATTCAATTTAAATAATGGAGATTCATTTGTCACACTATTTCAGTCAACGACTGCACTAAGGTAACTTAAATACAAATAAACGTTTAACAAAGATACATATATACACACAGATGAATCCTCACTGTTTAAAATCTAGTCATTCTGGAAATGTCCATAATTGTGCCAATGATACTGACATTGCATAAAACATTCCTGATGGCATTACCACAACATTCAGAGAAATTTTATGACATAGCCACAAAATGGATCAAATCATTTTTGGGAGTCACAGAATAAAAATTAAAGAACACTCTCATTACTTTAAAGAAATATCTTGAAACTGTATAATTAAGCTTTGGGGTGCCTGGGTGGCTCAGTCGTTAAGGGTCTGCCTTCAGCTCAGAGCATGATCCCGGTGTTCTGGGATCGAGCCCTGCATCAGGCTCCTCCTCTGGGAGCCTGCTTCTTCCTCTCCAACTCCCCCTGCTTGTGTTCCCTCTCTCACTGGCTGTCTCTCTCTCTCTCTCTCTCTCATGAATCAATAAAATCTTAAAAAAAAAAAAAAACCTGTATAATTAAGCTTGACTACTTTTCTTATTCACATGACATGGCTCTGATTTACTTTTAGATTTCTCTAAAAAAATCTAATCTATCATCGAAGATATCAACATTTTAAAAACATTTGGTCATAGGTGTTAAAAATATTTCTAAAAGAAAAGTTATAAAACTATTCTGAAAATGGGTAATGTTCCTGACATCTCCTTTGGCTTTCCAAGACATTCACTTTGAAGGCAACAATACTCATCCTAAATTTATAAGGTATGCTTTTTGAAGACAAAGTGGGGTGAAGGAAGCAAGGATGGAAATGTGAAAAAATTACTTTATTGCCACAAATGATATTGTTAAATGTTCTTAAAAATTGTAACATGCTTTCAAAACCTCGTTGGTATGATTTGGGGATTAACACTTCAAAGATATGCTGCCTTTTTCTTAATTCCACTCACTGTTCCATAAGAAAAAGAAGTTGAGCTACTTAAAACCTCTAATTACCAATACATAATATTTTGAAAACACAAAATTCTATCTAAAATTAATAATGTAGAATTCAAATACAGTTACCATAGGAGTATTTTTCCCTTTCAATATATCTCCTCAAACTTCCTCACAGAATGCTTTGCAAAACTATCCTTTTCCAATTTGCGTGTTTGTAAGCCAGATTCCTGAACATGTTTTGCATAAACACTGAACGCTATTTTTGTTCAGTGAAACACTTAATTGTACATGCCCAATATAGAACAAGGTTTATTGCTTTTAAATACTACAATGAGACCACACCTTTATTATAATATTCCTTTTTATTAAAACCCCAAAAACCCCCACAACAAAAAAACCCCACCATCTTTTGGCCACTAGAGGGGATCAGGAGCATTTTCCAACTAGCAGTAAACTTGGAAAATTGATACAAAGGTTACTACTGGTCAAAGTACAACAGTAACCTCTACACTGATTCCTTTATGTGTACCTTTACCCTCTGTATCTTTACTTTTTGAGAAAAATTAAAAGCATGATAAATTACATCATATAGTTCAAAGTTATGAATTTAACAGAATAGAAAAAGAACCACTTTGAAAAGAAAATTTTCTCAAAGTCACAATTAAATTTTGTATTTTGGCTTAATCGTGAGAGAGAAACTTACATAATATATCTATCATTTTATACAATCTGTTCATCGCCCCATCTAGACTCCAAAGACAGTGGTTAAAAAATACAGCAAAAAGGCTGACTTATTTTAATAGCATCCACCTTTTGAAAAGTTTATTCTTTTTCCTAATAACACTTGCCAGCAAGAAACACAGCAAAGAAATTGAGAAAGAAATGAAGTAACTTCCTCATGGTGTCAAAAATCATCTAGTTATTAGTGGCATAGTTACCCCTGCCCCAACTACACTGACTCTTTCCATTTTAACTATGGAAAGAGAGAATATACAAGATTAAATGCTATCATAAAAACAATGGAGCATTTTCCAGAAATTAAAATTCTGAAACCCATAATAAAACCAAATAAGCTTCCTAAGCTGTGAATATCCATACATCTCACATTCAGTATTGAATGTGAGCAAACCACGTGAGAAGCAAACCACGTGAGAAGCAAGATACTATTTAACCAATATAACTGTGATTTAAAATATAAGCTGCAGTGGCAACAATTTTATTTTTGTCTAAGTCAACATAAAGATATTATTTGAGATAAGAAAATCTGGCATAACAATTTCATGCCCATGAACATTAAGATCTCATCTATTTAGCCTTTTAAATACTTATGGACCTCCCCCCCCCCCACAGAGCAGTAGCCTCCGAAGTAGCAAGAATCCAAGGATAAGAGAAGAGAAGGTTCTAGTATCACTATAACCACTAAAAATTTTACAAGTTAGTCGCTACCTTCTTGGGCTTAATATTCTTATCTTTAAAATGATATGGGTAGTTTAGGGCTGTAATTCTCTGTACTAAACCTAAATACCTAAACAAAGGCTAAAAACGTACATATGCAGTGGAGGCCAAATGTAAGGCAGTCCTTGAACCAGATGGATAAATAAAACACAACTCATTGATAAAATGTACCAGATGAGAAGGTCAACTCACAGTAATTTCCAGGAATTGCACCACCTCATGAATCAAAGAAAATTTAAAATATATTTAAGAAAATGGTATATTAGAGAGGATTTTTGTCATATTCTCAGTGCCTAAATCCTAGCAGCACTCCGGTGAGTAGAATATTTGCTTTCTCTCAAGATATTTTTTCCAAATAATACTGGAAAATAGAACATTTGCTTAGATTAGTCCCAAAACAATTCTTTTCTTTTCAGATCCAGTCATTCTTGCATCATAATTTAAAACCCACTATCAAATAGATCATTTGAAGGTCATTTATGAAACCTGGATATTTATTTTCCTTTTTTTTCTCCTGGAACATGAGATGAGCTTTCCTTCACAGAAATATCGAAACAGGCCAAGTGTTGTAGTGCGATGAGGCTGGAGGAGTTAAGCAGGGCCTTGTCACATGCCCCAGTTAAGTGTTAAAAGAACGTTGAATAGGAAAAAGAGACACTGCCTACTACAATCCAGATGTAGTACAATCCTACTACAAAAATGCCCAAATACAATATGGTACCGTAGAAGCAGAGAGTAACAACAGCTACCCCTTTTCTTGACTTTTCTTTTCTTGACTTCTGAACTCTCTTTCTTCCACTTATAATCTAGGGCTTTGGATTCCATAATACATCCTTACAGCTAAAGGGGAAATTAGTAAGCTACCAAGTACTTCCTCTGTACTAAAAGCTGTTTGACACAATCAGCGACACATTAGGTGAGAAATAACGAGATAACTATCAAATGAAGCGGTTTAAAGACAGTGTGTTAAACAATTTTTCCACCCTAGTTTTAGAAAATAAATACTAAGGGATACAGAGATCTTTCCTGTTTTGCTTTGACAGGAGAGCTAATGAGGGCTGAGTAACTTTCTAAAAAAATTTGATATTTTAGAGATTAACTCCAGAGAGCCACGTTGAATACATTGTAAAAACAGTAAAAGCTAAACTTGGGATATCTACTTTGTACCAGGTATGATGCCAATACTTTAAGTGCATTATCTCACTTAATTCTTGTAATAGCCTATGTAAAATAGGTACTATTACTATATCCACTTTACAGGTGATTTTATTTAATGTTTTCAGAGTCACACAACTGGTAAGTAATGGAGCCAGGATTTAATTCCAGATTCAAGTGCTCATATTAATCATTATGCTATATACTGTCTCAACATCCAGAGACTTTAATTCTACTTCTTTCAACTCTCTTTAAAACCAATCCCGAGAATAGTTCTATTGATTAGATTTTATTGCCCCCCTGCCACTCTAGTTTTTAAAAGTAGTATCTGCTTGTTATAAGGAAAAAAATACAAACTACCTTCAATCTTTTTAACTGAGAGAGTTACTCTTCGCTCTCGTGTTTTTCCTTATTCTCTGTACATTTCCCCCTCAAAACCTTATTGAGATAAAGTTGATTATTCCTTTTTTTTTTTTTAAGATTTTATTTATTTATTTGACAGAGAGCACAAGCAGGGGGAAGAGTATAGGGAGAAGGAGAAGCAGACTCCCCACTGAGCAGGGAGCTTGGTCTGAGCTGAAGGCAGACACTTAACCGACTCAGCCACCCAGGCACCCCTGAGATAAAGTTTATATCCTGTTTTCCCTTCCATTATCTAATATAATTTTCTCCTTACAATATAGCTTTGTTAGTGTTTTATTGTACTATAATTTTGGTATTTATTAGGGCTATTATTAGGCCTGTAGATTTTTTTGGTCTTTGCATTTAGTATTTATTGTCTTCTTACATAAAGCATTTTTCTGCAGGTTAGTTGTGCTTTTCTGACAATTTCTCAGAAGTAGAATTGCTAGGTTTAAGGGTATGAGCACTTTTGATATCTCTTGTCAAGGACTTTCCAAAAAGATTGCACTAACGCACATTCCATGTGCAGAATATGCAGGTCTTTATTTCACTGTAACTTTACCAATATTATTAGTTTTGACCCTTTTAAAGTGAGGTAGATTAAAAATGTGTTCTATGACTTTATTTTTTTTTATTTTTTGTAGAAGTGATGTTTACTGTAAATATTTCAAACAATATAAACAATACTGAAAACTGCAAAAAAGAAAATGAAAATTTAGCCCATTTAGATATGACCAATGTCCTTCCTCCAGATACTTCTTTGCATGCACAGCCTTACATTTGTACATAAATGGTACTATACTGTTTTGTAGCTTTTCATCCACTCAGTAATAAGTTATGGGTATCTTTTCATGTTTGATATAGACCTCGATTTCTCCCCTGCCCACCAAGAAAGGAATACATACCTTTTTTGGAAATTTTAGGTTTGGGGCCAAAGTCCCAGCATAATAAAGAATCTTCATTTGCTGACCATTGTTTTATGTACATATATTTCTTTCAGGATCTTTGCAGAGAAGAATTTATGGTTTCGTTTCCTCGGCTAATTATAAGCTTACATTTCAATAAACCTGCAAATACTTCTTAAACATCGTAAAACCTATTTTTTCTCTTGCTGGGACATTTAAGGGAGCTTCAAAGTCAATAGTAACTGTTTTGCCATTGTCCCCTCCTTGCAAGTAGATAAAAATAATAGAACTGTGACTTTTTTTATCCCATGCCTACAGAACTTCCTTCTGAAAGAAAATACGCATCAACCATTTTTTGGGGAGCAAACCATAAAATAAGAAAGTTTAAAGAGTAGTACTGATACTTTGTTACATCTGCTGCTAGCCTTTTAAAACTTATTTTCTCCTCCTAGAGGAGCGATATAAAGGAATATCCTGGCTGTGTTGGGGGTGAAGGGGAAATATAGTAGCTAACATTTATCAAGCACTTATGATATAATGTAAATACTAAAAAGTATTGTTAAAGATTTCTTCACTGTGAGGCACACTTCTTGTTTCCTTGTCTATTTCTTCAAGGTCCACTATTTCAAAACAAGTAATACCTCCTTACAACAGAGATATGCTAGAACAAAAGACTCCCATTAACAGCAATCCTGATGTAACCCATTTTAAATAATGGATAGTAAATAAATATGGAAGCTGATAGGAGTTTAGTGTAATTCTATTTCTTCCTCTAACAGTGCCTTATAAGCAAAGTATGTACTCGATCCTATGGGAAACAGGAAGTCAAACAGGCTTTAAAACCGGAAGTAAAGAATCAGATATCTATCTTTAAAGGATTACTCTGGCTATACTAGAAAGGATTTTAAGAGGAACAAGACTTAAAAGTAGTTACAAAGCTGGAGAATTTATCCAAACGAGTCACTCAGTGACCAGAACTAAAGAACGGCAAGGGGAAAATAAAGAAAGGGAATTAAATGATGACAATACCTAATTACTCCTCTATTCCTCTACAGACCAAAGGGATGTTTCTGAAAAGAAAAAGGGGCTAGGAAATGAACAGTGGTAGAATTCCTATCGATAATCTTATCTTGTCTGTCAAGGTCATGGGCTTTCCATGAATGAAAAATGACAAGAACTGTTTTCAGCTAGGATAACATTTTAATCTGTAGGATATTCATTTATTTTGCTACCTAATCTTACTGTTTCTACCAAAGCTATCTTTCATCCTTCAATTCCAAACCAACGCAGAATAGTTACCAGACAATAAAGACCATGTGAGAAAAATCTTTTTTTAGGCTATTAGCTAAAAAGGTTTGATAAGAAAGAGCAGTTCTGTGTTCTTTGATCTTTTTAAGAAACATTTTCTCCCAGATAATGTCCAATAAACTCAGCAAGTAAAATTAGAGAACAGTTTCCACTGATGTCAAACAGTTTCCACTGATGCCACCCACCATTACTTTTCTACATCGAACAGAAAAAACAGAATCCCATCTGTCTTGGTGACTGTCAGAAATATTCCCTCCTGATTAAATAAAAATTCAAATACAAACGCTGTAAAAAAATGACTTTTGTAGCATAAAGCCTCATTTTAATATTTTCTACAGTAACGATATAGGACAGTTGTTGAACTCTAGATTAACTATCTTTTTAAAAATCTTTCTTAGCTAAAGAAACATTTTGTAAGTTAATTACAGACTAATAAAGGATAGAAAAATAAGCTGAAAATCTAGTAATATTCATTTAAATTGTTAGTGGCAAATGATGTAGAAAATGTTGGGGTTCGGAGCCGATAGCCAAGAGAGAATTCTGGAGATGTCTTCAGTGTAAAAAGGTAGTTTTATTAAAGCACAGGGACAGGACCTGGTGGGCAGCAAGAGCTGCACTGGGGTTGTGATGTGTGACTGATTACCTTCAAGTTGGGAGGGGGTTATGGACAGCACAAGCCTCCAAGGTATTCTGGAAACAAGGTTTCCAGGACATTGAGGGAGCTGGCTATTGTTTGGAAAAGGTCATTTATTACTGCCTAGTAAAACCCTAGTCATGAGACCCTTCAGAAGTATATCAGTGGAGCATATGCTTGGAGGATGATTGCTAATGTGTATCTTGGGCGGTAGAGATAAAGGAAGTTTCCAATGGAATTTTTATGTGTTAAAGGAGACTTACAGGATCCTGGGGGATCAGGATAATGTTAAGCTAAGATTACCTTTTGCCCTTAACAAAGTATTAACATCAAGGCAGCTAGGTCCTAGAGAAATGTCACTCTGACTGTTTCAAGGACTTGTCAATGGGCTGTAGGCAGTAAGGAAATTTAATTATTTTCTTTTGCCTTTGTTTCTCATGTCAGCAAATATGTGGTATTATAAAAACTTGCAAATTTGGTAAATGCTATACAAAATTATACATTACATTTTCAGAATATTATTTGTGTAACTGCCAATCCATTTTACCTTTTAAGCACAAGTAAATATGCAATTAATTATAATGGACCAAGAGTGGCCAATTTATAGTAACCTGGAGTGAACAGGCCATCAAATTTTCTTAAGACATTCACTTTGAGAAATGCCAAGAGACTCGAGCAGTTAGGAGTAGCAGCTGAAGCTGAAAAGAAGCCAAACAGGAAAAAGTCATGACAAACCAAGAAAAAAGAAACTAAGAGCAGGACGGGAGAGCAAAAGTTATTGATAAACGGGAACTATGAAAGAGAAAAAAGAACAGAATGAAACTAAGCTCCATTAACTGTAGGTGGGGGGGAGGGGCAAGTGACAGAGTAACTGAAGTTTGTTAACAGTAAGAGCACTCAGAGTTAAGTATACAGATCTAGTTTTCTTTGCAGGTAGCGCACTGTAATTTTTCTTGGCTCATGGCAATATTCCCATTTCTCAAGTTAACATGAGTTGGCCTGTATTCCCTGTAACCGAGTAAGCTTAATTAAAATAAAAGGACCTATGACATCAATTCCTGTGTGATCTTTTCAAATTTTCAATATTCATCTGATCTGGACAACTATGTTCAGTGTTAGCAGATATTGCAAAAATGTTTCCCAAAGTGTTTGCACCATTTTACACCTGTTGTTCTACATCCTCACCAACATGTGGTATTAAGTTCTTTTTTTTCCTTTTATTTCTTCTTCTTATTATTTTTTAGTTACACTGCATGGTGGATGGTAGTACCTCACTGTAGCTTAAATATGCATTTTCCTGATGACTAACAGCACAGAGTACCATTCCATATGTTTATTATCCATTTGAATATCCTGTTTCATGAAGTGCCAGTTCAAGTCTTTTGGCTATTCTTGTTTTTATTTGAGTTGTGTAAACTTTTCTTACTGATCTGTAGGGTTCTCCCTGTCTTTTTGACATAAAATGTTGTCATGCTATATCCAACTGGCTACAAAGTTAATATGATTAGCTACCTAAATATCTTTTTTTTCACTGACGTAAAATTCTCAGATACCTCTTTCACCATCTTGGTAAAAGATAAACACCATTCATAGATAAAAGAGCATGGCTGATATAAATTAATGGCATTCCTTCTTTTCTATAGACTTTTACTGAGTATTTAGGCATCATATGTAAGTACAAAATGCAGATGTCAGCTCAGGCGAATTCAGCTTTCAAAAATTCCAGGTAACAAAAACTAACAAAGTTATTTTAAAAGCCCTTGAGGGTTAAATTATTTTTATTCCAGAACACTAAGAAAATCAAAGAAGGTTGGTATTTTGTTTTCCTTGATTTCATCTCAAACCTCAAAAGTGCTGGCTGGTAGTGTGCAGAATCTACATTTAGGTGTTAAAAATTTTTTTTACTGGGGCGTCTGGGTGGCTCAGTCGTTAAGCATCTGCCTTCGGCTCAGGGCGTGATCCCAGGGTCCTGGGATCGAGCCCCGCCATCAGGCTCCCTGCTCTGTTGGGAGCCTGCTTCTTCCTCTCCCACTTTCCCTGCTTGTGCTTCCTTTCTCGCTGGCTGTCTCTCTATCAAATAAATAAATAAAATCTTAAAAAAAATTTTTTTTTTACTAACTGTGTATAGACTACTACTGTAAGCAATTTAGCAACTAACTCCACTGGTAGGAACTGACCAAATTCTTGACCTTAATGAGAGAAACATCCAGCAACATAAGGAAGTTTTTTGCTAGTTAATGGAGTCCAGTTGTGATCCCAACTACTTGGTTTTTCTACAACTTATATGAGAAAATGACAGACCCTTGACTACTTTGGCAGCTGTTAGACTTGCACTTCAAAATTTAAAACTTGTGAACATAAAGGAAAAGTAAAATTTGATTCCATCTTCTTCCCTCTATCACCATGATATGATGCAAAGAGGTATATGGAGAACTGGTTTACTTATACAAAGAATAATACACTAGGGGCGCCCTGCTGGCTCACTCAGAGGAGCATGTGACTGATCTCGGGGTCATGAGTTCAAGTCCCACACTGGGTGTAGAGATTACTTAAATAAATAAAAACAAACAAAACCAAAAATAGTGGTTAAAAAGTTATATTTGCATTCTTAAGTCTTTGCCAAGTAAATCAGACTCAAAATGCAAAGGTAAGTTTATATGATAATCATTTATAAAGCAGACAAGTATAGAATCTCTAGTATCTGTTGAGAACATTTTCCAGTATTAAGAGTTGACTAAATACAGCAGAGATAATATGACTTTATATGACCTTGATATTTAAGAAGTGCTAAGAACTAACAAGTATATTCTGCCATCTAGCTACTTTAGAATAGTTTCCTAATAAGCTTATGTCACATTTAAGACAAATGAAATTAAAGTTGTCAAATAAGCAGAAACTGCTCTTAAAAATAAAGAAAAAGCACCAAAATCAAGTTGACTCTGTGACAGCATGGGAAAAATTATTTCATTATGCCAAAGAACACCACAGTTTTTAGGAGATGTTTAACATGAGTCTTGGGTATCATTTAGGTACCTCAACCATAAGAATATTTTGGTAAGAAACTTTTTTCATACTCCATCTCATTTCAAGCAAAATATGTAATTTCTTTTCAAAAATTGTTTTCCACCTCATTTCCTCAGAAATCCCTAAATGAAGGCCCATGTGATGACATCAGAAGAGAAAAAGGCCCATTGTTCGAAGTGTCTTATGTTATCCTAAGGGCAAGCGGTGTAATGAGGAAGTAACTGTAAATGGAACTGTATGAGCTGGAAGGACGGGATCTTATCAACTTTGAAGTAGTTTAGTTTTTCTTGTTTTAGTGTGTGTGTGTGTGTGTGTGCGCGCGTGCACGCACGTGTGTGTTGTGTGGGTACATGTTTTGCACCTGCTAAATGACCAAAACAGGTGTTTCAACTACAACTCCGTGAAACCCAAACAAACAAGTACAGACAAGCCTATGAATGAGTAAGTATAAAGTTCTTTTAAGTCACACTCAGGATTGGTATTGTGAACTTACACCTTTCCCTATTCCTTGTTTTATCATAATCAACTAAAATAGCTAATTATGCAGATTTGATATCACATGTTTATTTAGTCTACATATCACTTATTTAGTTTTTTTGTTAAACATTTTATTTATTCATTTGAGAGAGAGGCAGACAGAGAGAGCGAGCATGGCGGGGGGGGGGGGGGGGGGGGGGGGGGGGGGGGAGGGGAGGGGCTTCCCAGAGGGGCTGCAGTGAACCACTCCTCGCTGAGCAGGGAGGGAGCCCATGCAGGGTTCCATCCCAGGACCTTGAATTGAGATCATGACTTGAGCTGAAGGCAGATGCTTTAACTGACTGAGCCAACCACGTACCCTTTCTTCACACTTTAAATAACAAGAATGTGGCTTATACATTTATATAAGCAATACTTTCTAAAGGCTTATTATTAAATAGCTTCCTATTCAAAAAAATTAAATGATTTACAAATGTTTACACTATTAAATTACCCAAATGGCTACAGATGACTACAAAAAATAACACTGAAGCTTCTAAATATTAGGGTTATACGTCCAATATTATTTCAAAAACCTTTTATTCAGATCATACAAAACGCATTCAATATGAAGCAAATCCTAAGTAGAAAAATAGAGATTTGTTTTATTTAAAAAAGGGCATATTTTGTTTTAATTAACAATGAAGAACATTTGTTGGTATGCCTCTCAACTTGCTAGATGGAGTGCTGCCCAACTCATGAATCATTTAATAAAGCCAATTAGATCTTCCAAAAAAAAAAAAAATATTCATTATTACAAATTTCCTTAGAACAATCAAGTGTTAGAAAAAAATTATTTCAAAAATTTATATCTGTACTGCTTTAATCTTTACCACCCAAATAATGTTCAACTTTTTAATAACACGTTACATCTCAAAACTTTTTTAAAGGTGTTACTACCAGTCTCTTGCCTAGTCCTCCATGGACGGGTAAACATTGGAGCCCCTACCTTGTGCTGTTCGATGGCATCTATCCACTGTTGTCTGTGATCTGGATCCTGAGCACGAAGATACCAAACGCTATCATTTACACTAATATCAAATCGACATTCATCAAAATCATGAGGCTGTGGAGAAAATGAAAAGCAAAGCTAATTACATTCTTAGAAGTGTTATACCCAAGAGCAAAAACATGGACATATCCATTCTGGCTGGGGGGAGACTCCTGTTAAATTTTTATTTTTCTACTCAAATAACTTTTTTGAAGATGTCTCAGATAAAGGGCACAAGAGCATAGTTACCAAAAAAAAGTTTCATCCAACTATTACTACTAATGAGTTGATTCATAAATATATTTCAAAAAACATAGCTAATATTTTCATCGAATGCTTTGAGTTAGCTTAACTAGTGGGAACGTCACCATAAGCACAAAAAAACCCACCAAAATAAGTTTTAGGGAAGGTGTTTATTACTTTTTTCCCTGCCTCCATTATTCAAAAGTAAATTCTCATCATGAATAGTTGTAGTTCATTAAATGTGATAAACATAGTTACATTCTATCACAAGATAATGTTAACATTTCCTTCAAAGTATTTCAACTTCTAACTTTTTAAATGTCTTTGATAATAACAGTCAGGAGAGTTTCCAATGAAAAGCAAAGATAAAATAAACATTACATCAGACCTATGTTAGATAGAAGAAACTGCCCACATCAAAAAGTAAACATCTACTGAAAATATCAATTATTTGGTTCAGTCTTTTACATTCTTCATAAGAATATATAAAATGAATATTTTATATCCTTGATTTTTGTTCAGTAAATGAATTCAAATATGACAGGATCGTATCACATATACCACCTCTTCTTCTACCACAGTATAGAGAGTCAATCAATTTCTTCTTCTGTGAATAATCTTATTCTCAGAGGGGAGAAAGTCCTCTCTGGTCAATGTAATAATAAACTTATTTGACGAACTGAATCTACATATTGCGCTTCCAAGAGTTATTATTTATTCTTTCCTCCTTTTAACAGCATCAATCTTTTATGTTCTTATCTGTTTAGCAAAAACACTGTAACTCCACAGTGTTCTTTCGATTAAGGAACAGTTTCTCTTTTAAGGTTAAAACAACAAATCATGGTTCTGCCTGGCTGAAGGATATAAGTTAAGCATTTTCTGAATCACAATGTGCTCGACATCATAGTTCCGACTATGGTGGGAGGTAGAATATAATAGAAAGAAGAAAAAGGAAAATACAAGAATGCATACCCTGCCTTCAGTAATTATGAGTACAGAAACACACAGACAACACTTAAACACTCATCAAAACAATAATGACTATAAATTTAATGAAATGCCAAATATTCAAGCCTTAAGAATAGAATCCAGTTACTGAAAGAGGTTCCTTGGAGGAAGCGAAGAACATACAATATCTGAAGAACCAAGTAAATAATTTAACTGATCAGTCATAGCCGAGAAGTTTTTAAACTTTCACTTCATAATCACTTTCATTATATTTCTAGTTACCATTCCTGAAAATGTTGCACAGTTTGTATTGTTTAGTAACCTCATTAAAGCTTTAGAAAATAAAATAAATATTAGTTTAAAATTTACTAGTTTTTCCAGCAAACACTTTGTTCTCTTTGACATCTTCAAAACCTCACAATCTTCCAGTGAGTACAGTGCCACATTTAAAATATTTCTGAAAACAGAAGCCCACCACTAGGCTTCCTATGGATATGTGTGACTTAATAAAATCTAAAATCAGTACATAAAATCTGCCAAACTTCTAAATCTGCCAAATATACCAATTATGATCTCTTCTCCCTGTTTCAAAGTTCAGAAATGTGGAAAATGTCAAGCTTTTGATAGAGCTGCACAGAAATAGAATAAAATGATAGTCTAAAAAGCTGGAATTAAAGAATTTGATAACTTCAATTGAATGTCACCCGTGACTATGAGATGCAGTATCTCTATACTTTTACACAGAGATGGTACTGGACAGAAAATGTACAAAAGGTAGCCAGTTCTACCATCAACAATCTGACAGGTTGGTGGCATAAAAGAGGGATGCACCAATTGTCAGGTGATACGCAGTCCGTAAACACAGAAGCCTTGAGTTCCCAAAATGTGTAAAAGTGAGGCAAGCTAAGTCTACAGGGCAAAGAAAATGACAGACTTCTTCAGAGGGTATGTTTCCGAGAATACTGAAGTCTAGACAACCAAACTCACAACATGTGTCAACACACATACAACATCCCCCAACATATAGCAGATAATTGCTTGATTCAAACACAACTGCAATGAACACAAGTCAGATTACTTTACTCTCCCAAAAACCAAGTTGTGTCCCCACTGAAAATGCATGCTATAGAAGAAAGCCAACAACAGAAAGGAAAATATAGGGGTACTTTTACCCTGTCAAAATTCATTGTTAGGGACAAAAAAATTTATCAAAAGGTGAAGTGGTACTTATATCTACTGTGTTGGTTTACCTTAGTCAGTTCTTTGGGCTTCTAAAACAAAAATACCATTGGGTAGCTTAAACAGAAATTGCTCACAGTTCTGGAGGCTACAAGTCCAGATCACAGTGTCAGCATGGTAGGGTGTTTGTGAGGACCCTCTTCCTGGTTTGCAGATGGCTGCCTTCTAGCTGTGTCCTCATACAAAAGACAGACAGCTCTTTGGTCTCCTCATCCCCTCAGAAGAGTGCCAAGTTCATCATGTTGGCTTCACTCTCGTGATCTTATCTAAACCCAATTATCTCCCAAAGGCCTCACCTCTGAATACAATCACAATGAGAAATTAAGCTACAACAATGAATTTTGGGAGGACACAAACATTCAGTCCAAAGCTTCCACTATCTTTCAAAATAACTTTATACGAACAAGAGGCATAATCCACAAAGAAAAATAAAGAAAAATTTCCAACTCTATTTATTTATGATTGTATTTATTTATTTGAGAGAGAGAGAGCGTGCACACACGCAAGCGGGAGGAGAGGCAGAGAGAGGGGGAGAGGGACAAGCAGACTCCCGCTGAGCAGGGAGCCCAACGCTGGGCTCCATCCCAGAACCATGAGATCAAAGTCAGACGCTTAACCAACTGAGCTACCCAGGCACCTCTTGACAAGATGTAAAAGTGGAATGTGGTAATTGAATTAGCAGGCTTGAGAAAGCTGAAAATTAAATATCTACAAGAAAAAAGAAATCAAGCCGATTTGTATGCAATGATGGAAAAGCAAGGGAACTGGAGGCATCAAGTAGCCATAAAGGTAAATGCAAGGGTGTAGCTGAAAAGAAAATTGATCAAGAGTCATTAAAAGATGCAACTAAACCCCTGTAACCCCAAGCATTGGTGACGACTCACCTACCACTGTGCAATATTAGAGGCCCCACCCTTACCTCTCAGAGAGATGACATCAGACAGGTTTAAGAAGTAGGGACAGTCCTACACAGCAGTGGGTGTGGGGAAAGGAAAAAAAAAGCAGATACGGAAGTATTCATATTAACAAAGTATTCATTTCTTTCCCCTATCTGACTCCCAGAGAGCTAGCACCCACACTTGTTCCTTCTCTCCCCTTCCGCCTGTTGGAAGATTCTTCTACGAGAAAATTAAGCAGTCCAAGAAATAAGGCATATAATGATATTTAAGGGTTATACACCCAGGTACTTCATCAGAATGATAGTTCTAAAGCATGAAGATAAATAAAAATTTACGTTTCAAATCTGGTAGATATGTGTCACCAGAATGAGAGGGTAACAAAGAGAATTAAGAAGCATTTGAGATCCAGGAAAAGCAGCAGCAAAGGGATTTCCCAGGAAGACAACAAGGAAAATACCAGAAGCAGAGTTACGGAGAAGGTGCAAAAGTCTACATTAGAAAAGTATGTCAGGGTGCTTTAGAAGAGATTTCTCTGGTGGAGGCAAGAGTAGAATGAAAATAATATTTAAAAGGTTAAACTCAGTGGACAGAATTTAAGAAGACTTAGAAATTCAAAGAAAGTCAACCACATTTTTAACAAACTTTATCATTAATATATAGTAAACTTTATCCATTTGAATCACTGCCACAATCAAGATGGAAAGGTTTTCATTTATGTGACCCCTTCTAAAGATCCCTCATCCTCTCTATATAACATCCCTTCCTTTGACACCTTCCAGAAATCAGGGATCTGCCTTCACCTGTTATTAGTTTGCATTTTTAAATAAATTTATGTAAATGAAATCAGTATGTACTCTTTTGTGCCTCAGTGGTTTTAGTCAGTATAACTATATATATATATATAGTTATCCATTTTGATGTGTCTTACCAGTAATTAATTCTTTTTATTGCTGAGAATTATGACTATAACGTATTTTGCTTTTTCACCTGTTGATGAAAAATTTTTTCCACCTTTTTGTTCTTTTGAAAACCTCTGTTGTGAAAATTCACATCTTCGTATGGATATCTATGTTCACTTCTGACCTAGGAGTGGAATGCCTAACTCACAAAGTAGGTATACATTTAAGGAATTGCCAAAAATGGTTGTACCATTTTACATTCTCACCAGCAGTCTATCAAAATCCAGTTACTCCACATCCTTGTTTGGGCTTACTTTTGAAATCTACTCTGTTCCACTGATCTAAATGTCTGTTCTTGGGAGCACGTGGCTGGCTCAGTCAGTTAGAGCATGCAACTCTTGATCTGCGGGTTGTAAGTTCAAGTCCCACGTTGGGTGTAGAGAATACTTAAAAATAAAAGCTTTAAAAAAAACATGTCTATTCTTACTCCAAAAATGTTAGATTATTGCTGCCTAATAGTCTTGAAATCATGTAGTGTTAAATCCTCAAACTTTACCTCCCTTTAAAAAACTGCTTTGGATAATCTAGGTAGTTTGCATTTACTATGTATTTCCAGATTTAGTACCAGGTTGTAGTAATTCCACAGGTTTTCCACAGGTTAATATGGGACGGTGTGATCTCTTAACAATATTGACCCTTCCAATCCATGGACATTTCTCCAGTTATTCACATCTTCTTTATCTCTGCAATCTCATTCAGCCTGTATTATACAGGTACAATGCACAATGACAGAGACTGATTCCTAAGCATTGTGTTTTTTATATTACTGTACATGGAATTGTTTTTAAAATCATATTGCTGGGGCGCCTGGGTGGCTCAGTCGTTAGGTGTCTGCCTTCGGCTGAGAGTGTGATCCCAGAGTCCTGGGATCGAGCCCCACATCAGGCTCCTCTGCTGGGAGCCTGCTTCTTCCTCTCTGACTCCCCCTGCCTGTGTTCCCTTTCTCACTGGCTGTCTCTGTCAAATAAATGAATAAAATCTTAAAAAACAAATCTTATTGCTTATAGTATATAATACATCTCATGATTGTATATTGACCTTATATTCTACAGTTGTGCAAAAGTCACTTAGTACTTCTACCAGCTGTTTAAATAATACAATATACCTAAGGAATCTACAAAACATTGATGCATCTGCAAATAGTTTTTCTTCTGCCTTTCTGATCTTTATGCCTTTTTATATCTTTTTTCTTGCCATATTCAAATGACTAAGATGTTCAAAACAAGGTTAATGTTGAAGTGGTAAGGGCAGACATCCTTGCCCTGACCTTAATCTTAGGAGATAGCATAAAATATTTCACCATTAAGTATGATGTTAAACTGTGTGTTTTTGTAGATGCCCTCCATTGGGCTGATTTTCCTTTCTACTTCTAGTTCCCTAAGAAATTTTTTTTCAATTTAAATGAATGTTTGATTTTGTCAAAAGCTTCTTTTTTTTGCTCTGCATCTACTGAAATTTGTTATGAATTCTTGTCTTTAGTTTGTTAAAATGGCAAATTACAGTGACTGATTGAAAACATTAAATTAACCTTGAATTCCTGAGATAAAGTCCATTTGGTCATGACATATAATCCTTTTTTTTTCTTTCGTCCCAAGGGGGTGCACCATTCCTGGAGATACTACGGTACATGGTCGATGTTTGTATGGATGGAGCAAGCTCCTATTCCATCTCTCTGCTCCAAAAATCCATTTACTATATTGTCCTTGGATAGAGGATGTATCAGACATTAAAATGGTAAGAACAGATACTACACATTATCTCAGCCAAAAAGCTGAGAAGTGATACATAAACCTTTTTATATACATACTGATTTAATATTTTGTAAACAAATATGGTATTTATGTCCACCATAGAGCTGCAATTTTCTTGTGATGTCCTTAATAGGTTTAGGTTTCACAGTTATGCTGGCAACTAACAAGTGCTGGAAAGACTTTGTAAGATATTGGGACTATTTCTTTGAATGTATTAAAGAACACACCCGTAAGTCAATGTGGGCACGTTCTCTTGGTGGAGGGGGTAGTAGCAACTTCAGTTTTTTAGACCTTGGCTTATGCAGATTTTTTGTATCTTAAAAGCATTAAAAGGGAAAAAATAATCCTATAATTACCGATATATATTCACTTTTTCTGATACTCTTCATTAGTTCCTAAAGATCTCAGTTTGCCTCTGGGACGTACTTCTCTTCAGCCTGAAAAAGTTCCATTAGCATTTCTTGTAGTACAAGTCTGCCCATGTTCTCTTAGTTTTCCTTTATCTAAAAGTATTTTTATTTTACTTCATTTCTGAAGAATATCTTCACTGAATACAGAATTCTGGAATGATGTTTTTTTTTTTTCTTTCATTCCATCTTCTGGCCTCCATGATCTTACCGAGAAGTGTACAGCAGTTTGAATCTCCCCATTTATGTGTCATTATCTCTAGTTACGTTCAAGATTTTTTTTATCTTTGGGGGCGCCTGGGTGGCTCAGTCGTTAAGCGTCTGCCTTCAGCTCAGGGCATGATCCCAGGGTCCTGGGATCAAGCCCCGCATCGGGCTCCCTGCTCCGCTGGGAGCCTGCTTCTTCCTCTCCCGCTCCCCCTGCTTGTATTCCCTCTCTCACTGAATGCCTCTCTCTCTGTCAAATAAATAAATAAAATCTTAAAAAAAAAAAGTTTATCTTTGGTTTTCAGCAGTTTGACTATGATAGGTTAGGTTTCTGTGTGTCCTGTTGTTTGCTGAGCTTCTTGAATCTGTAAATTTATATTCTTCACCAAATTTTGAAAAGTTTTACTATAATTTCTTCAAATATTTTTTTCACTTTCTTTTCTTTCCTCTCAAGACTCCCAAAAACCCATTTAATTTTGCTCATTTAAAACAAAAACAAAAAAAACCCCAAATTGGGTTAAGAATGACTTCTTTTGATCTATATTCAAAATCCTGATTATTTTCTCTGTCACCTTTATCTACTATAAATCCCAGAGAATGAATGGTTTTTATTTCAGATGTCATTCTTTGCAATTCTAAAATTCCTATTAGTTCTTTTTATATATTTTCTTTTTCTTGCTGAAATGGCCTACCTTTTCATTCATTACAAGCCTGTTTTCTTTTACCTCACCTATTTATAGAACCTTCTTTAAAATCCTTGTCAGATAATTCTAACATCTTGTTCATCTTCAATTTGGCATTTGTTTGTGTCTTTTCCCTTGAGAATGTGCTGTGATTTCCTGGCTCTTTGTATGTTGAGTAATTTTGAGTTGACCCTGAACATTGTGAATGTTAGGCGGTGAACTCTGGATTTTGTTATATTGTTCTGAAAAATACTGTTTTTGTTTCAGCAGGCAATTAACATGCTCAGACCCAAATTGCTAATTCTGTCATGTGTTTAATGGGCAGCAGCTAGGATCTCAGTTCTGAGTACTTTCACTCTGGCCTGCAACACACACAAATGAGGGGTCAGGTACAAACTTGAGCAGAGTTTTATATTCAGAATTTGGGGTTCCCTTTCTCTAGCTCCTTTTTTCTGTATTATCTCCTTACTAATTGCATTCCTTCTCCTGGTACCTACAGGTAAAACAAAACAAAAAAACAAAAACAAACAAACAAAAAAAATGGCAGGTGTTCTTTAAAGGAGTTTTAGCTCCCCAAATCTCTGCCATGGTGGCAGTTATTCCAATCACATTTCAGACTACTTTCATCTGCCTCACACATAGATGGTTCAGAAGTCAAGCAGAGATTTGGGTAGAGTTTTTACACAATTTTGAGTTCCCTTTCTCTGGCTTCTCCTTTGTGGATTCCCTCTTCATTTTCTATCAGCCCTGGTTGTACCAGAACCTTTCTCAGGTTCTGTTGGTCAGAAAGATGCCTGTCTGGTTTTTCTGTTCAAGTTTTAGCCACCCAGTACCACCACAATGGAGATTTCATCCTTATTCTACTCACTTGCCAAATATCCTGTCCAGAGCTCATGGAAGTCAAAGACTTAAAATTATCTAAGCAGAACATCTAACTTTTTTCTTTTCTTTCTTTTTTTTTTTTTACAAACACAAAATACTAAAATTTCTTTGTTCAACCAGTAAGTAATTAAATAAACCCTGTCAGATTTCAATAAAATCCATCAAGCAGTGCTCTAAATTACGAGTAAGAGAAAGTGATTCTTGCTAACTTGAGTTTATTTTGAAGGTATCAGGAAACTCATACAGCTAAGAAATATAAATAAACGAGATAAAAAAAAATGGAAAGGAGCCAGGGGAGACTAAGTAAGAGAATTCTGAGACTATACCACAAGTGTCATTGGTATGGACAGGGCCTCTTCCTCTTCTGGACCTTGGAAGCCACTACTGGCACTGCTGCTACTAGAAACTGGATGCTGCAGTTCCCAAAATTATCTTGAGAAAAGTTCCCTGTCTTTGCCTTTCTTTATGATCCTGCTTCACAATCAAGGTAGGGTTGGTGGAGACAAGGGGCAGTAGATGTGGGGTAGGGTAGCATATCAGCAGCCTGATTATCTATGCCTAACTCATATGCCCATATACTAATTAATGGGAGCTGATGGGCTGGAGGGATGTTGGGGTGAGAGGGGAAAATGAGAACCTGGCTTTTGCAGATTCATTTGGAAAACCTTCTCCTCAGACCCATAGTAGGGAATTCTTCAAAAGCTCATCTGATAATGAGCATGCCACTTATTAATCATATTGCCTCTCTTAAATCCACCCTTTTATACTGTCTTATGCTACTGCAACTGGGATGCTACAAACTACATTTTCCTCTACTAGCCTCCTTTGTTAGGTTCTGTCAATAGGGACAACATGCTAGATGGAGACTGGAAGTTAGGAGGAAGGCAGAAAAAAAACTTGTGTTTTTGATTGTATACTGTTTCCATCAACATCTGTCCAGCAAAAGTCCTTCGTCCTGGCAGGGGCAATCAGTTCCAGTCTCCAGCCTCTTTTAGAACTCCCTGAACCAGCCTCACCTAGCCACCTCAGATGTATCAGCATCAACTGTGCAAGGGCCACTTATTAGATATGTCAAGTAGACTCTACAACATTCCCCTTCAAACTGCTAAGATATTAGTACCAACTATACTGGGTATAATTTTGCTTCTAGATGTCTGCGACTCAGCTGCATGATGCGTTTCCTCTAAGCTTCTGAGATAGCAGATAAACAGTGCATTCCTCTCCAGATGTCTGAGCCTCAGCTTTGGAAAGTACTAATTAGGCAGTCCTTTCAACTCAGAGGTTTAAGCCTCAGTCCCAAAAGGCTCCTGTGATATTGGCACCAGTGGGCAACCCTTTCACTTCAGAAATCCAACTCCCAACTCTGCAGGGCTCTCTCCCCAACTTATATGTTCTGATGACCCCAACTTCATCCCTTTGTTCCTCTGGCCCTAGGATTTGTACAAGCTGGTCCCTGCAGTTACTACCTATGCACTACCCACATGTTTTTCTTTTGTTCTTTGAGCTCTGAACACTTTCTGCTGAAATACCTACAGTGGTTTCTGGTTCCATGAGTGGACCTCTGGATGATGCAATAAGCAGACCAAAAATAGCAAATGTTCATTTCATAATACAGTATTAGATATCCATTCAAAAACAGCATTTCCAAAGGTTGGAAATTTGACATCTTAATACGTGGGAAGAAAATAAAGAGGTTACAAAAGCACATGAACAATGTGATCCTAATCATGCCTGTTGCCTTAAGAGCACTTTAGTATGTACCTATACAACCATATGCGATTAAGGACTGTATATAACAGAGGCCCTGTTTAGCACACCAGTATAAATCAGGCCGTAGGACAGTGACTTACACTAAACAAACATTTATTTATAGAATGTGGAGACTGAAATTCAGAAAACTACCATCCACACAAAAACATGCACACCAGTGTTCATAACAGCTTTATTTGTAACAGACCCCAAATGGAAGAAATCCAAATGTTCTTCAACTGGTGAATGGTACACAAACTGTGATACATATACTACTCAGCAATAAAAAGGAACAAATTATCAATATACTCAATAGCCTAGTGGGTCTTAAGGAAATCATGCTGAGGAAAAAAAGCCAATCCCAAAAGGTAACACTGTATGATTCCATTTATATAAAATTTTCAAAATGAGAAAGTTATAGAAATGATGAGAAGATTAGTGGTTGCAGGGGTTAGGGATGAGAGAGTAGCCTGGAGGGAAAGAAGAGAGAGAGCAGTGACTATAAAGGGGTAGAATGAGGGTTCTTCGTGCTGATGAAACAGTTTTGTATTTTATTTGTAATGGTGGTTACAAGAATCTATGAAAGTTATAAAACTGTATAGAACTACATACACACACGTGCATGCATACACATGTACACATACAGAAATGAGTACACATAAAAGTGGTAAAATGTGAATAAGATCTGTGGGTTGTACCAATGTCAACTTCCAGAAATAAAACCCCTGTGCTCTGTTTTTACAAGTTTCTTTAAGATACAATTATTACAAAATTAAAAGTTGTTTTTAAAATAAAAAGATACCCAACAAAATGTTCAAAGTGGACGATATGAGATTATCATCACTCATGCAGGCTGATGACAGAGGCATTAAAGGAGGCCAGCTGACTATATTCAGAATCTAACATAAATGGTGTGATCTTGGGAAAGTCCCCACAGTCTAGGGAATGAAAACATTACTATGTAAATGTAGAAACTAGATCCTATCAGCACCACAAGACACTGAGTAATGTATCAGTGAACATATCATAATTTATAGGAAGAAATAAATGCTCTGGTAAGCAGACATTTCAATTTTCTGGCAAATGCATTCCTTATAAGAATACCACCAGAGGGGCGCCTGGGTGGCTCAGTTGTTAAGCGTCTGCCTTCGGCTCAGGGCGTGATCCCAGCACTCTGGGATGGAGCCCCACATCAGGCTCCTCTGCTGGGAGCCTGCTTCTTCCTCTCCCACTCCCCCTGCTTGACTCTCTCTCACTGGCTGTGTCTGTGTCAAATAAATAAATAAATAACATCTTTAAAAAAATAAAATAAAATAAACTGGAATTTCAGAAGTTAAAAAAAAAAAAAAGAATACCACCAGAAATATCATATAATAATCTGAAAGTTTCAGTATCGAATCAAAACAAGGAGAATTAGTTGGAAGATTTTTAGTGGCAAGCAGCATACCAAACTTAATGCAATGTTTTTTCCAACTTTCTTTTTAAGTCATAGAACCCCTGTTCTCCTCCCCACCCTCCAAATCTTAACTATAACATTTACCAAAAAAAAAAAAAAAAAAAAGAAAGAAAGAAAGAAAAAGAAAAAGCTGATAGGTTAGGGGTTGGAAGGAAAGAAGAGCAAAGAGACACCTGTGCCTCTGATGTGATACCCTGAGAAGTACATCACATCATTTTAGTGTATTCTGCCAAGAATGCATAACCTGAATCAAATCACAAAGAAACATCAAACCCCAAATGAAGAACATTTTAGAAAATAACTGGCCTGTAGTTTTCAAAAATAGCAATGTTACACTAGACAAAGAAAAATTAAGGAACTAATTGTTCTAGATTAAAGGAAACTAAAGAGACATGACAACTAAATACAATATATGCTCTAGACTAAATTTTGTACTGAAAGAAAAATATACTATACAGGACACTGCTGAACAATGGATGAAACTGGAATACAGACTATAAATTAGAAAAAGGTATTACTATATGAAATTTCCTGAATTTGCCAGCTATATTATGGTTACATGTACTAAGAGAGTATCTTTGCTCTTGGAAATTATATACTGAAGTATTAAGAGTAAAGGAGGTATGATGTACGGAACCTACTCTCAAATGATGCAGGGAAAAATACAAGGCATGTGTGTCTAGAAAGAATGATAGAAGAAATGTTAAAATATTGCTAAATCTAGGTGTTCACAGAAGTTATCACATTATTCTTGCAACTTTTTGTATAAAATTATTCCAAAATAAAAAGTTAAAAATTATAAAAAGACAGGAGCTGTCTCTTTCCTTACAAGAGTCCCCTGAAAGCCAGCTGCTTAATCTCTTTTTATATTCCATTGTTAAAGGGAGACGATGTCATCAAACAGTTGACAAAATCACTAATATTAAAAATCAAAGATTAAACACACGGGAGGAAAAAAAAAGGAATTCTGAAGAAACAAACAATGACAGGAGAATCAAAAGATAAATTTATAAAGACACATACCATGTGACACATGTACATTCACGTGCACACAAACATACACAATTTATGATTTCAACCAGGCCTCTTCCTCCAACCTCCAAACTTTTACCTAATTGCCTCTTCTCTATCTTCTCCTGAATGCTTAAGGGGAATCTCAACACATCCAAACATGGTTTGCCTCACCAAACTTCTCTTGCAGGCTTCTACATTTCCGTAAATGGTAATGACCAATTGCTTAGACCTGAAATCATCTGACCTTCATTTTTCTCACATCATATGAGGCATCCATTAGTAATTCCGCAAACCTTATCAGCTATACCTTCCAAATAAATCTGGAAACCAAACACGTCTCATAATCTCCGCCAATATTACTCCAATCCAAACCACTGCTATCTCTCCTCAGGATTATTTGCATAGCCACCTAAGTCTGCCTAATTTTGGCTTCCTGCTTTCATCCTTGCCTCCTACAATCTATTCTTAATAAAGCAGCCAAAAGTGATCCTGTTACTAGGATTAAATCACTCCACTGATCAAGCTTCCAATAATTTCCCTTCTCACTCAGCATAAAAAGTCAAAGTCCTTACAATGACCCACAAGGCTCTATACAACCAAGATCACCACCTCTGTGCCTACTTTTCCTACTACTTTCCCCTTGTCTATAAACCATATGGGTCTCCAGCCAGACAGGCCTCCTTAAAAGTTCCTTCAACTAGCCCTGGACGTACTTGACAACTGCTGCTCCTTCTCACCAGGTCACCTCTTACCACATTCATTTTCCTCTTTGAGATTTCTACCCAAATACCTCATTTCACCCATTAAAAAACTCCCCACCACACACACAAATTTTACATCTCTGAAATAAGGCTGTGTCTTACAAATGATATCAACTACAATTGGCAGCGTGACATATAAAATACAGGTGCATCTTAAAGCTGGTGGTCAGACCCATTAAAATACAGTAACACTTTGCCAGAGAACCGTCCCAGACACCCTAGAATAAAAGATGCTAAAATAACAAGATCCACTTAATAAAAATGTTACTTACTTTAAGAGAGCAGAACCTAAGAAAAGATTCCCAGACAAGGTCAGTTTGCATAATCTCACTGTTCCCAATTGCATAACATCTTTCCCAAGACTTTGTTTTCCCTTTCTGTTTGTAAACCTAACATGCAAATGTTGACGGAAATATACAGGAAAACAAATTATAAGTATTCACTATTCATTTCAACTTTTTTCATTTAACATATTGACTTGATGTGCCCTCTGGGTATCTTGTCTCTTATTTTTACCTCAATTTTGGGAATTTCTGCATAAACAAAACCCTGATTTTAATATTTACCCTGAGGAAAAGGCTGGACCATGATGCAGACAGCCCTGAATTTATTTTCAATGTGCTTTGACATCTAAACCTGTGCTGTCCAATATAGTAGTCATTAGTTATGTGTGGCTAGTTTGAAATATAATGAGCTGTAAGATGTAGAATACACACTGGATTTTGAAAACTTTGTAGAAGACAAAGAATGTAAAATATCTTAGTAGTAATTTCTTTTTTTTTTTTTTTAAGTAGGCTCCACTCCCAGCAGAGCCCAACATGAGGCTTGAACTCATGACCCAGAAATCAAGACCTGAGCTAAAAGTTGGATACTTTACTGACTGAGCCACCCAGCACCTCAGTAATAATTTCTTCTGACTGTATATTAGGATGACAATATTTTGGATATATTAAGTTAAATAAAATATAATAAATCAATCTCATTTATTTCTCCTTTTTTGATGCGGCTACTAGAAAATTTTCAATTATATATGTGATTTGTGTTTGTGACTCACATATTTCTATTGGGCAACCATGATTTAAAACTTTCATTCATTTATTTATCCATGTAACCAGCCAACCAATGAAATATTTATGAACACCTATGATTTACCAAACACCACTTGAGGCACTGAGGATACAACGGTAAAGATGAATAGGTTCTTAACTTTGTGGAGCTCACATTAACCAAATCATCAGATGAGAAATATAAAACTTCAACTGTAACAAGCCATAAACAAGAAAGGTGCATCATGTTAAGAAAGCCTATAATAAAAGGAAATAATCTAGTCCGGTAGGCCAGGGAAGGTTTCCAAGGAAGTAATACCTGAGCCAAGAGAAGGATGAAATGGAATGAACAAAGGGAAAAAGAAAGAACATTTCAAACAGCAAGAAAAGCACATATAAAGATCTGTAGCAGGAAAGAGCAAGCCTAGATAAGACACTGAAAGTACAACATGACTGGAGATCACACCATGAGAGGAGGAACTCTGGTAAGAAATGAAGGTTAAAAAGAAGGCAGATCACACAAAACCTTATAACCCAAGAGAGCCTGAAACCCAGCAGAGAAAGGATAGTATAATGCATTTTTTCCCCCACTGGGCCTGAAATACTTGATTTCACTTTAGAAATTTAGATATTAATTCTTTCATCTTAGATTAAAGACATAATTAACAGACTCAAAACAAAATTCTAATGCTACAAAAACGTTCTGTGCAGCCCTGTGTAATGCAAGGGTTCAAGCACTCCTGGGCAAATCTGGTGAAACTTTTAGAATCCTCAGAACAATGTTTTCAAAAGTATAAAGCAAAATACATATGATTCTGAAAGAAACCAATTACACAGAATTTATAATTTAAAAAATTTAAGTTAAGGTATACTAATATACATGTGTGTGAGTTTATACTAACAAATTAGAATCTAGTAGCAGCTAGTGATGTTTTGAGATACCTACAACATGCCAATAATGTCACGGGACAGTATCTGTAATTTCTGTTGGTGAAAAGGTCACAGATACTGACAAAATTACTATAATTTTTCTCTACATTAATAAAGAAAATGCAAAATTTCAGTTAAAAGTTAGTGAAAATAAAGTTGTAATCTTCTCCCATGATGTATGCAAATCCCTTGTGGAATTATTATAATGGAATTTTAGTGGTAATGATTTGCCATTAAAAAAAGGATCACCTACGTGTCCCAAGAATCATAAAAAGCAAACTTCTGCATCTAAGTACATTTTCTATTATATTAAACTGCAATATTTCAGACTAAAAGAAAGAAGTTTTAGTAAGCAAATTAACATAAATAAATATCTTCTACATGCTATACTCTGTCTAAAATATATATTGGCCCAAAAGACTTTATTAAACTTCAATTATCTGGTTCAACAATTCTGAATAATTTCTGAAATCAAATCCACATCAGAAATATAAAGATTTTGCTATGTTGGGGTGCTAGGGTGGTGCAGTCAGTTAAGTGTCTGACTCTGGTTTCAGCTCCAGTTGTGATCTCAGGGTTCTGGGATCAAGCCCCGTGTCAGGCCCTGCACTCAGCATGGACTCTGCTTAAGATTCTCTTTCCCTCCCTCTCTCTATAAGATAAATAAATCTTAAAAAAAAAAAAAGGTTTACTATAGTTCAACTGATAGGGTTTTATGAAGGCACTGTGCTAGGCACTGGGAATCACAACCCGATAAGAGACTTTTATTCAAATTATGTGATGGCAGAACTACGAATATGCATTTGTGTAATGTAACATTACTGAAATGTTACAAAACTTTGCTAAAACTTCAATGATTATAATTACTTCACAGTCAAGGCATATTTTAATGACCTTAATTTAGCTTTTAAAACTAATTTTTCCAAGTCTTCTAAATAGCAAAAACAATTTAATAACTTGAAAATATTCATGTCTTTCAAAATGTTTCACTTTTACATAGAACTTACAAATATAATGAGAATCTGTTTTAACAAGCCTTCTAGATGCACACTGAAGTTTGGGAACCATTGGGCTAATGGAAATCCTTCCATCATGAAATAGAAGTGGGCAATTACTATTCCTATTGAAGTAAAAATCAAAGGCACAAAACCAAGAGAAAAGCACATATATGAAAATGTTAAATATATCAGGTAATATTTAGTTAGGCTATAAGGAGATTATTACGATGACTAAAGGAGGTAACATGTAAAATACTTAGCAAAATGTGTAGCACATAACAGTTGCTTAGTCCATATTTCTTTTTAAAAAGCTTATAGTTAAGACAAAAAGATGAGGAATGGTTTGTTGAAAAGTTGTGGCTTGGTTTGGACCCAGAGAAAAGACAGGGTCTTGATAGTGGAGGAGGGAAAAGACATTCTAGATAATGGAAAATTCAATGAACACTGTTAGCAGAGAATGTCAAGGTGCCAGTTAGACCAGCAGTAAGGCTGATACACTGGATGTTCATCTGTTCGACTCATAACTACTCTTGTTTCTGAGACAATCACTTGACTTAACAATTTACCAAAGTCTGAACCTTTTATATCCATTGACCATTCAGACTGCTACCAACAACAGCACAACTAATAGCAATTCCTCTGCCTTTATGCATAATGACTTCATTCATTTAAATGTCAGATCAAATATCAAAGTCCAGAGAATAAGCAGTTAAGAGAATGAGATATCCATTCTTAACTTGAGCATAGCTATTTTTCTTGCTTTAGGAGAGCAAGAACCTTCAGCATGCATCAGAATGCTGAGGCTCATTGCCCAAGTTTCTGATTCATTAGGTCTGAGACTGGGCCTGAGAATTTGCATTTCTGTCAAGTTCACAGCTGATTTTGGTGCTAATGGCCTGGAGATCACCCTTTCAGAACAATGTTCTCTGCCATATCTCCCTCTCTCTTATTTAATACTTCCTTGTTTTGATGGGGCACATTTTCTAAAAGAAAGCTTTGTAGAATGTGCATTTGCGTGTTTTTTACTTATTACGGGAATTTTCAAACATATGCAAAATAAAGAACAGGATAATAAACCCCATACACCACTATCCCGCTATGACAACTAACATTTTTGGTCATTCTTATTTCATCTATACCCCCCACCAATTCAAGCCCTTCCAGATGGATTATTTTGAAGCAAATACTAAACGTATCATTTCACCTGTAGATATGGGAGTATGTATCTCTAAAATAAGACATTTTAAAAGCCCCAAGGAATGAATTTTTTGAGACATTTTAAAATGCTTTTATCTGCCCTTACAGTGCTTTAATGGTTTGGCTGGATATAGAATTTAGTGTCAAAAATAATTCTTCAGAAGAGTGAAGGTATGGCCCATTGCATTTTAGCTTCTAGTATTTTGAGAAGTCCATAGTCATTTTGAATCTTTATCCTTTGTTGTGATTTGTTTTCCCCCTCTGGAAGCATGCAGCATCTTCCTTCTTCCCAGTGGTCTGACTCAGTACAAGGACGTGTGTTTAATAACGGGTCTTTTTTCATCTAACATGCTGGGCCTTCCTTGACTCTTTCAAAGTGAAAACTCATTTCCTTTCCTTTCTTCCTCCCTCTCTCTTTCTTTCTTTCAAAGATTTATTTATTTTAGAAAGAGAGATTGCAGCGGGGAGGGGCAAAGGGAGAGAAAAACCCAAGCAGATGCTGTGCTGAGCGCAGAGCCCCACATGGGGCTCGATCCCAGGACCCTGAGATTATGACCCAAGTGGAAACCAAGAGCTGGACACTCAACCAACTGCACAATCCAGGCACCCCAAACTCATGTCTTTTATTTCTATGAATTTGTCTCGTATTCTTTTGTTTTCTATAAAATTTGTTTTCTTGCAATTCATCTCAGTAAACTCATTACGTTTTTGAAATCAAGATTTTTATACCCTTGTATTCTTTCACTGATATTTCCTTTCTTTGTTCTCTCTTCCTCAAGTTTCTACTGTTCAAATATTAAAATTCTTGGATCATTCCTTTAATTTTCTTTTCTCTCATTCACTATCTTTTTTATCTTCTCAATTTTCTGGGAAATGTTTAGAATTCTATCTTCTAACCCTTCTGATTTTTTTCATCACTGCTACCATATTTATAATTTCCAACAGCTCTTTTTAATCCTTTCTTTTTTATAGTATACATTTTTGTTTCATGATTCCAAATTCTCTGAGAATACAGAGAAAAAAATTTTTCTTCTTTATTTTTGTGGAATATTTGAAAATTTCTTGCCTCATCTTGCATTTATTCTCTTGATCTTTTTCATGCTGGAAGTCTCATATGCCTGGTGGTCCTTGACTGTCTATTCATTTCTAAAAGTTGGGGATCCACAAAGCTGGCTGGAACCTGAAAAGTTATGTATGGGCAGTTTATCAAAGACGAGCTTCACTGCTGGCTAATCTAGTTGGGCTACTTTGTTGAAGAAGCTCTGATGTTATCTTTAGGTCTTCCCTCTTGGGCTGGGCAGATTCTCTAGAGACGTCCCCAGCAATCTCCTGCCCTCAGTATGAAAGTTTGTCACCTAGTGTTTGCTGAGCCAAGTAAGTGAATAGGGTGAAGTTAAGATCTGAGTATTCACACTTTGCATACTTCCCCTAACCACCTCTATTTTAGCATCGCTCCTTGTTTTCTATTGTTTCTATGTGCATTTCCACACTCTCCAGCCCAGAGACCACTATTTTACTCTCCCTATCGAATAAACCTCCTATCTTTGTCAGGTGAGCGCAGGAGTAGGTCAACCACCCAACCACACAGAGTTGGGAGAGAAAAATCTGGGATACTCTGTATCCTCCTTATAATTTACAACTCTGACATCCAAATTCTTATTTCAAGAGGTATCTGGTACTGCTCAAGTATTATATTATTGCAGTGTAAATCTAGTTCTCGGATTTCCCAACTGATAACTTAGGATTTGGGTTTCCAGGATCTATTAACTCACTTTGCAGTTGTCCATCTGTTTTCCAGCTTCTAAAATCTCTTCTATTGTCTCCTCTCTGGTTCTCCCTTTTCAGCTTAACCCACTGACTTTGGGCAAGGAGATAAAGTATATGCGTCTTTACTGAGATGAACTTCCAAATTTTTTAAAAGTCAAATGAAACCACCTGACAACTTTCGCAACAGGAGAAAATGTCATTGCATGAAACTGGGTTTATGTGTAAGTTTCAAGAATCATTACCCAACCCTGTCTCCTACCCTCAGTACATTATCACTTTAGAGACCACCCTAATTTCTGGATGAGCCTCAACTAGTCATGGCTTCTTGGTCTCTTCGTTCCTTATGATCAATTCATAAGTGACCTTTTTCTTTTTTAAGTGATAATCCTCACTAGCGAGGATACTAGTAAGTATATTAGTAAGTATACTTTTAAAAGAAATAATTGTTGGATAATATATATTCTCTAACTTGGTGACCAACAGAATGTATCATTTTTCATCAGCCATGGTTTTCCTGTGTCAGTGAAGAAACAACAAGCATACACAGCACTTACTCCGAAGAAGAAGTTCAACAGCCAATACCAGTGAATTCACTACCTGATGAGTTTTAAGCAGGTAATTTCAAATCTAAAGCTTTGTCACTTTAAGCAACAGTGTGCCACTGTATGCCCAAATTAAAAAACAAAAATTTAAAGAATGTGAGAAATGTTACCTCTCTACAAATAACCTATATAATAAACCTCATAATAGTGCTGGTATCTTTGCAAACTATACTGGGAAATAAATTGCCTTCAAGGGCTTCTAAAAATTCAGAGTAAAAAGTCTGCAAAATATACATTTATATATGTTTTATATATAATTGATACATATGTAATTGATTTTCTGATGATAGTGACAAAAATCAGACTTTGAGGTTAGGAGAAAATATCTGTCAAATACGTGTCTGATTAAAAAAAACAAACCCATATCTGACAAAAATTACAGTATCCAAAATATACAAAGAACTTTCATAACTCTAATAAGACAAACAGAAACAAAAGATTTGAACTGACATATCACCAAAGAGATACAAATAACAAGCAGATGAAAAGATATGAAACATTATTAGTCATTATTAAAATGCAAGTTGAAACAATGAGTTATCACTACCCAGCTACTAGAATGGTTAAAATAAAAACAAAAAACAAGTAATGACAAAAATGTTGAGCAACTGGAATTCTCATACATTGTTGTTAGGAAAATA
Organism: Ursus maritimus; assembly: GCF_017311325.1. Lineage (NCBI taxonomy): Eukaryota > Metazoa > Chordata > Mammalia > Carnivora > Ursidae > Ursus > Ursus maritimus. The sequence continues at coordinate 31,334,340 of NW_024426663.1, read as the reverse complement.
AAATGGTATTGCCACTTTGGAAAACAGTTTGGCAGTTTCTTATAAAGTTAAAAAGACATTTACTCTATGATCCAGCAATCCCACTCCTAATTATCTATCCAAGAGAAATAAAAGCAAAAGTTTACACAAACAGTTGCATGTGAATATTTACAGCAGCCGTACTTATGGTAGCCTAAATCTGGATACAAACACATACCCCTCAATGGTGAAGGATAAACAACTGTATACATCTATACAGTGGAATGGTACTCAGCAACCAAAAGGAACAGGTTAAGGATAAATGCAACAACATGGATGACTCTCAATAGCATTATGCTAAATAAAAAGCCAAACACAAAAAGCTCCATTACTGTATGATTCCATTTATATAACATTTTGGGAAAGGCAAAACTACAAGAACAGTGGTTCCCAGAGGCTGGGGACGGGGAGGTAACCGACTAGAAAGAGGCAGGAGAGAACTTTCTGGGATGATGGAAATTGTCTATATCCTTCTGGGGTGTTTGAAATTGTGGTAGTGATTACATGACTGTATACATTTATGAAAGCTGTAATTGTACACTTAGAAGGGGTGAATTTTACTGAATGTAAATTATACTTAAAAAAATTTCGGTCTTAAGAAGGCATGACATGACTTTAAAAAAAACAATAAATAGAACAAGAGTCTGTCAGGAACATGCAGAAAGCATATAAAAACTTAACTGTGTGTGTGTGTGTGTGTGTGTGTGTGTGTGCGCGTGCGTGTGTGGAGAGAGAGGGAGAGAGAGGGAAACAGAACCACTTGGTGGAAGAAAAGTGGTTAAAGGAAGTGAATGAGCATCTGTTCAAATAGAAAATGGAGCATATCCTGGCTCTAATAAGTTATCTGCATCTTTGTAACCCTTTAATAAAAGGCTTTGCCAACTTCCCCTTTTCTTTATTTTTATTTATTTATTTATTTTTAAAGATTTTATTTATTTATTTGACAGAGAGAGAGACAGCCAGCGAGAGAGGGAACACAAGCAGGGGGAGCGGGAGAGGAAGAAGCAGGCTCATAGTGGAGGAGCCTGATGTGGGGCTCGATCCCGTAACGCCGGGATCACGCCCTGAGCCGAAGGCAGACGCTTAACCGCTGTGCCACCCAGGCGCCCCCCTTTTCTTTATTTTTAAACTGCAGGCTTTATTTCTAATACAAACATTAAACAAAATAAACTTAAATCTTAGTGCCTATTATAGACCAAGAACTGTACAAGTGCTTCTATGTTATTCTGTTTAATAAACATAAGCATCCCATACTTAGATCTTATATCCTCCCCATCTTTAACCAGTTAAGGAAGGTGAAACTCACTTATATGTGGAACATACGGAATAGCATGGAGGACATTAGGAGAAGGAAGGTAAAAATGAAGGGGGAAATCAGAGGGGGAGATGAACCATGAGAGACTATGGACTCCAGGAAACAAACTGAGGATTTCAGAAGGGAGAGGGGTCGGGGGGATGGGTTAGCTGGGTGATGGGTATTAAGGAGGGCACGTATTGCACGGAGCACTGGGTGTTATATGTAGATAATGAATCATGGAACACTATATCAAAAACTAAGGATGTGCTGTATGGTGACTAACATAACATAATAAAAAATTATTATTAAAAAAAAAAAAAGGAAGGTGAAACTCAAAAGAGAAATTTAGTAATCTACCCAAAGGTACCTTTGGCCATAAGAAGAGACAAGATGTAAACCCACGTCTGACTTCAGAGACCATGAATGAAATGTTAAGCACTTTGGAAATTAAGATATAATGCTAAATAAAAATACTGAATAAAACTGGCATATGTGAAGCTTAAAAGACCTTCAAGAAAACTAAGAAAATAGCCTCTTGCTAACTGTTTTAAGCAGGAAAATCCAGAAAATATGTATATTCCTTGTTTCATGGAAACTTCAATGCTAAAATGCAGACTATATTATAGAGACTGAACAGAAAGCATTAATAGTAAATCACAAATTTTAAAGAACTGCTTTATAAATATTTAACAGGCATGTTCCTGCAAGTCTTACACAAAATAAAATGTATCATATATATATACATTTTTTCCTATGCTGTGACATGTGATAAAATAACACCAGATGGGAATCAGGAGACTTGGGTTGTAGTCTTAACTCAGATATTTAGTGTTATGGGTTGAATCGTGTGCTCAAAATGTATATGTTGAAACCCTAAACCTGCATACCTCAGAATGTGGCTTTATTTGGAAACAGTAATAGAAACGTAATTAATTAGGATGAAGTCACACTGGAGTAGGCCCGTAATTCAGTATGACTGGTGTCCTTACAAAAAGGGCAAATGTGAACATGATTATGTTCATATTACTCCATGGGAGTAATGCATCCATAAGCACCAGAACACCAGATGGCCAGTAAACCACCAAAAGCAACAGAAGGAACCAACTCTGATTACACCTTGATCTGACTTCTAATCTCTAGAGCTGTGAGACAAGTTTGCTGTTTAAGCCACCCAGTTTGTGGTACTTTGTTAGGGCAAATCTAGCAAGCCAATTACATTCTGTAATTATGTAATTTTGGGCAAATTATTCAACATTCTGGGTCCTACACTTCAACGAGTATCCTTTTTTATGTTTTTTCACTTATAAAACCTTTTACCAGGGGCGCCTGGGTGGCTCAGTTGCTTAAACGTCTGCCTCGGGCTCAGGTCACATGATCCCAGGGTCCTGGAATGGAACCCTGCATCGGGCTCACTGCTCAGCGGGGAGCCTGCTTCTCTCTGCCTGCCACTCTGCCTACTTGTGATCTCTCTCTCTCTAACAAATAAATAAAATCTTAAAAAAAACAAAACTCTTTTATCAAATATTTAAATATTTCCTGTTATATTTGAATTGAGTTACATTATTTGAGTTACATTCAAGTTATCTAAACACAGACTATATTTCCAAATCAACTGAACAGATATTGTTAGTTTTTCAAGACATAAATCTTAGTGGTTTAAGATTCTAATTTCTTTAGAAATTCATAGGCAAATGCTCCTCAAATGAGAATTACCAACTAATATCTTATCTAGTACTTTTTCTTGTTGTATACCACCAATTGTATACTACTTGTTGTTTCTAACAGTTCAATACAGAAAAATTACATACTTGATATAAGGCCAACTTCTTACATTTCTCACTAGAGTGTCTTTTATAATGATTATTTATGGCACACTAGTCATCTTTGGTGATATAAAATTTGCTGAACATTATTCTGTATCATAATTTCTTACTTTATAATTCCACCTTCAAAAACTTTTTGGTTCTGATTAGTCTTTATCTGGTACTTTAGAATGTTTTTGTTTAGTTTTATAGTTTTCTTCAATTTGAATACTTCCTTCCCTTGCTTTTACATCTCTATTAGCTTCTTTAATTTTGCCAGGATCTTTCAACTTCTCTTTCAACCCCTACTTACCAAAGAGCTATTTGGCTTTAATTTTTTAAAATCTAACAATAAAGATTTTCACTACCTTTCAGTTTTCCCTCTGAAAATATTAAACCATGAAATTGGTGGATATATCTCCATATAGCCAACATGCAAGAGTAATAGGAATTCCATTCATTTGGTAATTAAAGAAGTTCTACGAAGCTTCAGGTACACCATCAGATACCTAGGGTGAGAAGGGACTATACATCACAGGCAAACCAATTCTAAAGACATTACAATTTTCATTATACCAAGTATCTCTACCTACCCAATTCCCAAAACATTTTATCTCAGTAAATGCAAAGAAACCACTTCTTTTATCTTCATGAAAGGATCATGAAATGTTGGTTGATGAAATATTAGTAATATAATTTTAAACATGATACAAAAAGAAGGAATACACAAACCAAGCAAACAGAATAGAGGGCAGAAACAACCTCAAGTACACACACAGGAATGTAATATATAATGAAGGTGACATTTCAAGCCAGTTGAGAAAAGCTGAATTATTCAACTAATAGCATTAAAATACACAGTCATTTGGAAAACAATAAAAAGCTAAATTCCCACACCACTCCTTACACTAAAATAACTCACAGGAATAAAATTCAAATGTAAATTTCAGATGAAAATATAGCTATGTACTATATTATTATAGTCTTTGAAGTGGGAAATACTATCTAAACATAACTAAATGCAGAAGCCATAAAGGAGAAGGTCAATAAGAGCATGTAAAAATTTTTAATTTCTGTATGGCTATAAAAGACCATAATACAAGGAAACAATACACAAATGACTAATTGGGGAAAATATTTGCAACAAATATGACAAATGGCCAATTATCATGTTATCAGCAGCTTCTATAAATCAATAAGTAAAGAAAAGAAAGAACAAGAGATGAATAAATGACTGGAAGAGGAAAAAGAAATATAAATGGCCTATAAACATATGACGTTAATCTCATAAATAGAAAATACAATTTAAAATATTAAGATACTATTTTTATGTAGCAGTTTGACAAATATTTTAACATTTGCCGAAACCCAACTTCCTCAATACTTGAGGGTATGGGAAAACAGACACTCATACATTACTGGTAAGAGTGAAAAGTGGTACTCTTTTGAATGAGTCATTTGACAGTAACTATTAACGAATTCTAAAATAAATGTTTGTTCTCACAGTGTTTGCAATAAAAAAAAATTAGATATGATCTAAATGTCCAAAAAGAGGGAGGGGACAAATAAACAAGATATAGTACATCCATACAGTACAACAGAATATAGTAGTTAACACCCAAGTCATGCTAAAAGAAAACAAGGTAGAGAACAATAGATTTAGTGTGATATCATTTGTATAAATAAAATGAAGAATATAAACAAATAAATGCTTGTAAGGGCATACAAATTATTTGGAAGAAAAAAAACGGAAATTTAGCTTTATTTCTTGAATGCAGGACTAAGAGCAAAAAGAAGCATTTACTTTTTAAAGCTCTTCATGCCATGGATCACATTTATTTTACCATGAGTATTTTATTTAAAAATAGAATTTTAAAAATAAAGAACACTTTACTCCATAAACATTGATTTTGACTGAAGAAATACAACTAACATATACTGAACATTTACTATGTGGCAAGTTTTATAGCATGGACTAGGTCTTAAGCAAATAAACTATAATAATTCAGAAATCCAACTTTCTTTCTACATTTACTCTATATACAGATAGCTTATTTTTCATAAAATGAAAAAGTACTTTTTTTTTCCTCACTCACTCACTTATAATCCCTTCACATTGAGAATTATTTCCAAATAACAAATTCTTCCAGGAAATACTTTATTCTTTGAAAGTATTTCACCTAATTTATCATCACATAGCTAAACAACATGATTAAAATAAATTAAGAATGACTTAATTGTTAAACTAAAATAAGAGTGAATTCAACAATGAATTAGGTTCTATCAGAACAGGTGGGCTCAGACACCAGGTGCACCAGAAAGTAATATGTTAATGGTTACAATTCTTCAAGTCCAGATTTCTTCACATATGAATACTGTCAATTTTATAAGAGTGCCATGTGAGCAAATTCAACACTGACATTTACTTTTTGTCTTCAGAGATGAAGTGATACATATAATAGCCCATACTTAAGAAAAGGGAAGGATACCTATTTAACAGAGAAGATTAGTATTACATTTTTGTAATTTAACTCAAGTACATGTTCTATTCGTAAACTTCATTGTGAGAAATTCACTGAATTCAGCTGTATTTTGTAATTTCCTTGATATATGTAACAGTGAACCTTTGAACCCACAGAGCAAGGAACAGACTGAAAGTTGATGGGATTCAGGAATATAAATGTTTGTGTTTTTCCCTACAACCTGTTTCACTGTATCTAACCCTACCACTCAGAATCTGCTGCCTCATTCATCTTTTTACTTTCTCTATCACTACTTGGCTTAGTGAATACCACTAGGTCCCTTCCTCATCTCCTTTCAAGTTGTGTCACTTTCCTACCCATTTCTTTGACTGTATATTACAATGAAAGTTCTGCATGCAAATACAGGTATAACAGCAACAACAACAAAAAACTACAAAGAAATAACAGGTTGTTTTTATCTGAGCAGATGCAATGTAATTGTTTATTAAAATTTTTTCTTTTCCTTATATAAGCCATGCACTATTATCACAGTTCATAACTCAAAACAGGATAACTGTATTTAACTCTGTAGAATCTAACATAGTACTCTAGGAATACTACTACTCAGTAAAAAATAAAGGTAAAATTTCATTCCTCCCATTTTCACATCAACCAACAACGTATTTTCATAGTCAGGTGTAATAACTAATAAGCATCTGACAATATGCAAAAGGAAGGAGAAGAATCAAGGAAACACACTTCAAGATTAAAAACATGTTTGTATCCATTATTCTGTCCTCTCGCATAATATTCTGTCTCAAGGAAAATAAAACCCCAAAATACAAAACTATACACAGCTTCAAAATACACCATAATGTACAAGATACAATCAAAATAAATACTAAGCTTTTATGTTCAAAGGTTCTTTAACATTTCTTTAATTTAAATTTCTTTAAAATTGTTCCCAAGAATGGAGAGTAGTAGTTTCATTCTTAGCACTTACAAACAATTCCTCTGCAAGTTTTTCCAACTCAATATTCAACTAAATTTGTTTTCAAACTCTGAATATACACGACAGGCAGAATGTATGAAAAATAAGAGCAAAATACTGTGAGATTTTCCTCAAATGTGTAACATAAACACACGTAAGTCAGATTTAGAAATCAACACAGATTCAAAGTATACTTTTTACTTTTATAAGCAATATAATTTCTATCATGTGAATTCTCTTTGAATGTATCAGTAAAATCTATGATGAAGTTTTAACATACCCACTTCTAGATTTTCAGTACAATAGCACCTTTAACTGACCTGCTTTAGCCAACACCTTTTTTTGCTCTTTTATTAAATATGCCATGGCACACTGACTACTCTCAACTTATATGCTATTTTTAGTACATTTAACCACTTCGGATCCCACAGGTTGAGTTATGTTTAACAAATCAGCTGGTTGTTCCCAAACCTGTTTATGCCAGTTTACCTGTTGTAGTCCTTACATAATTAATATTACATAAGTCTATGGAATACAAGTGCAAAAAGAGGGTTGTTTCTATGTAAACTAAGTTGAATGCAAGCTAAGTAGAATGGCTCAATAAAGGTGAGTCATTCTTTAAAATGGTATTGAATTAGACAAAGGTGCGACATCTGTAAAATATTAAGGAAACCATAAAAAGTCAGAAGAACCTGAAGTTTGGGTTTTTCAAAAGTATAAGCTTTTATTTCACTTTAGAGAAATCAAAACTGGAAACTGCAAATCATGCATTACAGTTATAGTTTACAAGAACAACTTCTATCAATTCCACATTTGAAGAGATGGTGTTAGCATTACATCAAAAAGCTGGCAAATGAATATAGATTTATGTATTTTAAGTTAAAATTTTTAAATGTTAAGATACACTTTTTAGTTTTCTGCTTTAACTTCTTCAATAACGTACCATGTAACTGTCCTAATCTTATCAGTCTTCAAATACGTTTTTTCTGAATCTTTTAAGGGCTTGCTATAACAACTAGAAAAATAGTACCTGTCTTCATAAAATAATATTACCTAGTAATAAACAATCTAAAATAACTTTATGGAAAGAAGTATTAGACTCTACGCTCCACAAAGGAAAAGATCTCTTTTATTCACAGATATATCCCAAGCACCTAGAATACTTCCTAGTGTACAGATGATGCTCAATAAATACTTGCTTAATGAAGAAGAGGAACTTACTGTGATGACAGCCTTGCTAAGACAGATGGATCCTCTGCAGCCATACTCCGTCTCGTCTTCAGATTTGTAGTAACTCAGAGTATTATTTTTTAAAACTACCCAACGATCCTGCCACCCATGAATGTAGTTTGTCCACTGGAGGTAAGGGGTGGGGGAGGGGGAAGGAAAAAGAAAACAAAATATAAAAGTCAGTATTTGAGAAATCCAAACTTTCTGAAACAGTTATCAATCTAATTTTAAAAGCAAAATGTGAAAAGTTCTAGCTTAACTGGAAACAGTAAAAATGATTATAAAAAGTGAAAAGTTGAGATTTTCTAGACTGTATGATTTTCAGTAATTTTTACAAAATTATAAATATTGTATTTTCTTCCTTTTAACATTTGCAGAATAAAACTGATGCAGATTTCAGTTAAAAATTCTGCTTTTTTTGTGTGTGTTCATCCTCCCCTCCTCACCAACTTCATGACACTTAAGATGGTTTTGGTCTCTACCATAATTAACATATTCAATAGAAAAGTAAGTTTGGTTACACAGCCTCTCATTCTCCTACATCAAATACTACATGAAGCTTTCAAATCAACAGAAGTATGAAGCTAATCATGGCCAAAGTCTACTTTTAAGTTGTTCCTATATGAACATGTATGATATTTATAACTACATCCAAGCAAAAATACTAGATCATCAATCTTTAAGTCTATATCAACTTTACTTTTTTGTCCACAGAACTCAATACTATATATTAAAAACAGTTAATTCATTTTCCAAGTTTCTCTGAAGATCTATTTTTTCAATCCAAGAGTAATAATACAACCATAAAAAAACCTCGTTTTCAAAAACATACTTGGATTATCAGTTTCTAGGGCCTATAAATAGTTTCTGTGTTGCTAAAGTCTTGCTGCACACTGCAGATCACAATCAATAAACTTGCAAAGGAAGAAATGCAATCTCTATGGGAATTCTTCATTTGCATATTTTTATGCTCTGGGGGTTTTATGTATGTATAGATAATTCCAAAAATTATCTAATTCCAACACTATCTGCCAAAAACTAATTCAAAATGGACTGTTAAAAATATACTGCATTGGCTCAGGCTCTATAGCCATTGAGAAATCTTTACTTTTCTATTCCCTACTCAGCATGCTAAGAGACAGTTCAGCTCTTAAATCTTCTAAGGCCCATCATTACGACCCCTCCCTGAGTGCTCATCCATGCTGCCAATTTAACACATTCTTTCCTATGAGCTCCCTAATCACCATTTCCTTATTTCTAACTCCCTGTGACTTACCACCACTTATACACTGATTCGAAACAATGATGGTGACATACAAAACCAAATTCATCTCCTCCTATAGGGTGCACCTTCTTCCCTATGTTCCTATTTCCTTTCCTATATTGGTATTTCTGTAGTCATTCAGATTGAAACGTGGCTGAGCATTCCTGTATTGTATGGACAGCATAGTGCATATAAAATCAGATAGACTCTATTAGTTATGTAACAAGTTTTTACAAGTTATTTAACTTTTCCGAGCTTTACTTACTTTGCTTGTTATTTGAATGGCTGAAAAAAATCATGAATACCCCTACTATAGTCCTAAGAGATACTGCTTCTTGTCAATCCTTATAGCCTGTCGTCAACTCCTATTCATCTTTCCTTCATTCTAAACCCTTAAATTTGGCTCTTCTCTATTTTCAATTAATCCAAATTATCAGGTTACTAGACTCCTGAGAAGGCTTAACAACCTTACCTCTAGCATCTTCTGCATTTTCTTTCATAACTTACATAATCTTATTTACTTATTAAGCACACTGGCTTACTTATCTTACATATTAATCTCACCAACCTCTAGTTCCAAAACTTACATGGATAACTTCCCATTGCCAAATTGTTTACAGCGGCACACCTTCACTGATTAATTAATCAATTAATTAATTGTTAGAGTGGCATACCTTAATCCTACCTCATTTCCAATTACTGCCCCTCAGAAGGCTGGTAATTGTGTGACTGTGGTCAAGTTACTTATCCTCCGTTTCTTTGTAAAACTCTACCTCTTAAAGTTGTCAAGATAAACAAGAGTAGACTTACAACACTGCCAGGCACATAGTATTTTCTCAGATGGAGACAGAGTTACGCAGAACTAATGAAGCTTTAACCTTCAGTGCAGTTTACGAGAACAGACCTCTTGCAAAGTGACAGAATGGGTCCCAGCAATTGTGTCCATTTTTAAATATTTTTTTTCTTATAGAGGACCCAATAAATTACATAAACTTTAATACCCTTCACTTGGTAAATGTTACCTTCTCCTAGACGGCAGATTTTTGCCTTCCTCGTAACATTCTCTCACTCTTTCCCATCTAACAGAGACAAGGCCATATGCTACACATAGAAGCAGAATCAAAGATTTATTTTCCCAATAGTCCAGCAAGCATAATTTCAAGAGGCAAACAATACATTTAGAGTAAGAGAACAAGTTACAAATAAAATACTATGGGAACTCAAGGGAAGATGATCTGAAATGGTTGGCAAAGTAAGAAAAGGCTTCATGGTAAGAATAGAGTTTGAGATAAACTCTAAAGATGGGGGCTCCTGGGTGGCGTAGTTGGTTAAGCAGCTGCCTATGGCTCAGCTTAGGATCCCAGGGTCCTGGGATAGAGCCCTCACATTGGGTCTGTTTCTCCCTCTCCCTCTGCCCCTCCCCATGCTTGTGCTCACTGTCTTTCTCTTTCAAACAAGTAAATAAAATCTTTAAAAACACCTCTAAAGATGGATAGAATTTCAGTCAATAGTTAGGTATGTGAAGAAATACAAGATAAGGTAAACCTTGAAGGATGGAGAAAATTCACAAGAAGCTTGACATTTATTTTACCCAAGCTTAGTTGCTCTCAAGTCCCACCAAGGCATGAATTTTTTCCCAATATCCATCCTGATACTTGTTATAACCACCTAGAATTGTCTATCCAGTATTTGTGGAACCTACATGCTTAAGAAGTCACCCCATAGAGGTGTCTGTGTGGTTCAGTCGGTTAGGCGTCTGCCTTAGGCTCAGATCATGATCCCAGAGTCCTGGGACTGAGCCCCGAGTCAAGCTCCCTGCTCAGCCGGGGTCTGCTTCTCCCTCTCATCCTGCCCCTCCCCCCTGCTCATTCTCTCTCTCTCTCTCTCTCTCTCAAATAAATAAAAATCTTAAAAAAAAAAAAAAGGAAGTGATTCCATAGAAAATATGCTTCATAGGTATTTTCATGTATTTTATGTTATCATATAGAAAAAAAAAAAACCTTTGGATTGGTATATTTCTATTATGTTTATCCCCTCCCCCCATTCCAAATTCATTCCATTTGGGAGAGAAGAAACAAAACACGTTAGTATTGAGACTTATCTACATTACTCAACTGAAGGAAAAGAACAGCTGCTGAGTTCTAACTCTTCTATAAATTACCAGGTGAATACAAACGGATCAAAACATATATGTACTTAAAGTTTTAAAACATGTTTTCAATATAAAATATTTTTTAAAAAAAGATTTTATTCATTTGACAGAGAGAGACAATAGGCTAGCGTGCCTAAGCAAGGGGAGTGGCAGGCAGAGGGAGAAGCAGGCTCCCCACTGAGCTGGGAGCCTGGGATCAAGACCTGAACAGAATGAAGCTGCTTAACCAACTGAGCCACCCAGGTGTCCTCAATATAAAACATTCTTGATTAACAAGCTTTCAGAAATCATCATATATAACCATACACTGTTAAATTTCAGGGAAATTTCCTTCATAGCTGTTAACAAAAGTACCAAAAACTATATTCATGCTGATTCTAAGTATGCAGCAACATCAAAATTATTTACCTACCATAGAAGTGATCAAAAAGTCCATTTCTCGACATTTAAATAACAAGGAGATAGTTTTCCATTTTTTGTCATACAATATACCTACTACACTGCTCTGCAAACATGAATACTCAGAGCTTTGGGAACTCTTTCCACCAGTCACCCCTCAACTCCCCCAAAACAGTAATATCAAATAGGTAAAAAATTCAGCCTGTTTTGTAAAATACTTACCACCACCAGAGTACTAGTTTGGAAGTCTGCTTTCATTTAATGAGAAAAGTGAGGAATCTATCAGAATTGAGAAGCAAAGAACACACTTGAAATTCCACCTGAAAATGTATAACTACATACAATGTGTTCAATATGGATTCCTAAACTACAACATACATTTAATCTAAAGAAACCCTAGGGAGCTTCACTTTACTGAAAGCCTTTCACTGCATTTCCAATGATCACAATATCAAGACACATCATGATTTTTCTGCTATGTAAATAAAGGTAACACTTGCAAGTCTTAATTCTGACATTCATATCTTATCTAACGCCTTTTTCACCAGCCTTCTAAAAATAACAGAAAAACCTAACATGAAACAATTCCACAATAAATGTACAAATGCTTAGCCAAAGTATGTATACTAGAAGCAGGGTGGTTTCTTAATAGTCAGTGGCTGCACATGATCTTGTATCTTATGACCAGCTTGCTGAGGGATTGGCCATTTCTAAAACTTCAACAGGAAGAGAGAAGGAAGTAAAAAAGGCAATGTGAATCTTCTCATAGCAAAAACTTTAAACGAACAAACAAACAAACAAGCCCCAGACCATGTACTGTCAAAAGAAAAAATCATCCATCTTCTCTCCTAAAAAGGGCCTCATCCACTTTAACTAATTAGCCTTAACAGTCCTACAACTATTTTCTTTGCTAAAATTTTGAAAAAGGTTTTTAAAAATTTTCAGGGAAAGTAAGATGTGTTTTCCTTGCTCTGACCCTTTGCAAGAATATTTTCTTATTGATAGTGCTCTTCTTCCTGGACTAAAGGTCGGCCTCTATTCTGACATGTTCCAAGTTACTATGAATGTTTCCTGCACCTATCACGTGGCGATTCAATAGTTCTTTTCTGAACTGGGGAAAAGGATGAGGGAAAAAGTACAAAAGTCCTCCTCACTGAGACCTCTCACTATATCTAACTTAGCATAGTTTACCGCCTCGATTTCCGCACCATGCCCAGTTGCTCCGGCTACTGTCTATACCGTCGCATCCACAGAATCTTCCAAACCTGCTCTGCATCTCCCAACCTCTTCTGAGAGGTCCGATCTGCACTGCTCCCATACCCAGTCGTTCGCACACCGCTGTTGACCAACCCGTATTCCTACACCCGGGATAGATGTCGCTGAGTCCCAAGTCACGGTGCGCATCCCGCTCCCAAACTGAATCCGGGGTTGGGACACGTTTTCTCCAGTCTTCGGCTGCCGCCACCAAGCCCCAGGGCAAGCGAACCAGACAGTCCCCTTCTCCCCCCACCCCCACCCTGGCACTCCTGCGGCAGTACTCAGCCCCGCACCCCGGCACATTCCGCAGCCCCCGCCCCGGGACAGTCCGTGACTCCCGCCCAACCCCACCCCATCCCCTCAGCCGCTCGCCTCGCGGCAGGTGGAGTCGGAGCAGGGGGCCCTCGGACCGGCGGGTTGCTCACCTTGCTGAGGACTCCGCAGCGCTCCACAGGCGGCCCGGACTCCGTCTCCGGATCCTCCTCTGAGCCCGACGAGTTCCAGCTCTGGTTATCCGACATGGAGGCGCGACAGCCGAGCAGGAGACCGGCCCCCGCTCCCTGAGCTGCGCCGGAGGAAGCGCCCAGTACCCGGGGTGAAGGGTCGGGGGATGGCGAAGGGAAGAGTCTCCGCTCCGGCCCCGGGGGGAGCTGGAGGAGGGACGAAGTCCGGCCGCTGCGCCGCCGCCGCCGCCGCGCCTGACACCGAGCGGACCGGGGAAGGAGGACAAGCGGCGAAGGAAGCCTGCCCTTCCAGCCGTCAGCCGCCGCCGTTGCTGTGAGTCCTGCGCTGCGCCGGGCGCCACCACCCGAACTCAGCCCCTTCGATGCCAATCTCAAAGGGAGAAGGAAAAGGAAAGAAGAAGGGAAGAGAAAATCCAGCTGCAGAAACCCGGGTCCACTCACACCTCCGCTACCGCCGCCATCTTCTGCCTGGCCCACTATTTACCCTCCCCTCCCCTTTCCCCTCCCCTTCGTCCTCCCATTCTCCCCCTGCTCCCCGCCCCGTACCCCTCCCAACGTCTGACGAAGCACGCCGAGGGCTGGAGGTCCCCTCCCGCACCCTACCTCCGGTTCTCCCGGGTGACGCAGGGTGGAAAGGTGGGAGGAGCAGAGAAAAGAGGAGGGATGGAGTCCCCGTTCGGTTGCATTCTGGGAAGGACGCTGCTCCGTCAGTCGCGCAGCCTCCTGGGAGTTGTAGTCGGGATCCTGAGGCAACCGGTGAGTGTTCCGCGCCGGGAAGGCTGTCGCCTTAGGGACCGGTCAAGTGGAGGGTGGGCTTCGTTTGACAGTTGTGTGATCCGTTCCCTCGGCCACCTTTCTATGTCTGCCTAGCGTGTTTATGACGAACCTGTGCACCTTGCGGGCCGGGATGTGAGATAACACTCTGCTGAGGATGCCGGGCCTGCCTTCCGCGTCTGTTTCCTGAAAGCCCGGGAGCTCTTGCCGCTTTCCGGGGTGGGAGTGTACCGGGCGCTTCTGCCGTAACCACGGGCCAGTGGTTTGCGACCTCTCTAGTGAAAACGGGGTTTCTTTCCGCCAAATCCCCTCTGCAAATGTTGAGGGTTGTTTGTTTTTTATCTCGCTCTTTAGAAGTTAAAACTTCAAACTTGAAGTTTCCCGCGTTTGGAGGAAGAATTCTCGGTCCCTTCTCACCAGAGCATGCACTTCGTATTGTTAGATTTACAGAGTGTTCATTTTGTTGATAGTAATTTTGAAGATGTCAGGGAATAAATTACGTTTGAATAATTTTTAAAGTAAAATGAGAATGTGAAATGATGTACTGGAGTTTATTCTAAGTTGTAGATGAGTACCTTCCCGAAAGCCAGGTTAACCATCTCTACGGACCTATCTCTCTGAGAGATAGGAAAGGTTGTGGGGTAGAAACTTCATTGTATAAGAAAAACCAAAATGCAATAGTCTTACTGAATAATAAGAGATTAGGCAATAGGAGGCTGGCTTTAAGACTAGAATTGAATTAGAAAGACCAATAGAAGATCTAACGGATCTTTGTCTATTTTTGAACAAATTATAGGGATAATTTTTATTGTGAGATCTTTAATTTGTAACTTCAGTTCTTTCTCCTCTCGTTTGCTACTGTTAAATTTTTGTCAATTTCCTAATAATTGCCAACAACAAAATTCGTTATTAAACGTTAGAAAGAGTACCTGTGTACGGCAGTGGCTGGAGAATAGGAGTGGAGTTTTGAGTCTGAGGGAAAAGATACAGTCAGTGGCCAGAAATAACTCTGGTAGGGATAGAGGCCAGCTTAACTGGGATCTTCAGAAAAAACCAGAATGATGGGAAGTGTCTCTGAGAGGTACCTGTGATATCTTTTTGTTCCCCTAGACTGATGCTTATAGATGCTGAATCTGTTGTAAATAAGTTACAGATTGTTTTTCCATTGTGAAATCAAGTAGTAATTCATAACTGAAAGCCATTCAGATGAACAAAACTTTGAGATAATGCTTTTGAAAATACTTTGACAACATGTTAATTAACACATAATCCCAAGATTGTCATTCAAAAGAGAATAAAGAAGAAACCCACTTACATATTTCCCCCTTTATTGAATTGCTGAATTATATCTTTGGAATTTTGAATACTGTAATAATTTTTACTTTCACTTTGGTTACCTAATATGGTTAGATGTAATATTTGATTCTTTTGAGCTCTAGGTTTTAAAAGGATATTAGTCTTAAGGAAATGATTGTGAATTGTTGAGAAATCCACTTCATAACGTGATTTAGAATCATGGGAGCATAGTATATGTTTATATTGAAATTGAACTTTCTGTTGTCCTTTATGCATTTCTAAGTTGTGTGTGGTTGCAACCACCACTACTTACATCTCTGAGGTTCCCACTTAGTAGGAAATTGCTTCACTGTAATAGTCTGTTTCTATCTATAGGGCTGAGGGGAGGGGACATTCTGAGAAAAAAATCATTTAACATACCTGAAAATCCCATGATAAATGCTTAAATGGATGTATTAGACTGCATATATTATTTTGCTCCCTAGAATGTGAGTTCAGTGGAGGCAAGAATTTTAATTTTTTCACCCATTTTTTTCATAACTTTTTTCTATCCTTAGTCCCTAGAATAGTGCTCAGCACATAGAAGGCATTCAATATAATTTGTGTATTCTATCTTTCAGTTAATAATTTAACAACATACGGGGCGCCTGGGTGGCACAGCGGTTAAGTGTCTGCCTTTGACTCAGGGCGTGATCCCAGCGTTATGGGATCAAGCCCCACATCAGGCTCCTCCGCTATGAGCCTGTTTCTTCCTCTCCCACTCCCCCTGCTTGTGTTCCCTCTCTCGCTGGCTGTCTCTATCTCGGTTGAATAAATAAATAAAATCTTTAAAAAAAAATAATAATTTAACAGCATACAATATGCAGGATACTATGCTGATGCCTGGGTGATATTAAGATAGTAAAAAGTTAAGGGGCAGGGCGAGGGTCTGTCTTCCAGGAGATTATAACAGAACAAGGTAAGAAAAGTACAAGTGTAACTTTAATAGTTGAATTAGTGTTTGAAAGAAGGTAACCTTTATTCCTACAACTTGGCAGTGACAAACCCTGTTCTTTAACCATCCTTCTCCTGGATATTCGTAGGCCACTTGCCCCAGGTCTTTTTAGTTAAAAACAATGGCTATTTGGAATTTTAAAGAAAAAAGGATTGTCCTTGTTTGCGGATCTCTTTCCACAAAGTTATCATGTAAACTATTCAAAATAATATAAACTGATCTTTTCTTTATGACTTGTTACTGTGCTTATGACATTCAGAGTGTCCCCTAAATGAAGTTCAGAAATTTAAAAAATTTAAAAGCTACTCTTCAAGCCTACCTTTTTCAAATTAACCAGAACTACTTGCCCCTTTAAATGCTTTGTTCCCCCTGTTTTGAATACTAATCGATCACGTTAGCTTCTCTTCAATGTTCCTGTGAGGCCTGTTCAAGAATTGCCACTATGGTGATTCATGTGTGTTCGGAGTGAGTAGGCAGATAGTCTCTGGGTGTGAATCCTAGCTGGCTTCATCCTTAATAATCATATGAATTTGGATGTGTATTTAATAAATACTAACTTAATAAATAGCATTATTAGTTTAACCAGTCACTTTTTATCATATCCCAACTGTTGTGCTGTTAAATGCGTTTGTAAATGAATATTTGCATAAGTATATCAAAGTGGATATTCATTTGTATGGTGGTGAATACATCTATGTCCATGTCTGAACATGTAAACACTAGTTTCAGAAATGTAAAGGACTACAGGAAACTTGCATGTTTCATCTTTTGTGACGTTATACAGAATTATTGTAAAATACCCTTACAAGTGTATTTACAAAACTGAATATACTGTGTAAAGTGAATACAGGAATATGGAGGTGATTGCTCCCCTTAGCATCTTAACCTTTTGTGTTGGTGCAAAAAAAAAGATTGTATTTTTACCTATCTATGATCAACCTCTGGCATGCTTATCTTCCAAATTAATGGTTTTCAGTTAAACTTAGATCTTAACAGGTATATTCATATCTACTGTAAGCAATACAAGTGTACTAGTCTATGAATGAACTTTAAAGGATCATCATCTTTCTAAAAGAAAAAGGTAAGCAATTCAGCGAGCAAAATCAAGTGTATTCAAGAATAGCAGAGGAATTGCAATTTGGAACAAGCAAACCATGGTGAACCACAGGCAAATCCAGAGAACAGAGGAGAGCTTCAATTTTTAGAGGAAAGGAGGAAGTTGGGAGGGGTTATTTTGAACAAAAGTTCATTAGAGGAAAATGAGAGTTGGAAGTGGTGGTGGCTTCTCATTGGCTGCAGGCAAGGGTAGCTTGCTATTGGCACCAAAAGGCCATCTTCCTTCTTCCTGCTGGACTATGCAAGCTACCATGAGTGATGAGTTTGTGAGAGTCCTACCTTCATAGCCTTCCAACTCCAATTTTACTTTAGGTTTCCTTAACGTATTTTCACATTTCCCCCCTTTGATAAAGATCTTTCTTTAAAAGCGGTGCCGATCAAGAGTTGGGTCATCTGTTCCTTATTAGAATCATTTTTGTCCCTCCGTGCCAGGAAGGACCTTTTCTGGGTGTCATGTCCCACATTGGAGGGAAGTGCTCAGATTGGAAACCATTGAGGCCACGTATCAGTAAGGAGAGGGTAGGACGGAGAACTCTTCAGGCATTTCCCATCTAAAGTCTGTATCTAATTGAAATTTTGAGTGTTGGGGATCATCTTGAAGTATTATGCCAGAATCACCCTTTGGAGTACACCATTTCTGCAAAGGTTTGGTAGGCAACAGGTATAAAATGTAAAAATGATTATATTAAGTAAGTTGAAAAGAATAATGATCCCCATCTGTGCATTAGTTCTAAACCAGAGCCCAAACCTGAGGATAACCAGCTAATGAGATCAAAGGACCATAGTCAGGTGGAATCTGTTATAGTCAATATGCTTCTTCCCTAATTTTATAAATTTGGGGTTTTCTACTTCTCCAGAGGAATTTATCTATATGCAACAGGTGGTGTTTGCTATTGCATAAACATCTTGTTCAGCAAGTAAGTCATCAAGGGCTATGTGATTATCCAAAACGACTTTAATGAGACAAGTGATCATTGTTGGCCTGCTATTGCCTTAGTGCTAGAATCAGCAGGTTTTTCCAGTTCCAGAGAGAGATGTCTAATCATTCATTCCCTGGCATGAACACCCACCAATGGCCTAGGCACCCTTATGATGGAGGCAAATCCAGGGTAATGTATACCCCCTGGGAGTTCTCATTGAAGGCAGCGGTGAAGGTTTGATGGGGAAGACCTATGGGACGACCAGTGAAAGGCTTCAGATTTATTGTGGATGTCCACGGGCTAAGTTGGAAATCATAGTAAGTATTGGCTTCCAGTCTGCCAGCTGTGTAAACACTCATTGGGCAATGAGTAGTCCACTTGCCACAGATAGGTAAAACCAGGTGGTGCACGTAAGACTCCTGTGAGGGTTTGATTATTAATAGTGCTGTTAGTTGGGATTATTCAAGTGGCTGTTTTGAACCAAGTGTCAGTGGTGTTTGGGGAACAATTAGGGGGAAACTATCCTGTTCTGTGGACTTTGTTCTTGAAGCATGTACAGAGGGGCTTGTTTTGTTACAGTGAGCTGACCTGAAGTAGTAGAGTGAACAGGGAACCATATAGGTAGAATAAATGTGGTTAGTTGCATTGAGAGTTATGATAGGGGAGAGCTCAAAGAAAAGTACAGGAAAACCTGGTTGTAGAAGTTTGATTCTGTAAGAAATATCTGGAGGGATGTGGGTACAGTTAGTGGTCACATTGGAAATGAAAGAAAAGTTTGCTATAGGGAAGACTAAAGGGTTGCAACTCCTGTAGACAGATCCAACAATCAAAAAGGTTTCCCCTTTTTTCAAGGGATTGGGAAATTCGAATGAGGGCATTGTCTCTCCAGGATAGACAAGGAGAAAATGAGGTGAGAAAAAGCAGAAAGAGAATATATAGACCTGATCCTGTCATCTTGGGGAAGCTTTCTGCTTCACTGTCCTATGCTTCGTTTCCTGGAAATCTTTAATTTGAGGTGAGCAGTTGATGTGCAGGCCCAGTCAGGGTTTGGAGCTTTCTTTAAATGAGACACATGAATCTGGGAATCCACTCTTAGAGTTTAGTAGCCCAACGATTGGTCCATAACACTTGATAAGTGTTGAAGAGAATCTTTTTGGAGATGTCGTTGAAGAGAATCTTTTTGGAGATGTCTTTTCCAAGAAATGAAATCCCCAGGTTGCAGTGTGTGGCATTCGAGGGCTTCATCTCCCAGGAGTGTGCTGTGAAAATTTGTCCTACTAAAAAGCATGATTATTTTTGAGGGATGTAATTCGGCCTTTGCAATACTGAAATATATCTCCTTTTATTAGGTGCGGGTCAAAAGAGGTGGAAGCTAGAGGTATAGAGCACCCAGTAATTATCTCAAAGGGTGAGAATTTATGAGTTCTAAAGGGGTGGATCTGAGACATAGGACCATCAGTGATACTTTTGGCCGAGGGAGTGGGAGGGTTTCCACAAATTTTGCCTGTTGAGTTTTGATGATGCTTTTGGTTGGTTTGACTAGTTCTAAACACTGAGGATGGTAGCAGTGAAAATGCTGTAGAACTGGCCAAACAGCACAGACTTGCTCTGATATTTGACCAGCAAAACGGGTTCTCAGTCACTGTGGAGCTCAGGAGGGGTCCCCCAGATAGGGATGATTTTTTTCCAGTAGGATTTTAGCTATCGAAGAAGCAGTAGTTTCTATGTGGAAAGGCTTCTAACCAGTGGGAAAACATGCAAATCGTTACTGAAACATATTTGTATTCATGAGATGGAAGTAGCTGAATAGAGACCATTTGGGAGACCTCAAATAGCCCTTCGGGCAATTTAAAGTGCCCAGGAGCAGTGTGAACAGATTTCTTGAATTGTTTTTTTGGTGAGGGCAGCTTGCTATTGCTGGACAAAGGGGAAATCTTTCTTCTTGCCGGACTGTGCTAGCTTTGACAAGTGGTACGTGCATGATAGTCCTCCCTTCATGGCTTCCTTAACACATTTTCACAGGATCTATCAGATTTTTTGAGTAATAAAACCAACTTTTGCACTTGGTGGAAAAAAAAGACCAAAAGCTGATCATAAAATCTAGTTGAATAAAAACCTTATAATCTGACCAGATTATGTGAGTTCTTTACATGTGAATGGTCCCCACAGCCAGACAGCTGCAAAATTTCTCTCTCCTTCCTGCATATGCTGGTACTAGTTTCTTTCTCCTCATCTCTCCCCTTCCCCATGCATTACTATTGTTTATATGTATTGTGTATTACTATTGTCTGTTAATATTTTCCAGCTTGTATTCATTGTCTACCATAGCAGTCATTGGCAGCAGTGATGGGAAAAGCAGAGGAAGGAGTAGGTGAGAAATAAAAGCTGGGAGAAAAATAATCTGTAATGGAAACTTCCATCCTGTTTTAATTTACTCATAGGAATAGAAAAGGGAAGTTTATGTTAATGCTATTCTTCTTACTTCAATCTGTTTCCTGCCTCAGTATTCCAAGAGCCCCCAATCCTTTCACGTTTTTTCAGGCCCTGTGATTGCTCTTTGTTTCCTGGTCTCAAATGTAGGCTTGATGTCTTCTTCCTACATCTTAATCTCATATTTTTTTTCCTCGGAAGGGAATAATTATGATTCTAAATGATGAGTAGCGTTAAGTAAGGTTATCCTTGTTATGGAGATGGATATTTAAGTAGGCACTGCCAATAATCACTTTCCTTGCTTGCTTTCTTCTTCCTTCTGTTTTCTAACCACCCACACTCCATTTGGATCAAAACACTTTCATTAACATCAATTATTATTATATTATGCTCATACTCATAGGTCTTATTCTATTACTCTGATTCTTAAGGTGACTTTGCATGTATGTCTTGGATTCCCTTGTGTATTGATTTTTAACATTTTTAACTCAAGGACAGCTGTTTGGGGTGGGGTGGGGTGAGGTACTCATTGATACCTTAATGCACTACATGTAGCTATTTAGGAAAATGTCACATCCCATAGAAAGTTCTAACATTTGGCAGTGAGACAGTGATTTCAGAAACAGAATTTCAAAGAGCATATAGGGCTACCTTTTATCTTGTTTCCTGTTGTATAGAGGAGAGCCAAGCCAGGCAAGTTCCAAGCAGAGATATTCTTTCTTACTGTTGAATAAAATTGAAATTGTATTCCATTATCTTTTATTTGTATCTGTTTGGTTTTATGGGATAAAAACTTGTCAGGGGTGGTTGGTATTTCATAGATTTCACTATAGCAGTAAAAAATCCTTTAGTCTAAAAAGTACACTGTACACATCTATAATAGATGAACGATGCTATTAATACCCACTCTTTGCACGGACACACTTTCTGTTTTTAGCCCTCAAGCTTTTGAGTCTCTAAATTTTAACCTCTTTAACTGTTATATTGAGAAATTGTTTTGTTAATATGTTAAAGTCCTACTATATAAGCAGTATGGTATTTTTAAATATTGGTAGGATCCTCATAATGGTTGTTTTGTAAATGTGTTTTGCTTCCTGTTTTTCTCCCCAGCCCTTTCATTGTTTCACTTTTACTGTAATTTCAGATCCTCTTCTCCTTAGTCAAGTAAGCTGAAAAATACTGTTGTAGAACTATACATGTTGTTATGGTGATACAGTTTTTGAATATACAGTTCATCTTCATCCTCATTTAAGGTATTTATTAAGACTTGGTATGTGATTGTCCTGATTGGGGTGCTATAAAAATAGGTGATGTATACCACACATTTCATAGATTCATTGCCTTCTAGCATTTTACTGTCTAGGAATACAGGCAATAATTAAGTCTATAAAGATATTGATATGTTTTTAAAAGTGACAGTATTATTAAAGAACAAGTAAAGGGACGCCTGGGTGGCTCAGTTGGTTAAGTGTCTGCCTTCAGCTCAGGTCATGATCCCAGGGTCCTGGGATCGAGTCCTGCATTGGCGCCCTGCTCAGCGGGGAGTCTGCTTCTCCCACTGCCCCTCACCCTGCTCTCGTGCTCTCACTCCCTTTCCCTCTCTCTCAAATAAATAAATAAATAAAATCTTTAAAAAAACATAAAGAACAAGGAAAGATTTAAATCTCCTGTCTCATAATAAGTGCTCAGTAAATATTTAAGGGTGAATGGAGTTGATGAGTAAAGGGAAGCTGTGGGAACTACAATTAAGGCTCAGAAGAAAAATCACTAACAGGTTAAAATTCTGAGCTACTAAAGAACCAAATTCCAGCATAGCTTTTTGTAAGGAATAAGTATCATTTGTTAAGAACCTACTCAATGTTAGACGTTTAGATTTACTATTTTTAGTATTCACTCTTCACAAAAGTCCTGCAAAATAGACATCCTTATTTTACATATAAAGAAGTTAATGTTGAAAGAAGTTAAATAAATTGCCCGAAGTCAAGCTAATTAATAGGCTAATTGAGACTTTGAAACTCAGAGACTTAAAATATGTAATTTCAATATATATAAAATTGATTTTAGACTCAAAAAACAAAAACAAAGACAACTATTATCCTGAAATGATAAAACATTTGAGAATCTGGTAGAGCCTGATTATATTCAGGGTATGTTGCATAGTTTTTCTTTAGTTTGAAATCTTTCTTTTGAAGAAAATTCATCTACATACATTTATAAGCTGCAATGGCATATTATGTAGGCAGTTTACAGTGTTTTTCTATGATAACTAAAGGGGTATGCTAGCAAGTCTATGTTTTATTTATCTATATTTAAGTGATAATTTAAGTGCTTTCTTTTGCAATTATTCTTTTATCTAATGTTGATAAAGAAATTATGTATTGATTTAACTCTCAGTATAAGAGTATTTCTCAGGAAAAATAGTCATTGGTAGCTATCATCATTTTATTTTTTATATTTGTGAGTAATTTTATGAATAATCTTGAGAAGTAACAAACAAGGGATGGTGAACAATAAATTTATTAGGAATTGTAATAAAAATTGAAACGTACTAAACAAATTTTTATTCTATATTTTCCTAAAGGACATTCCTAATGAGTGTCCTTTGAGAAAGCAAGTAGCTGCTCATCAACTTTTATGCATGATCCTGGATCTTTCCATCCTATAAATAAAGATTATATGCATCTTTAATAGATTCTAGCTTATCATTATGTCTGGTTCTTTATTTTGTGCTTGTAACACCAAAACCCAATAACGTTGAAAACTTTAACATCTCATAATCTTGTTAAATAGAAGACATCCATTTTCTTTCCTTCATAATTGTAAAATATTTTCATTTTTATAAGCACCACTTAAAAGTATAAGTCCAATAAGGTTTTCATTTCTACATCATCTATTTCCTCCTTTTCCCCGTTGTATACACATCTGTCTTAGATATTTGTTGACTTACAAACCATATTAAGTAACTTTTAGTGCATAAATATAGGATGAAAGGAGGAAAGAACACTGTCATATGTTGTGTTAGCAAAATGGGATGTTCCAAGTTCTTGTTGCAAAATACTTTGTGATGAAGTCCTTCCTGTTGAGTGACTAACTGGATGGGAATGCCATATTTGCTTTTCTTACAAATTCGTTGTTTACTCATTGATTCTTTTTTTTTTTTTTAAGATTTTATTTATTTATTTGACACAGAGAGAGCACAAGTAGGCAGAGTGACAGGCAGAGTGAGAGGGAGAAGCAGGCTCCCTGCAGAGCAGCGAGCCCCATGTGGGACTCGATCCCAGCACCCTGGGATCATGACCTGAGCTGAAGGTAGACACTTAACCAACTGAGCCACCCAGGCGCCCTTGTTTACTCATTGATTCTTAAGTTTGAGAAGATATCTGTTTGAGTTATCTGAAAATTCATACTCTGAGATTTTGCTTGTAAGATTAATTTCACCATCATTATAGTCAAAGTGCTGTTTCTTTGCATTCATCTTCCGATTTATCTAATAATTGTGAAATTCTTCAGTCAGTTTTCTTCTCTTTGCCAGTATGGGCAGAAAATGAAAAATTCAGAACGTTCAACTATGTTAAGCTTTCATTAAAAGCTTTCATCAGTGTAAGCTACCAAAACCCAACCCCCTGCAAAAATGGTGTGTCTATACTTCTCTTATACTTTCCTTCAAAGATACATTACTGTGGGCAATACAATTAGAAAACTGAAGGATGATATAATAGTGATGATTTATTTCAGTACCAGATCATTTTCCTGGGGATTCCATTATTTCACTTTCTTTTGATTTTATCTTTTAGCATAAATGATGAATAATGATTAATAATTCCTAGAATAATGAAATAAGATCCCAAAGATACCATAATGTATTTTTCATTTATAAAGGGATCACCATAATATATCTTCAATTTATAAAAGAGTCAAATCCATATGGAAATTGTAAGATAGAGCAAATTTTATTCTGTTAGAAATTAATATTTTGTTCTTTGGAAGATTTCTAAAAAAAAAATAAGATATGAAATATCTGTGCCTACAATAAAGTTGTTCAAAGAAGAAACAAAAACTAAAACTGGGTCCAATAGATCCTTTGTTCCTTAAGCTTTTTTTTTTTTTATAACCAAACACAAACTAGTTTGTATTTCCTTCTCCTATCTCAAGTAAAATGGTTAGCCATTATAATTCCAAAATAATAAAAATTTGGCATTAATCTTAAAGATCAAAGTAGATGTTAATATACTACTAGTTCATTTATCTTTATCCAATCCAGTGAAATTTGTGCATTAAAAAGTAGATGTATAAAAGTAGATGTATAGAAAATCATTTGTAAAGTATATAATATTTGCCCATTGAGAATGGTTAGCAATACTTAAAATATTAACAGAATTTTTTAGTGTTTTACATAAGAAAAGCATGGCTATCATGGGATCCCACCATAGCAATCATTTCACAGTAGAACCACACTTTATAAATCATGATCTGAGAAAATTATCAAAAACTAAAGTGAAGTTAAGGGAATAGTGCCTTACATGTAGAAATATTTTCTCTTGCCCTCAAGCAGACATGTGAAAATCTATGAAAAAATGTTAATAAATTCCAGAGATAAAGGCCTTTTCTAAAAAGACATTTGCTTCATTGTAGTGATTAGTGCTAGTTTTTTATGGAATGAAACCCAAGCTATTTTGTAATTAAGGTTAGTATATGATACTGCAGACGGAAGTTAAACAGGTACA
Organism: Ursus maritimus; assembly: GCF_017311325.1. Taxonomy (NCBI): domain Eukaryota; kingdom Metazoa; phylum Chordata; class Mammalia; order Carnivora; family Ursidae; genus Ursus; species Ursus maritimus. The sequence continues at coordinate 31,308,750 of NW_024426663.1, read as the reverse complement.
TAATTTAAACAGATTTTGTTGGTCACATTCCTGACAAAAGGGTCGGGGTATTTTTAAGCCTTGGAAAGCGTTTTTTCTCTTCCTCCCTGAGGGTAATTTTGGGGGAAAATGTAAATATATGTAATATGGGGTGGGAGAGGATGAGGAAGGCACTACTGCTGTATGTCAAGGGACAGAGAAAACCTTCATATCTTCAAAAGGTCAGATGAAGAGGAAGCAGGAGTAAGGGAAAGTGTTCGTGAAAAATACAGGAACCTGGATTAGCTCGGTCTTTTGAAGGGGGGGGGGGGTTGTGCCTGGGCACATCATAGCCAAACTGATGAAAACCAAACTGAAGAGAAAGACTTGAAAGCAGTCAGAAAGAAATGACACATCACATACAGGGAACAACAGTATGAACTCTCATGATCTTAAATAATGGAGCTAGAAAACAGTGGAGCAGCATCTTTGAAGTACTGAAAGAAAAAGACCTGTCAACTTTATATCTGATGAAAATATCTTTAAAGAATAAAAAAAATAAGCCTGCTGACATCTTAGTTGTATATTTAGCATACTGATTAAGAATGTGGGCTCTGGAGAGAATCTTTGATTTGAATTTCAGCTTGGACACCTCTGGTGATCCTGGATGAATTACATAAATTCTCTAAGGTTCAATTTCCTTATGCATTTTACTGATACACACTTTAGTGAGATAATATCTAAGTTAGTGAGTAATCACGAGAAACAAATGAGAGAATGCTTTTTAAACACTTAGTACCTGCTCAGCCTATGATAAGTTGTTTGAAAATGTTATTTATTCGTGTGTATTTTTAGCCCACGTTTATCGAATTTCATGCTTTTTATTTTCATCTTCCCCCTCCCCCCTTAGATTTAGAGAGGTTGGATATATCTTGAAAAAGGAAGAAACTACTGACAGTATTGTAAACGACAAATCACTTCTGCTGCTACTTCGAGTTGTACAGAGACCAGATTTAGGAAGCTCTCATTTTCAGAGAAAATTCTTTCTTTTTACGAATAATGTTTTCCCTTTATTTTCTGTGTTGCTTTAGGCAGAAATGTAGGGCTTTTTTTGATAATTGATTTTTACTGATATTATTAAATAGGACAGTCCCTGTAGAAGTGAACTCTTTGTTTTAGATGACATGATTATTGAATATATTGCCCTTTGGATCACTAGAAAGATCTGCAGTTGACTCCCAAATATATTTTAGTAAGTCTGAATGGACATCGTATTTTAATAATTTTATTTTCTTTTCCTTGTCATTATTTCATATTCTTCATTTAGAGAATTCTTATGCTTTTAGAGAGTTTTCAAAATCATGATGTCATCTAAAAATAAAGTTTAGGCCATAAATTTTGTTTTCTATTATAGTAATAAATGATATTTTATCTGTTATTTATACTACTTTCACATTCCATGAAATCTACAAAAAACCCACTGTTCCTTCTTTTGATAAGATTTCAATATTTTTCAGTTTTACCTTTGCATTTATCAAGTAATGGCTAAGCATGAGGGTTTTGACCTAGGCCTGAAATACTGTCTCAGATCCACCAATTATTTACTTATCTAAGGTACCTCTAAGTCTTCACACTTTTGTTTCCTCATCTCTTAGGAAAATTAAATAGAATTATACATGTAAAACACTGTAAGATCCGGGGCGCCTGGGTGGCACAGCGGTTAAGCGTCTGCCTTCCGCTCAGGGCGTGATCCCGGCGTTATGGGATCGAGCCCCACATCAGGCTCCTCCGCTATGAGCCTGCTTCTTCCTCTCCCACTCCCCCTGCTTGTGTTCCCTCTCTCGCAGGCTGTCTCTATCTCTGTCGAATAAATAAATAAAATTTTAAAAAAAAAAAAAACACTGTAAGATCCAAATATTACTTTTAATAGTTACTGTATTTAAAAAGAGTTCACTGAGGTGTTACCATTAATTTTATTATGTTTTCTATATTAATCTGCCCATCATTCATTCATTCAACGTTTATTTATTAAGTAACAGGCTCAGTGGCCTAGAACTATACCAGGTTTTGCCCTCTTGAAATTTATATTTTAGTTGTATTAAGTACAACCAAAAAAACACTTGCCTTATTTTTTTCTTTTACAAATTCTAGCAGGAAAAGGTTTTTGGCGTAAAAGTTATTCAGTTGATTAATTTATTAGTATATATAAAATTTTCACCATTATTCAAATGAAAACATTACTAATCTTTAGGATACAACTGTTTTATAGCAGTGTTCCTCAAACTTTGGTCTGTGTACAGTGCTGATCTGTAATGAGATAATTACAGAATTTGAAAGTAAGCCATAGATTTATTATCTAACAGTTTTGGTGGATCAAGGATCCCAGCATGACTTAACTGGTGTCTCTGGATCATGAGGTTACAGTCAAGATGTTATGTAGGGCTGTAGTCTTATCTGAAGACTGGACTGGAAGAGGATCTCCTTCCAAACTCACTCATGTGGACCTTCTGTCAGGGCTGCCTCACATAGCAGCTGGTTTCCCCAGAGTGAGTAATCCAAGTTGAGAATGAGAACATCTAAGATGGAAGTCACATTCTTTAATAACCCATTTTCATGTGTGACATCCCATCACTCTGCTTCTGCTTCTTCTATTTGTAAGAAGTGAGTCACTTAATTACATATTATGGTATTCATTTGTTGTAACTTTTTCTTCATTTTCTTATCAGCTATGAAGTATTTTTAAAGGTAATTATTTTAGTAGTATTAAGAAATGCATATTTCATTTGTATGGGACACCTGGGTGGCTCAGTCAGTTAAGTGTCTGCCTTCAGCTCAGATCATGATCCTGGGGTCCTGGGATTGAGCCCCACGTCAGGCTCCCTACTTAGTTGGGACCTTGCTTCTCCCTCTGCCTCTGTTGCTCCCCCTGTTTGTGTTCTCTCTCTTGCTCACTCTTTCTCTCAAATAAACTCTTTTTTTAAAAAAAAGAAAGGCATATTTCATTTGTAGATTAAATTTTGTTTCTTAGTATATTTGGCAGTATAGAAATGAATAATTCTTTTTTTTTTAAAGAGTTTATTTGAGAGAGAGAGGCAGAGATAGTGAACATAAACAGGGAGGAGAGGGAGAAGCAGCCTCCCGCTGAGTAGGGAGCCCCAAAGGGGCTCAATCCCAGGGCTCTGGGATCATGACCTGAGCTGAAGGCAGACGCTTAACCATCTGAGCCACCCAGGCACCTCAGAAATGAATTCTTACGCTGGAAGCTACTGTTAACATTTGACCGGTTTTCATAATGCTATACTATCTGCAGATTTAATAAGAGGGTCAGAATGAACTGTAATAATTTATTGGCATTAGGTAAGTGGTTTTGGCAAAATTATTAACTTAGGAGGTTTTGCAAATATGCTGAAGCCCTTATGGTTTAAAATTCTGAAATCTGAGAAATTTAAGCTCTTAACTTTAGTAATGATGAATACTTTATTTTAACATTTTAAAAATTGTAGTCACATAGTGAGAAGCCAGATTTTAGATCCCAAAACGGGGTTGCTATTATTCTTAGCTTCAAGCCTTTGAGTAAAGGAGGTGACAAACTATATGGTTCTAATCTCTGCTGAAATAAATGTATTTCAGCATCTACTTTGACTCCTCACCCTTTGAGGCCTGGTCAGGAAGAGAAAAACATTTCCGACAATTAACAGATTAGAAATTAAAAAAAAAAAAATTCCAGAAGGAAAGCACGGCATGGGATTCATTTTCCTTTTTTAAAATTACGATGTCCTCCAGAGGCAGAGATGCATCTTGCTTACCTATGAAGATTATGTAGTACAGGTGCATTTTTAGATTAAGGAATTAGATTAAGGGATTAAAATTATCTGTTAATATATACATTTAGCATATATTTACATTTTAAAAATATGCATGTTGTAAAATAGAGTTCTAGAGATCATTTTGGGAATATTCTGTATATAATTTAAAATCTTACTATGAGGGTCACCTGGGTGGCTCAATCGGTTGAGCATCCGACTCTTGGTTTCAGCTCAGGTCACAATATCAGGATCCTGGGATGGAGTCCTCCCTCGGACTCCACACTGCTTGAGGATTCTCTCCCTCTCCCTCTGCCCCTCCTCCCACCTATGTGCATGCATGCTCTCTCTCAAACGAATAAATAAATCTTTAAAAATAAATAAATAAACTCCTGCAGTAGACTAATTAGAGCTATAGGAAACCAAAGAAAGCGGCAGCACTGGATCAAGAAATAATATCATGAACAATATCAAGAAAACACTAGAACAATGTAGCAGAGGGGATAATTGAAAGGATCATTTTTCCAGGATAGGAAAATAAAATAATATCTTGTATAACTTGGTTACAAAATATTATCCTTACAATAATGTAAGATGTAGTATAGTGATAAGTAGTATAATACCTCAATTTCCTGTTTGTAGTGTAAAGCCACCTATTATCCTGGCTTCATATGTAATTTTATATTAAAAGTAACACTAGAGATTGTAGAACTTAAAAAATCATTACAGTACCAAAAAAGGTACTACAGGAGAACACTTTTCTCCTTTTCTAAAAACATACGTTTTCAGCTGTTCCTTAAAATTTATGCATTTTACTGTATACCTCAACTAAAACAACATTAGTCTGTTCAGTATCACTTCTATGTTAAGTAAATATTTTTGCTGACCTGATCTAATACCCAAAGAAATTAACCTCTCGGTATACTTCCTTCATGTTAATGAATCAACGTCCTCAAAAACAGTCGACTTCTATAAGATATAAAGTTAATTTTTCACAATTGTTAAAGGTCCTGAGTGCCCTTATTTCTGAGTGTAAACAAAGTCTTCATTGTTGGAGATTCTGGAAGACTTTACCAAATATGCAACTCATCATCAAAATTGGAACTTATACACTGAGCTTTGGGGAATTTACCATTGAATTGACATTTTAGTTAATGTGTTTCGTATCAGGATATTTTTCATTCTGTAATAAAGAAACAGATAATTTCAATTAGTTGTTATATAAAAGTGAATTTTAAATGTCCATAGGATTAAATAGAGTGTAGGCTTTTTAACAGCCTTCTGTCCCATTCTTCACTAGAATAAGTTAAATGAATAGAAAGCTCAGAAAGGAAAAAGGCAGTTGAAGAGAGTATGTGCATAGTTCTTGCATAGACTTTATGTCCTCGGTGAAAGCTTGTGTGTTCTTTTAGCATACATCCCCGTGGTTTGGGATTTGTAGAGTAACATTATTTCTATTAACTCTCTCAAAATACATATACATTTAAAGTCTTTCAAATAATTCATTCCAAAATAATTTTTAATTTTTTGTACATCTTATTTTGCAAAGATATTAAAAACTAAAGCCAGAAATAAAAGTTTCATCCAATCCCTCATTCCCATCATATGAAAATTGTGTGCATGTAGTGTGAGTGCATGTGTTCACATAGGGGTATGTAAAATAATTGGAGAGGAACATAGAAAATAATCTGGTAAAAGTTTGGGGTTGTGATTTTTATTTTCTTGAAAATTTAAAAAATATTTTTATAATAAATGAAATTGAAAAAGGAAATTTTTAGTCAGGCATTAAATTAAGTGGGGAATTACTTCAAATCTAGGGTGTTATTCTTAATTCATAGTATTTAAATGTAGATAGTAAAAAGAACATTTAATCACAGCCTGAAGTTTTGTTTAATCTGTTTAATCTGTTCAAATAAACCTGTTAAATGTTTGAACATTTAGAGGATTAAAAATAATATTTGTTCTTAAGAAATATACAGGTTTTTCTGGAAGGATTTTTGGGTTTGGTTATTTATAGTGTATTAGAAATAGGAAGCAAGCTCCACCTAGGAGCTTACTGTAGTTTAGTTTTCTGTCCTTGTCCTCTTCCCCCCCCCCCAACCTTTCCTCTCCATCTTCTCTCTTTTATCTCTCTTACTATCCTTAGTAGGTTTTGCATATTTTCTGGTAGATTAATTCCAGGTGACTTTGGTCAATGTGCTAATCACTTGTGATATTGTTTACATAGTTTTCTTTTTTTTTTTTTTTTTTTTTTTTTTTTTTAAAGATTTTATGTACTCATTCGACAGAGATAGAGACAGCCAGCGAGAGAGGGAGCACAAGCAGGGAGTGGGAGAGGAAGAAGCAGGCCCACAGCGGAGGAGCCTGATGTGGGGCTCGATCCCACAACGCCAGATTCACGCCCTGAGCCGAAGGCAGACGCTCAACCGCCGCGCCACCCAGGCGCCCCTGTTTACATAGTTTTGTGAGCTTTTTATAGGTAGGAGAAATCCTACCACTCTAAAACTTCTTCCTCAGAACTGCTGCTGAAAAAAATCTAATTTTCCATCCTTACCACTACCAAAAGCAGAGATTGGCCTTATATTTTTTAAGTGGTAACCTGAATAGTTAGTGGTAGAACCAGACTAGGAAGAACTTGAATATTTTCAGAGAAAATGTACTCTTAAACCAATATATTAAACCACAAGAACCCAAGCTCTTTCCTTTGCGTTCTGTATAACCGTTTGTGCTTCTGAGTTGAAGTGAAACAGACTGTCTTTGTAGTATCAAGCTATAAAAATGTTTGACTATTTTCTTTTTCATAATCATAGGACAAATAGTTTTTGGGGAGCAAAACAAAATTCATCTATATGATCCATGAACTTTGGCTTTTTCTTGAGGATGCTTACAATGAAACTTTTTTCCTTCCACAGTCTCTGTATCTTGAAGAGAGAGAAGTAAGGAAAGTCAGACTAGTGATTTTCACAGCTCTGGAAATTTGGCTTAACTTTAATAGTAACTATTGACTGAGAGTTTATTATATCCCAGATGCCACTAGGCACTTACATACTTCCCTCACAAAGCCATTTAAAATAGTATTAAATCTCACTTCCCAGAAAATATGGAAAATACTTTGCGATAATCTTTTGTGCATCTTTTGTGAATATTATGTGTTCATCTCTGCTGGGAGCTAGCTCTCCCTTTCAATTTATGGATTTCTAAAGAAATTCAGTCAGAACTAATGGGGAGAACAGAGATAACCAGGACTAATGAGAGATTATAGAAATTTGAAAATAACAGAAACACTAACCAATAAAAACAAAACCAGGCTCCCCATAGGGACATAAATTATAGTACTAAAAGGAATTCAAGTATATTAAAACTTAGTATGTTTTATTAACTTTGTCCAATAATTTTTTGTAGATTTCGATATAATTGAAAAATATTTAGTCAAAGAAATTAAACAAGGCAACTTAATTTTCCAGAGAATAAACATAAGCTAGAATCTTTTTAATATTAATGGAACCTAGCAAGCATTCTAACATGTAAAGTCAAAATATTCTTTTATTTCAATACAAGTCCCAAAAGCTTTAGTAAATCATTTTAACTATCAAATATCTTAGGAAGATAAGATTTATAAAATCAAAGGTGGTTTAGCTCATATACCTGTCCTTACATATTTAATGTTGAAATAAGGAAAAACTACAAATATCTTAAAATTATTAACTTCAGAAAAGTAGTTTTTGTCACAATCTTTTAACATAGCTATGTAACCTTGCTATGTGAATAAAAGAATGAGAAAATAATATAAACTGTTCAGTCATTCAGCAAATTATTTATTGAGCACCTACTCTATGGCAAGCACTGTTTGAAGCTTTTGGGATACATCAGTTAAAACAACAAAAAGCAAAGTTCCCTGCCCTCTTGGAGTCTCCGTATTCACAGGAAGATAGACAATAAGCATAATAAGTAAACCTAAGTTTATTACTATGTTAGGAAATGATAAGGGCTATGAAAAACATGGGGGCATTGGGAAGAGGAGGGTGGGAGGTGTTAATCAGGCTGAAATTTAAATAAGGAGGTCAGGGTAAACCTTCATTGAGAAGGTAACATTTAAGCAAAGACTTGAAGGGAGTTTAGTCAAGAGAGTAGCTAGCTGAAGAACCCTAAAGGAGAGGGTTCAAGGATAGAGCATGCTTACCAAATTTGAGGAACAGCAAAGAAACTAGTGTGCCTGGAGAGTAGTGAGTGAGGGGGAGAGTGTTAGGTATGAGGGTAGGCAGGTAACAGGTAATTGGAATGCAGATTCTGTTGGGACTTTGGCTTTTATTCTGGAGTAAGATCAGGGTGCTGTTGTATAGTTTTCAGCAAAGGAGTGATGTGACCTGACTTGTGATTTAGAAAAATCAGTTGGGTTATTGTGTTGATAATTGACTACATGGAAGGCAGAAACAGACTATTTCTTGTTGTGTTAATCCAGGCAAGAGATAATGGTGGTTCAGACTAGAGTGAAAGCAATGACGATACATAAGTGGTTAAATTCAGGGTACATTTTGAAAGCAGAGTCCACAGGATTTGCTGACAATTTGGATGTGGGGTGTATGAGAAAGAGGGAGCTCAAGAATGAATACAAGCTTATTTGCATGAGCAATTGGAAGGGAATGGAGTTGCCATCGACTGAGATGAGACTCAAGGCTGCATCCAAGTGGAACTGGTTTTAGGGATGGAGGCAGATAACAAGATCCGTTTTGGACATGTTAAATTTAGGACACCAGATGGGCATTTGGACTGCAGCTATAAACTTGGAAGTCATTAACATGTAGAGAATAGTAAACTTATCCTCATGAAACTAGACATAAATGGTCTGGTAATTGGGCATCAGCAAGACAGGAAGGTAGCTGAAAACTAACTTTACCTACCACAACTTTGCCTGGCACCGGCATTGCTGGTAATAACCCAGTTCTTCTGACCCGATTAGGGACCAAAAGCAATTCTTCTCAGAGTTTTTGGGCTAATATATTCTTTATGAAATAGTAGGCATTCGATAAATGTTTCTTTTCCTTTCATACATTTCATCATTTAAAGGACAATGCAGCTTGGGGCACCTGGGTGGCATAGTCAGTTGAGCATCTCTTGGTTTCAACTTCGGTCATGATCTCAGGGTCGTGAGATCAAGCCCCAAGGAGAGAGACTCTGCGCTGAGCACAGAGTCTGCCTGAGATTAGCTCTCCCTGTCCCTCTGCCCCTCCCACTCATGCTCTCTCTCTCTCTCTCAAATAAATAAATCTTTAAAAAATAAATAAAAGGATAGGGCAACTTAAATGTATTATGTCTGCATTCAGCATCTTCACTCATCAGCAGTGTTGGTTTGGGGAAAATATGAATGAATTACATCCACCAGTTTGATTAGAAAATGATAAGTAATTGGGCTACTAAAGCATAACACATAATATAGGGTGATATTAGGCTGAATGTGATAGTAGAAGAGAAAAGTCAAATGATAAAAACAGAAAACCAGCCAATATTTTCTTGGGCACTGGGAAACAACAGCACCAAGTGGTTCCTATACTTTGGGCACATTAGAATAACCTGAGTATGCCTTAAAAAAATACTGATATCTGGTTCCTACCGCCAGACCTTCTGATTTATTTATCTCGTATGTGGACTCAAACAACAACAACAGCAGCAACAACCTGAACTCATATATGCAGAGAACAGTTGGTGGTTGCTAGAGGTGGGGTGGGGGTAGGTGAAGTGGGTAAAGGTGGTCAAAAGGTACAAACTTCCAGCTATAAAATAAGTGAATCATGGGGACGCCTGGGTAGCACAGTCTTTAAGCGTCTGCCTTAGCCTCAGGGCATGATCCCGGCGTTCTGGGATCGAGTCCCACATCGGGCTCCTCCTCTGGGAGCCTGCTTCTTTCTCTCCCACTGGCTGTCTCTCTGTCACACAAAGAAATAAAATCTTAAAAAAAAAAAATAAGTGAATCATGGGGTATAACGTATAGGATGGTGACTATAGTTAATACTGTATCATACATTTAAAAGTTGCTAAGAGATTATATGTTAAGAATTCTCATCACAAGAAAGGAAATTGTGTAACTGTGTGGTGATAGATGTTAACTAAAAAAAAAAAAAAAAAAAAGGAAAAGAAAAAGTCCTTAAGGCAGCTTAAAATAAATAGAATAAATGAGACCTCTCTAAATCATGCAAATGAGAAATCCCTGGCGTAATTTGTTGTAGATGCATGGCAGCTGTTCATCTGGTCATTTCTTTATGGCATAAGTGAACTCAAGCTGGAAGCGGCTGTGATGTTATGGCAGCTGTATTAGTTTGGGGTAAGGAGACTTGGATTCACACCAGTTCTTTTGCTTGTTAGCAGACTTAGGATGGCCAATTCACTTAACCTTCCTGAAACTCCAATTTCTATTTTCCTAGCATGAGAATAACCAAATTTGTCTTGCATGGTTACTATAAATATTTTAAAAATCTAGTATATGTGAAATTAAACGATAAAGAACAATTTAAAGGTATTAAAAATGATTGCTTGAAGGGATTTTTAACTTTAGAAGTGATATAACATTATAAAATGTAATAATTTCCTAGAAGTGAACAGATTATTATTTTTTTCTGTATTTTTTCCACTGCTTTAAAAAATGGAATTCTGTAATGAATGCTATTGAACTTACCATGGTTAGTAGAGGAAGTGTTATTTTGTATTTATTTCCTATGCAGTGTGTTAATATGTGAAAAACATGAACTTTGGACTCAGGTCTGGGTTTCAACACAGATATTGTCACTTATTAGAAAATTTGTGTCAGTAGACTCAGATTTCTTTTCTCTTTATATTGGGGATAATAAAATTTACCTTTCAGGGCAGGGCTACTGTGTGAGGTTCAAGTGTAAAGTGCCAAGCATAGCAGCAGGCACAAAACTTGCAGGAAATGTTAATTCCTTACTTCCCTCTGAAAGGACAATAATCTAGGGATAGTCATTTAAAAATCTGAGTAATAATGATTTCTCAATGATAAAAATTCTTAAATGTTTTACCTGTTTGGCTAATTGTATATCATTTTAACATTTAAGTGCCCACCTCCTCACCATGAATGCTTTAAAAAGCTGTGTTTATTTTTTATGTTTTTTCAGATAATAAAAACGCTTTAAGTTTACACCATGGATAGCACCAAGGAGAAGAATGGCAATTACAAAGATGATCTTCTGCTTAGGGTGGGACTTAATGATAATAAAGCCGGAATGGAAGGATTAGATAAAGAGAAGATTAACAAAATTATAATGGAAGCCACAAAAGTATGTTTCGTGTTTATTTTGCTATCACTAATTTATAGCTTTTTAACTTTCTGTTTAAAATAAAATCAGTAAGTTTTAAATATCTTTCTTATTGTAGTTTTTAATATTTTAATGTATCTTGTTAAAACAAAAGGGTATGGAATGATCTCTCTTCTGTTACTCTTGCTCTTGCCATCCAGTTTTCTGCCTCACATACACGTAATATGCATGTAAAAGCAAAATAGCATACATGTTCTTTTTTCACCCTTTTTCTTAATAGGAAAATACTGTAATTGTTGTGTTTTTTGTTTTTGTTTCAATTAATGTAACTTGGAGGTCTTTCTCTATAAGTAAAGATCTTCCTTCTTTTTTATGCCTGCATTTGTGAATATAATAAAATTAATTGAACCAATCAGAATGTTTATTCATGAACATATAAGTCATTTCTAGTCTTTTGTTTTTACCAACAATACTACAGTGAATAACCTTGTATTTTATAACATTACCCATGTGCAGGTAAAACTATAGGAGAGATTCTAGAAATGGAATTATCCCACCAAGTACAGAGAGCAAAAAAGGATATATGCATGTGCAATTTTTATGAATTGGCCAGTTGCCCTCCATAGTGAATGTATCAATTTAAATTTTCACTGCCAGGACCTGAGAGTATATTACCATGGTGCAACTGTGCTAGTATAGTGTGTAACTGAGCTTTTGGATTTGCCAATCTACAGTAAGGTGGTGTAGCATTAATTTGCATTTCTCTTATGAAAAGTGAGATAGTGCATCTTTTCATATGTTTAAAAAGCCGCTTGTATTTTCCTTTTTTGCAAACTGTCTCTTCTTGTCCTGTGCATAATTTTCCATTAGATTATTATATGTCTTTTGACTTTGCTTATGGTACTTTATCCTGTGCAGAAGTTTTTTTGCTTGCTTTTTTATATGTACTTGAATTAGTCAACTACATATGTTTTTCTCCAAGGTCCTAAATGTTTTCTTCTAACATTTTTTTGTTTCATTTGTATATTATGAAATATCCATGTAGAAAGGGGTAAAATTTAAGAGAATATCCTTATTCTTAAGAAATGCATGCTGATATCCACAACAAGTCACTTTTAAATGGTTTAACCAAAAAGAGGAGGAGGAGCACGTGTGTGTGTGTGTGTGTGTGTGTGTATGCATGTTTGTGCAAGTGCACATAGAGGAGTTGGGGTGTGTGTATGTGCATATACATAGGAGTTGTGGGAGAAACTAAATGTAGCAGGAATCTAGGTAAGGACATATGGGTGTTTATTGTACTATTCTTTCAACTGTTGGAAAACTTGGAAATTCCAAAATAAAAAGTTGAGGGAAAAATAATATTTTAAGTGTATAACATAGAGATACAATTTTAAAAGTAAAAGAATTGAGATGAAATAAGCAAACTTAATGTATGGACCATGATTGGATCTTGGTTTGAACAAATATTTTTGGAACATTTAAGGGAATTTAAATATGAAGAGTGTACTAGATAGTATTAAGGATTTATTGTTAATTTTATTAGCTGTGAAAATGCTATTATGATTATGTAGGAAAATGGCCTTATTTTTATTTTTTTAAAATAAAAATTTGGCAGTGGGGAAGAACACGTGTGAACAGTGGGGAGGGGCAGAGGGAAGGGAAAGAGAGAANCTCTAAACTGGCTCCATGCCTGGCTTAGAGCCCCACATGGGGCTTAATCTCAGAACCCTGATATCATGACCTGAGCTGAAATCAAGAGACAGACACTTAACTGACTGAGCCACCCAGGTGCGCCACAACGACCTTATTTTTAAAGATGCATAGTAGAGTGGGGCGCCTGGGTGGCGCAGTCGTTAAACATCTGCCTTTGGCTCAGGGCATGATCCCAGAGCTCTGGGATTGAGCCCCACGTCAGGCTCCTCCGCTGAGAGCCTGCTTCTTCCTTTCCCACTCCCCCTGCTTGTGTTCCCTCTCTCCCTAGCTGTCTCTCTCTGTCAAATAAATAAATAAAATCTTAAAAAAAAAAAAGATGCATGGTAGAATACTGTATGGAATAGTTAAATGTCATTATATCTGTAATTTAAAACAGTTGAGTTAAAAAAATCAATGAAGGAAATAAGACAAAATGTTAGTTATTAAATCTCAGTGATAGTTTTATATATTTATTTATTATACTACTCTGTTTCTCTGTTTGAGATTTTTGTGAAATTTTCACCATAAAACTTAAAAACAGGAATAAAAACCTATGCCCCTAGTTTTCAGTTTAAGAAATAGACTATTTAAGCCATCCTACATTTCCCTATCTTTCCTCTCTCTTCTGTGTGTCCCAGTAACACTTACTAAATAGTTCATCCTTTTCTTACTAATCTGCAGTGCTTTCTTCTATCCCACTGGATTATTTGTTATTATATCTTTACAACATGATCTTAATTAAAGTACTTTATAATAAGTCTTGATAACAGCTAGGACAAGTTCTTTTTTTGCTCTTTGTTCTTTTTCAGGAATATCTTAGGTATTCTCAAAACTTTGCTCCACCATATAAACCATTGAACAATGTGGGGTTAGGATCACTGACCTCCCCCCCCCCCGCCACGCACACACAGTTGAAAACCCATGTACAACTTTTGACTCCTCCAAAATTAACTACCAATAGCCTACTGTTGACTGGAAGCTTTACCAGTAACATAAAGAGTTGGTTAACACAAATTTTGTGTATTATATGTATTATATATTACAATAAAGTAAGCTAGAGAAAAGAAAATATCATTAAGAAATCTTAAGTAAAAGAAAATACATTTATAGTACTGTACTATGTTTATTGAAAAAAATTCATGTATAAGTGGGCCTGTGCAGTTCAAACCCATGATGTTCAAGGTTCACCTGTATATACATATCAATCATAGAATGGTATATACATATCATCTGATTGACGTGTATCAATCATATAAAATATATACCTTACATATATTTTATATATTAATATATTAAAATATTTATATATTTTATATAATATTTCTCTAGTTTGGGGGGATGGAAAGTTCATCATAAATATCTTTTTTAAATTGAAATTTTCTAATTGTTACTGCTTCACAGCAATGCAGCTTACTTCTTTAAAACTTTTATCAGAAAATTTTAAACATACACAAAATTAGAGAGAATGGCTTAACCAACTAAGCCACCCAGGCACCCCTTAAGTGCTTTTTAAGTAAAAGTGAAGGAGATAACTGATGACCCAAATGACTAAGTCCTTGGATATGCCCTGTGGATCCTGTCTAGGACACATTGTTATTTTCTGAGTGCATATCTGTACTCATTTCAAAGAGTTTGTACTATGTAAGTACTGCGTCAACAATTCTATGATGTAGGTAACTATAAATTCATTTTACAGGCAAGGAAATTGAGATATAGAAAGATTAAGTAGATTTAGGGTTCCCAGCTAGTAAGTAGTGGAGCTAAGTTTTGAATTCACTTATTCTAATTCTAGTCTGTACGGTTAGCCACCATGGTTATACTATAGTGATTCTTTCCTTCTGACACTTTTCTTACGCTTTGTTTGCTTTCTTACATAGGGGTCCAGATTTTATGGAAATGAACTCAAGAAAGAAAAGCAAGTCAACCAACGAATTGAAAATATGATGCAACAAAAAGCTCAAATTACCAGCCAACAGCTAAGAAAAGCACAATTACAGGTATTAATTTAATTGCTAAATAAAATGGAAGCTGGTAGAATAGTAATTGATAGTTAAAATGCATCATGCTTACATCGGAAACCGGGGATGTACTGTATGGTGACTAACATAATAAAAAATCATTATAAAAAAAATAAAAAAAAATAAAATGCATCATGGTCAAGTCATAACTGAAAACAAGGTAGTATGTAAATGTTCATTATATTGTAAGGGATACAATTTGACTGAGGTGCGTACTTTATTAATATTGCTCTCCTCTTTTCTATCAAGACCCCATACCTAGGCATCGTCACCTCCATTATATAGAAGAGTAAATGGAGCCTTAATTAGGGTAAATAACGTGCCTAGCTTCAGAGCTAGGATTTAATCCAAAGCTTATGTTCTTTTTATTATATTCACATTTTGCAGCTAGAAAAAGGCCACAAGATAAATGTGGCATGTTTTCTTTAATGCCAGTTTTGCAAAAATGATTTGGGGGAACATGTTGACTAAATAAATTAGAAATTTAAACATAACTGTGTTGTACTAAAACTAGAGTAGAATGCCAAACATGCATGAATTTTAAGATAAAACACCGGACTTCTAAAAATTTGGAGGCTTTTGGCTTCTCCACCATCTTTGGGGAATAAATACTCAAGAGTTTCCTCTGGTGTTTAAAACTGTTTCAGGAGGAAAGTTTGAGTAGAGCAAAATTGCAGGGCATTGTGTGTAATAGATTGAGAACTCAAAGTAATCAAGCTTCTGCTAGTAAAACTGAAGTTTACTTTTATTTTTTATTTTTTTAATTTTATTTTTTTATAAAGTTTACTTTTATTATTTTTTTCCATTATATGTTGTTTATTTCCAGTCATAAATAACAATAAACCTCCTAATTATATGTATATTACTCTTACGATAGACTTCCTTTCTAATGGTATCTGTCACATGATATTACATGGTATAAAGTTTACTTTTAAAGACAGTTTTTACTCTCTATCAAAATCTGATTCAATTTAACAAAGCACTTTAGGCCATTAATAATGATAAAATTGTGTTAATCTTCTATGCTACAAAATTCTTCTCATAATAGAGTTCAGAAATGGTAAATTTTATGTCTTCTTTATCAAACTATAATGGATCATTTTTTTCATATATGTTTTCCTAGAGCACAAGCTAATTTTTTATCTTATGTGTTAAATGGTCTGCTATCATGACAAGAGATCACTCCCTTTGTCTTTCAAATGATCATTTTTAGTGCTTCATACTGTTCTACTATATGGAGGTACCATAATTTATTTACCTTATCACACCAGGGTTTCAGGTTTTTGTTTTATATATAACCTTATGATGATTATTCTTATCTATATATGTTTGCACTCTTGTCCTATATTTTCACTGAAGTTGTATAGTTTTACATTTTCAACACAAGAGTGCTAGTTTCCTCACATACTTATTTAAAACTAGATTTTATTTATTTTATCAATTTTGTAGTTTTTGCTGGTAGTGTCGAAATACTATTTGATGGTTATTTTAATTTGCCCTTCTTTGATAATAAGAGAGAAAGAATGTATTTTCTCATATTAGCCATTAATATTTCATTTTATGGGAATTTCCTTTTTTATTCTATTAGTATATAGGCTAAGTAGCTGGCATAAGAGACCCAAAAATACAATGGCTTGAATCAGATAAGAGTTTATTTCTTTCTCACATAATAGTAAGTAGTCCCAACTGATTGGGTGGTTCTGCTCCCCAGAGCAATTTAGGGACTCCAGTTCTACATCGGTTGTTCTATCATCCCATAAATGTTATCCTTACCTGGATTGACAAAACGGGATTATCTCCAGTCTTTATTTTAGCCCCCAGGAAGGAAGAAAGAATGAAGAAAAAAAATCAAAGGCCAGTAATTTGCTATTCAACAAGTGAAAGAGAAGTTGCACATATTACCTCAGCTCACATTCTTTTGACAAGAAATTAAATGTCATGGCCACACCTAACTGCAGGAGAAGCTATATAGAATATTTTCCAGCGGGGGTGGCCATATGCTCAGATAAAATTCGATTCTATGAAAGGAAGAGAGAATGGGGTTCAACTAGCAGTCCAAAACAATATCCTCTGCCTACATTTCTAGAGGAGTTTATATGTTTTTCTCTTGATTAATACATCTTATCATATGTTAAAGATTTTTTTCCCCTGCCGTTTGTTACAAATATTTTCCCAATATGTTGTCTTTTAATCATGCAGGGTTTTTTTTTTTTCCTATACAGTTTTAAATGTTTATGTAATCAAAAATAGCAGTATTGAAAAACAGTTTTTTCTTGGCTTTTGTATTGAAAGCACAGAAAGTTATTCCTTATAACCAAGCCTATAGGTTCTTTTAGTATTTTTATAGATTTTGTTTATCTTTAGTCCATTTGGAATTTGTTTTTGTTTTTGCTTTAGAGGGAGAGAGAGGGAGCAGGGAAGGGGGAAGGATAGAGGGAGAGAGAGAAAGAGAGAATCTTAAGCAGGCTCCCTGCCTAGCGCGGAGCCTGAGACATGGCACTTGATCTCATGCCCCTGAGATCATGACCTGAGCCAAAATCAAGAGTTGGAGGCTTAACAGACGGAGCCACCCGGACGCCCCTGGCATTTGTTTTAATGTAAGGTGTTAAGTTTTTTTTTTTTTTTTTTCTTAAATGGTGAGTATTATGTTTTCCCTAATGGTATTATTTTTTCTAAATGGTGATTCATTTGTCCCAACACCATTTATTGAATCATGAGTCCTTTCTCCACTGAATTGAAATGAGGCACTTCCATATACTAAATTCTCATTGTTCTTGGATTTATTTCTGGATTCTCCCTCTTATTCAAGTGAATCTTTTCTTGTATCAGTACCATGCAATTTTAGTTATTCAATGATAATAATGTACTTTAATATCTTCCCTTGCTACTATTCTTTAAAAATTTTTTTCTCATACATTGTTTCTTTCAAATAAATTTGAGCATCATTCCAACAAGTTAAAATTCCATTCTGTCTATAATAACATTATTTTTAAATTGATATTAATCCTTGGCAATTTATCTTCAGAACTTCTTTTTGGTAAGTTTTATTGATCTGTACAAATATCTCTAATAAAATTTTAATGATAAAATGCATAGGAATCATGCAATGACACAACTTTTCGCTGTTGACTCTTTTTAAAGCTCATATCATTAAATATGCTAATAATTTGAAGGATTAGAAAATACTTTATATCGAATAACGGAGCTTCACATTTTGTTACAGTTTTAGTTGACTATTTCTTGGGAGACTCTCTGACATCTTTTGCAAGGGGAGTGGCAGGAAATATGTTTTATGTTGATTGTTAAATTGTTTCATTTGTTGAGCTTCCTTTAAAAGAAATTGTATAAATGGGAGGGGATTAAGGAAATCCTAAGGAATCTAAAAGACCTGAGAGAAAGAGAGGTTTTCATGGGAAATGCATTTGTATTCCAGAGTCCAAAATTTCCAAATAATAGATTTTATTATGTGTGCTATGATGGTAGGAACTATTATTGCTAGTCAAGTTGTGGTAACTAACCTCTGTTGGCATGAACTCCCACAATTTATTCAGAACCTAAGTGTTCTCCTCTCCATCCTGCCCTCATTAGACTTGTTAAAGATGCAATCATTTTTGTAGCTGCCAAAACATCTTGTTATAACTTGGGTTCATAAATTGAATAGACAAACATCCCTGTTGTATTAAATGGCAACTACATGGCAAATCAGTGCATTTTGACCATTTTAACAATTGAATTTATGAACTCAGTTTTCCTGAACATTTTTTAGGGTAATTAGAAAATGAAAAACAATATTTCTGAAACAGTCTCCTGAACGTAATCAAAAAAGGGATTTTTAAAAAGTAAATAAGGCATAATATTGATATAAAACACACTATTGGAGCTTGGTTTGAAGCTATTTCCGTGTTAAACACTTTTTAAGATTCATTTTAGGGAAGCATCATAAAGTAATGGAAAAAGCACAGCCTTTGGAGTAACTTGGTTTACAGGTCTACAGCTAACATTTTCCAGCTGTGTGACTTAGGACAGATTATTGCATCTTACTGAGGTTTAGTTTCCTCCTCTATAAAATGAGAGTGATAATTATCCTCTTAGAATTATTTTGACCATTAAATGAGTTAACATAAGAAGTACTTAGCATGTTATATAACACATATGATATACTCAATAAATGTCACTTCTATTTTTAAAATAGCAGGTTATATCACTAAGCCCTTTCCATATCCCTGGATAAGTACATTACGCGAGTACCTCTTTTAATTCTTTCAACCTTTGGGGGTTGGTTTAGTCTCAGTTTACAAATAAAATAAGAATGAGGGTTAACTTGCCCATTATCACGTAACTAATAAGTGGCAGAGCTGAAACCCACAAGAAGCTCGTATTCTTAACCACACACACTAGTTCTGAACTGTGGCAAAAGGGATAAATATGCATGTTAGAGGCTCAGATCAGAACTTGGAAGTCATTTGGAAGGGAAGATAGAAGAAAGGAAAACATGAATGAAGATTTCAGGAGAAGAAATTTGAAAAAAGCAGGGTGGTGTGCATTTGGTAAATGCAGAGAAAAAAGTGTTTAGGCAAGGGTGACTAATGAGAGTAGAGGAAAATGGAATGTGTGAGTCACTCAGTGGGGAGGTTTCCTTTTGGCAAGTGTACTTGTGCTTTAAGCACAGAAAAGATAATTGCTGAAGAAACTGTCACAGAATTATTGTATGAGGCTAAAGAGAACTTTTTTTCCATTTGGTTTGCTTTCTATTTATTATCTTTTTCCTTTCCAATATTTCTGGGTTAAGATACTTCAAATGCTGCTTCCTTATTCTCAGTCGACTCGTATCTTAAGTATATTTTCTGGATTAACATATAGTAGTTTTTAATCCACCCTTATTTTCATTAGTCTCCATGATTTGTTTACCTCTTTTTTTTTTTTTTTTTTTTTTTAACGTCAGGATGCTCTTCTCTAATTTACAATTGAGGTACTGGAAGAAGTCGTTGTTTTAAATCTGGATGATAGATTGAAGTGATATTGAAAAGTCCTATTTATTAGGTGTGGTGTCTCACTGCATGAGATCGGCCTTCTCCAAAATTTTTCAACACATACTGCTTTCTCTTTTTTAAGCATAAATAAATAAATAAATGTATGTATGTAGGTATGTTGGTATGTAGGTATGTATGTATGTATAAATGCTATGAGCCTCACCTCTTTCTGTCTGATAAGGAAAGAATTTGAAGGCAAATAAGGTCCTTCTCCTGGTGGAACTCATAATTTAGTATCTAATACAGTAAGTGCATAGTAAGAGCAGGAAAACCACGAAGCGAATACTGAATTCTGTGGCATGGAGGACAGAGATCTAATTAAGCTACAGAGAGATATCTGAGCTGACCCTTTAAGGCTTGATGACAGAACCCGGAAGGGCATTCTAGACAAAGGAGCAGCCTGAAAAAGGCTCAGAGCACCCCAGGTTGTTCAGTGAGTTGTAGCCTACACAGGAGCAGACCTTCCAGAGGCTCACTGTGGCTACTGGAGACAAATAGGATTCAGGGTGATTATTTCTAAAAGAGAAGTTGCAGGCTTCACCTGCAGCTACTGGGAAGCTAGTGTCATTGTAATGCTAAGAAAGAAGGCCATGAAAATAAATTTTGCAGAATGGAAGCAAGGTTGAAGTCCAATAAGAGAAAAGCCAAATTATACCCCTGTAACTTTCCACTTTTGAGAAAACCTGCTATAGGGATCGCCACATGATAGAAATTGTTTTCATTCCAGAGCTCACCCCACTTGCTTATATCTGGCTATTTTCCCCTCAGGTTTTGATTGTTTTGCTATTCAGCTATCCATTGATCCTTTAGTCATAGATTACATTCATTAAACTTGTACCATGTGCCCGCCACTCTTCCATGCTCTTTCTGTATTCCAGCTTATTCAAAGTGATCATAGATCAAAATGGTCACACAGCCAGCTACCTTTGGCTGCAGGGAAAGCTGGGAAACATAGTTAGCTTCTTCAGCCTCTCTAGTAGAGGCCACAAGAAAGGAACACTTGGAAATGTGTATGTCTGTTACATTAACCCTTTTCTTACTCCCCTACTTTGGTTATTTTTACTTCCTTTCTATTTCCCTTTCTTCTTTCTTATCAATCCAATGCTTTCTCTCTAGAGAAATAAAAAGTGCTTTAAAGATTAAGGTTCTTCGCTGTTATATTTGACATATATATTGAAGTTTCGTGAAAGAATAAATTATAGCTTAAATTTTCAATTTTGATTTGTATTGAGTAACAGTTACCAAATTTTAGCCTTAAAAAGGCAGTTCTCCAGAGGGAATGTTTACATTATGGTTGGTACATTCACTTGTGCAGTACTATTCAGCATAAACATAATATGCCAAAGAAGTATATAATCTTTTATTATACATTTCCTTTGTTTCCATTTTAAGACATTAATGTTATGAGTCGTATGAGAGTTGTTTATTTTACCTAAACTGAAGCTTTTATTTACAATAAGTTGGTCTCCAGATTTATAAAACAGAAGGATCATTTGATACAATCAGTTGGAATACTTCATTTATTCAATAAATATTTATTAAGTACCCATCATGTGATTGAGTTACTTAGAGATTAAAGTGTTGGTAAGGCATGATATTTGAGATTCAACTGCCTATCTTCATGGAAATAGAAGCAATTTACCAGCCTGAATAAACAACAATCAAATATATGTAGATGGGTGGGTGGATGGATGGGTAGATGGACGGGTAGAGACAGATACCTACTAAAAGTGAGATTACTGTTATGACTGGTGCAGTTTCAATAGCATGTTGACTCAAAATATGTTAACTTTTTTAAAATTAAGGTTGACAGATTTGCAATGGAATTAGAACAGAGCCGGGATCTGAGCAATACTATAGTGCACATTGACATGGATGCTTTCTATGCAGCTGTAGAAATGAGAGACAATCCAGAATTGAAGGATAAACCCATTGCTGTAGGATCAATGAGTATGTTGGTAAGTAGGTGAAGATCAAAGACAAAAAGGAAATTTCATAACATATTGGAGTAAGCCTTACTGGTTCATGAAAGAGCTTTAGTAAGCTCTGCCAGTTTGCTGGGCATTTTCCTGTGTGCTTTATATGTCTTCAATTACTGAATCCTTTCAACATCTCTTGAGGAACAAAATTTTATTTCCATTTGACACACCAAAACAAAACAAAACTCAGAGAGGTGTTTAAAAACTTCCCCAAAGTTACAAACCTGGTGAATGGTAGAGTGGCATTACATCTTTCTGTTGTAAGCTGTACTTTTCCTTAAGTAACTGTTCCAGTAAAAGGGAATTGGAAAAGGAAGTGTTACTCCAAAGCAGGTTTGTAAGCAATGGCTTGCAGGTCAAATCTAGTCTTTTTTTGTAAATAAAATTTTATTGAAACACAGTCACACCCATTCATTTGTTGTGTTCAAAGAGCAGAGTTGAGTAGCTGCAACAGAGACGGTATGATCTGCAAAGCTCAAAGTAATTACTATCTGAACCTTTACAGAAAAGATTTCCCAGCCTTAGTTCTAGGGTAATATATTTCATTATACTACTACTGTAATTAGTTTTTCCCATGACTTGGAAACTGCTTTTCTGATTACCATGTTGCTCTTCCTTATCACTGCTCTAACCATAGAAGGCGAAGATGACCAGGGCAGCTATATGTGGCTAAAAATGTGTGGGGAATTAATAATGGCACCTGGAATAGATGGATTTTGGTATTAAAAAACATATAAGAGAAACAAGGAAAATTCTTCCCTGTTCCTAACTCCTTCAAATGCCTTAGATAGCTATAAACCTAATTCCTACTGAGTTACTATTTTATTACAAAACTATAATCTGTTTGTTTATCATCTCTGCTCCTGTAAGTATGCAGGCAACTAACAATCCAGGTTCCAAAGCAATGTTTATTGAAAGACTACTCCCCTTTCCTACAAATCATCAGCTGATATTTGAAAAAATGTATTTAACTTTATTAAGAATATATATCACCATATATTTATGTGAAATTATCTATGTTTGCATATGTACATATATTTTAAAGCTAAATCCACTGCTAGATCTGATAAATATTTTCCTTCCTATGAATTATATCCTCCTAAAAATTGGTTATTATTTCCAAATTCAAAATGATTATTTGCCATATTTAAACAAAGATTACCCCTTTTGTATGCTCAACTAACAGACTTCATTTCTAATGAGATTTGAAATATAATTGCTTTTGTTCTATTAAATTCATGAAAGTGTATTTGCAAATTAATGGTAGTGGTGGTGCATGTTTGATTATTTCCGTCTATTACAGTTAGAATTCTTTTTTGGATAATTTGGTAGATCTTCAAAATGTTTTAAGTTAGCACTCATAGTTGGAACATAGCAGTTATTTATTGCTGCATAACAAACCCCTTTAAGTACTTGGTGGCTAACCATTTATTTGCTCATGATTCTGTAATTTGAGCAGAGTATAATGGGGATAACTTTACCTGGGTTGGCTCCAGTTAGTTAGCTGGGGCTGGAGGAGCTGAAATGGCTTCATTAACACTTAGCCTTTTAGCTTCCCCTCTCCACGTGGTACATCGTCATTTAGCAATTTAACCCAAGATCTTTACATAGTTGCTGGATCCCCAAGGGAGCAAAGGCTGAAGTTACAGACTTCATAATGCCTAGGCTTCAAGACTCACGTAATGTCACTCCCTCACATTCTTCTGATCAAAACAAGTCACAGTGCAAGTTACTTGGTATGAAGGACTAGAACCCACGCTTAGATAGAAGAAAGTATAAAGCATTGTGGCTATGATTTACAATCTACCACAAACCTAAAAGGTAAAGGAAGTCATATCATAAGTTTTGTTCCAGATTTACTACAGACCTAGCTTTCGTATCCATTCCATTAGACTTACTTATATTTAAAACATTGATTTGTCTTTCTAGTGCTATCTGCATTTTCTCTTCCAGGATACTGATCAAAGATTAGCAAAGTTTTGAGTACTATCAAGATTTTTTTAATGCCATTTGAAAGCCACTAATGGCAAATTGATACTATTTTGAAGTAATCCCTTCATGTGATAGATTCTGTTTTTACATTTCTTTGAATTCTCACTTGAGCTTTCAAAGATTTCATTTGTGATAATTTTTTTTTATAAATGATACTGTGGTATCATCATCAACAGGATTTAAAAGTAATGTTCTCCTTTTTTAGTTTCATAATTTTTTAGTTCCATCTCCTACTGAAAATGTTTTCACCAAAAAGGATATTTAAGCCTTAAATAAAATGTAATTTTAAAGGTTCTTTTAAGCTTTCATCACTTCATTTTTTGATATTTAATTTGGCTGACTATATATAATAGAACCTTTGCCTTTGTTCTGAATGAAAAATTTCAAAACCCCAAATACTACAAATTCCAAATCTATACTATTATACCATGCTATTACTTTCTATACTGTTACTTTCATGAAACATCCATACTATTTATACTATAACATTACTTTATAATGTAATATCACCCACTATCATCCAAACTTTGATATATACTGTATTACAGGTATGCCTTAGAAGCAATGAAGTTTAATTATTGGCACTGTAAGAGTCCTTTTCGTTAGTCTTGTTTATTACCAGGTATCACATAAATATGGAGACAGCAGTGAGAGAGAGGGTCATGGTATCATAATACCATGATAGGATAAAGTCAAAGCTTGATTCCAGACTGTGGCCTATAAAAAAATGTCCTTGACTTGAAAATGCACATCAGTAATGTGTTTCTTATGAATGCTTTGATTGGTGTGTCCATTTAGGTTTGTATTCTTTTTCCCATGTGGTCTGTTTTCTTTCAGTCTACTTCAAATTACTACGCAAGGAGGTTTGGTGTTCGCGCAGCCATGCCAGGATTTATTGCTAAAAGACTCTGCCCACAACTTATTATTGTGCCCCCAAACTTTGACAAATACCGAGCTGTGAGTACAGAGGTAAGTCTGATGGAGCACTCTTGCTTATAGCCTTTTACTGATTCCTGTCACCTACAGAGTCAAGTCCAAATTGCCTTAGCACGTCAGAATTCAGCCTTAGTTTATCCCTTTAAGTCTTACCTCCTATCACTTCTCCAGGTCATATATTGAAAACTGAGCTGAATATACAAAGTACACCCTTCTATTTCCCAGATCTTTGCTCTTCAACATATTTTCTCATCCGTTTAGAAATTCTTATCTACGCGGAATACTTTGAATTGCCTTAATTATAATCTATATTAACTTTAGCTGTTTTTTCTTAATGTGCAATATACATTTTTTTCTAGAATCACCTTATATTTATAATTTACATAATCTATGCATGTCATTAATTTCAATCTCTTTTGTGAACAAATTTTTTATCAAATGTTTTTAAACAGTAATGAAATTCCTTTATTTTGATTAACTGTTTTCCTTGCCCCACAATCTAATGAAGATGCTTATGAGCCTTTAATGTTCAAGAGACTGATAATCAAGGAGAAAAGGGAATCTTGCTTTGAAAAGGATCTCTGAAATATAAAGATTTGATTATTCAGTAAAATTG
The DNA here is from genome assembly GCF_017311325.1 of Ursus maritimus. NCBI lineage: Eukaryota > Metazoa > Chordata > Mammalia > Carnivora > Ursidae > Ursus > Ursus maritimus. The sequence continues at coordinate 31,283,461 of NW_024426663.1, read as the reverse complement.
CCTAAACTATCATACACGAAAAATTGCCATTTTCTCTGTTTTTGATAACTGGACTAACTGGACTAGTGCTAAAACATAAATCATAAATTAAAATTTTAGAATGCTACATCGAACAGTTCCAGACGACTGCAGTAAAATTCATTGCGTTAAAGACCCCCGTCTGAATTGAAACCCTTAAAAAACTATGGCCTAGCACTTACTACCATTTGATCGTGTAGATCAGGATCTTCAGATTCGCTCCTCTTATTTCTATTCCACCTCATGTACTCGAGAAATGAAACCTCCCCCAATTGGAATGGTACACCACCCCAAATTTTTAAAAAAATTCTGTTTTTCATTCTTTCAGAAACAGTCTGTGGCAGCAAGTGCTTTTTGCCTATCTCTGAAAAGGTGGTGGAAAAGGAGGAAGCACGTTCACATGTGGTTACTGCTTGTCTCTTATACTGTGTTCCTAATGAGAAAGAGATAAAATGCTAACCATAAATATTATGGGCTTTCAATAAGCTTGAAAATCCTTCACACACCTTGTAAGAAGGAATTTTTTTGAGTCCTGCTTTAACTTAGTAAAAGTTCAGACAGTATGATAACGAGAGCTAAATTGTTTTGAGTTCTCTTCTGTCTAGTTACTTACAGAAATTGGAGAAATCTCTCTCAAATTTGAGCAGGATCTAACTAGTTTATTTGCAGATAGCAAATGGGTTCTTATGTGTGAACGAACTACAACACAAATTCACTGACTCTATATTAATATGTGTGACTTGGTTTAAAAGTTTAAAGAAAGCCATTTTTATTTTATCCAAAAGAATGGAACAGCTTTAACTGTTGGAAGCCTAAGTGCTTGAATTTTGCTGGACCATGTCTATTTTTGTTCTTCAAGCAGTATCCTATGAAAAGGAAGTTAGTGAGTACTCCATGTCTCTAGGGAGTACTTCTCATTCAGAATAATCTTAGTTGGCTGCCAACTACAGACTTTCCAGAGTTTCGTTTTCACTAGAAAGATTCCATTTGAGTACATTATAAAACTGGTTTCTTCCAGAAGAACAAAGCTAATTAAGGTACTCTCTGAGTAAAGCTTGGCCAAGTTTTATACCACCATTTTCTAAAATTACTTTTGACTCAGCTATTCATAATTAAATTAAGCTAAAAAGCTTTATTTTATAAAACTTCAAAAAAGGTTTTCTCATGATACTGCAGACAGATTTTAAATACTAGATGGAAGGATAGCATAATTCAACAATTAACATTTTTCAAATATGTAGATATTATTTTGGCAACCATTTCCTCCAATTTCAGTTAATACTTCAGTGGTTAAAAAATTTCATAGTTTCATGTAATAAAACTATCTTACATAAACGGCATTTCTGGAATCATATGGAAATTCCGATCTCTTTATTTATCTCAAGATGCAGCTCCAGAATTTTCCCCATCGTTTAATATAGTCACAGACTTCCAGTGTAGATTTTATCATCTTTTCCATTCCAGATCTCGATAATTGAGCTTTGTTTTCTGAATGTATACATGCATTGGTGTATGTTTTGAGTGGAGTTTTATGTGCCTATTATAATTAATTAAAATAGAACTACTTTCTAAAGCAACATAGTACTTTTATGTAAGATTTTTCCTTTTTAGGGGCACCTAGGTGGCTCAATTGGTTAAGTGTCAAACTTTTGATTTTGGCTCAGGCCTTGATCTTAGGGTTATGAGTTCCAGCTCCACTTTGGGCTGCATGCTGGGTGTGGATACTACTTAAAAAAAAAAAAAAAAGATTATTCCTTTTTAAAATAAACAAAAAAGGTGAGGGGGAGCAGGATCCTATGTTCCCACTTCTACTTTTGACCAGTTACTTAAAATTATGTTACTTAACCATTTTTTCTGTACCTACCAGAATAATGTCTGAGATTTATTTGAATCATTTATTATAATTACATAAAGGTGGCTGAATCGAGGTTGTATCAAATGAAGCTGTTTCATGGTCTTCTGCCTTCATGATCTATTTTAATGCAAAAGAGAATTTGGACAAACTTGTGGTAGCAATAAATTATTTATTCCCTAAATCCGTGAGCTATTGATTGCAGGATTTTTACTATAGTTGCAAAGTAAGAATATTAATGTTTCTTATCGGCCATTATATTACAGGCTTTGCTATGGCAGCAAAATTTAAACCATTTTGTTCCTTTTGAAGGTTAAGGAAATACTTGCTGATTATGATCCCAATTTTATGGCCATGAGTCTTGATGAAGCCTACTTGAATATAACAAAGCACTTACAGGAAAGACAAAATTGGCCTGAGGACAAAAGGAAGTATTTCATCAAAACAGGGAACTCTCTAGAAAATGGTAAGCAATTTATTAGAATGATCAAACTAAAAAACAAAAAGCCTTTTGAATTAACCCAGTTAACTTAGCGTGCATAGGTGGTAGAACTAGATATACCTTTATTATGAAAAAACTATTAAAAATGAAAAATCAGAAATTTAAAGTATACCAGTGGAATTTCTAAGTTAAATTTGTAACTTTTACACCAAAGAGATTGGTTTAAATCACTTTTAAACCAAATGAGATTGTTAAATCTCTAAAGTTTAAGAATGTGCAGAGCCCCTGAACAAAGTAATTTCTTAGCAGTTCTTTTCTGAAGATCTAACTAAGAAAGGGTTGGATCGTGTTGAATCTGAGTTTATCTATTTAAGGTGGCCTTTTGTTGTAGCTGTTAAAAGAAATTAGATTTTTAAAAATTAGCCTCGAACATATCAAAACATTGGGTGGGGTTTTTTCCCTCTCATTTTCAAAATGATCTATAATCGGTTATATGGTGATTATGACTGTTTTCAACCTTGCCAAAATTAATGACTCCCAACTCTCTTCTTTGCCTTAGACCTTATTGTGATTCTTTTATATACACTGATATAGAAGTTTCATGACCCCAAGGTTTTTTTTTTTTTTTTTGAATGATCCCTTTGTTACTCATCCAAAATAATGCCAAAGAACATGTAGATATTACACATACTGCTTTCATCGCTCTGTCAGAGGTATGATTACTTCAAATATCTTAGCTGTCCTGGACCCCTGAGCAACGTTCACCTGGATGAAAAGGTAGAAACAGAGGGTTTGCTCACAACCCACAGCTGTATTTCATGTACACAACTCATTGACTTCTTCAGGTGGGGACAGCCAGTGGTGGGGAAACATGCTTGTAACTTTTCCTGAGGCAAAAATGGTGGATCTTTGATGGCGTAACATTCTAACTCTTAAATTGTTTGGGGCTCACATCTTTGGAGCAGGTTTAGTGTGGACAACAAATCACAACTTCACTACCTTATTTAGAACTCTAAGGAACAGGTCTCTCTCTTTAATAGAAACATTAAATAGTAAACAAGCATCATTCCTGGACACAGAGCCTTAGAGCAAAAGAGTTTCTATAGTATATCTTTATTGTTTGGGGGAAGAGGCACACAAAACCTGATGTCAGTTTGTTTTACATATCCATTTATTTTCTTACTTTTCACAAGAGATGGTGGGGGAGCCATTTTATGGTTATATCAGAGCATCTCCCTGAGGATCTCCTATAACAGTTATGTTCACAATATGTTAAAAAAAATTGCATTGTAACTAGGTAAATATTTTCATTCTCTACTAATGTTCTTTTCATTTATTACACTACATGCAAACTCACTTGGAGGATATTTAATTACTCTGTATTTCATATTTTTAAGCAATTTAAGTAGTTTTAACTTTTTTCCCCTCATATATAAATCCCTCTGGGCTGGACTTTTCAGCATATCTGATTTCACATTATGCCATGGGGAGCTGGCAACAGCGAGTTGGAGCCATGGCAGGTGATTGATATATCTTCCTCTGAAATCCAAGACATTTTTCTGCTGTTTGCCGCTTTTCTGAAACGTGCAGTCTTTGGAAAAGTATTGCTAACTACTTTGTCTGTAAACAAATAAAATAATAATAATTATTTTATGTTTATTCTGCCATATAAATCTGGATGGTGAGCAGGAGGTGACGTAAGAAACTGAAATACCATATACTTTAAGCTCTCACCCGAAACCTTAGTTTTGTACTCTGATCACCTCAGTTATGGGGATTATAAAGATTTTTTTTTTCAGAAAGCAAATAAGAAACTACTTTAGCATTAGTTGTATAGCCAGGCCGAACAGAGAAGTAGACAGATTGAATAATAGGTAACTGGGCCATTCAGCCGCTGCTCTAACAAGGATGGAACCTGAAGGCAGCATGCTTTGCTTCCTACTCTAGCGTTCTATCAATGACCCACCTAAGGGTACTGTGATGGACTCATGAGGTGCAAAACACGGGGTAACTCTGCAGAAGGGTCTTAAGAATGTGACAGTTACCTTACTTGGTTTGTAGTTTTTCTGCAGCTCTCTTTACCTTGACTTTTACCCATCCAGATGGGGAAAAGGGGGCCAGGTAGATACCATTTCAACTGTGCCACAGCCATAATGCTTTCTGAAATGCTCTGCATTTTATTTTTTCTTAAAGATTTTATTTATTTGTTTGACAGAGAGAGAGAGCACAAGCAGGGGGAGCTGCAGGCAGAAGGAGAGGGGGTGAATCCCAGGACCCTGGGATCATGACTTTTGAGGTGAAGGCAGATGCTTAACCGACTGAGCCACCCAGGAGCCCCGATGCTCTGCATTTTAAAACCAGAATATGGAAAATGAAAGTAACTGAAGCACCTAAATAATAGCTAATATTAAGTTTGAAAATAAGGCTTATTTCATATATGGCCTGGGAATTCAGATTTGGAAAACATCTGTCTGTAGCTGAATTCATATTAAGTGCTTTATAATTTGAAACTAATCTGGTGTTTGTCATATTATTTATATTATCTTTAGAAAATCCTCCTTAAAAGGCCTAGTTCATTTTTAAAATAATATGCATTTATATGTGTCTTGAAACTAGTAATTTAATTTTTGGCTCTGCATTTATCTCAATTTGGAAAACATTTATATGTAATAAAATTATGAAATCAGAGCAGAAAGTCCTGTTGTTAATCTTAATTTTTATAAATACATTTAAATTGCATTTCTCTTCCATTAAGCCCAGAAAGTAATCGTTAATGGATTTGTTCATGAGGACATTCTTAGTATTGGGAGAGATTTAAATATATTTTACAGTCCAGTTCTGAAAAATGCAAATAAAATGAGGTAAAAACCAGATTAGTATTTTTACTTTATTTTTTAATAGTAATATTAGGTTGTAGCCAACTGATAATATTATAGTTAATCTGATCGGACTTTAAGAATTTGTATATTTAAAGAAGTATAACTTCCAGAAGTAACTACTATTTATTTCAAACGTGCCCTCAGTGAAAGTGATACGCTATACATAGGCAGGTCAAAATCAAAATAAGCATTTTTAAAAGAAGAAAATGGAGAGTATTTTAACATCTGAAAAGTTTCTTCCATGAATGAAGAAAATTTAAGGTTTTTTTCCCCTTTAAAAACAAAATTTATTTCTCAGGCATAATTATTCTTGATTGCTTAATGCCTTTTTCCTCATTCCTAAATTCTGATTTAATGGGTAAAGGAAGAAAGGCTTTCTTTCTTTTCTTTTCTTCCTTCCTTCCTCCCTCCCTCCCTCCCTCCCTCCCTCTCCTTCTTCCTTTCTTTCTTTCTTTCTTCCTTCCTTTCTTCCTTCCTTTCTTTCTTTCTTTCTTTCTTTCTTTCTTTCCTTTTCTTTTCTTTTCTTTTCTTTTCTTTTCTTTTCTTTTCTTTTCTTTTCTTTTCTTTTCTTTTCTTTCGACTCTAGGCCCAGTTCTAGGTTTCAGTTAATTTAGGTAAGATACACAAATTCATGTGTATCGGATGTTTCCTCTTTAAATGTATACTATGGAAATAGATAATATTCCTTTTAAGAAAAACTTAGAATCAGTATTTTCTTTGTTAAACAAAGAAATATAAATAACATTTCTGATCTTGGCATTTAGAAACAAAACTAAACTAGATTTGTTTTGTCTTTAGAAAGAATGTAGGGAAACCTCATTTACGAAGTATGTTACTTCTTAAAATGAAGATAATTACTGTTCCTGTTTATAATTTAGAGAAACCAGGAAAAGAAGCTCATGAGCTGAGTGAGCATGAACGATCCATGTCTCCACTACTTTTTGATGATAGTCCTCCTGGTTTGCACCCCCAAGGAATTCCTTTACAAGTGAACTCCGAAGAACAGAGTAATCCTCAAATGCTCCAAAATTCGATTGTTTTTGGCACATCAGCTGAAGAAGTGGTAAAGGAAATTCGTTTCAGAATTGAGCAAAAAACAACACTGACAGCCAGTGCAGGTACTTAAAAGTGATTTGGTGGCTACCATAGTTAAAATTTTCAGACTGGCTAATTCAAGTGTAATATTAGTATTTTCTCGTTATGAAGCATATAGTAATGTTTTACTTATCCTTTTTGATTCAATGTCTAATGACTTTACCTATTTAGAATACTGTGAACCTGCAGGTAAATTGGAATTAAGCAGAAAAGCCTATAAGCCCAAAGAAAAAAACTATAATAAATCTCATGTGGCTATCCTTTTTAAAGCATACAATATATTTTAATTGGCTTAGTGCTTAATACTTTATTAGTTTTCCCTTTGAAGGCTTCAGCCCTGTTCAGGATTACAGTGCAGGAGAGAGAGCCCAGGTGACCACAAAGTAGGAGATAGAAGAAACCCTAACCAGCAACGTGGCAATCTCGGACCAGCTAGCGAAGGGAAAAAGCGCTTTACAAATGTCAGTAACCCATGAGGGAGGGTATCAGTGTGTCCTAGCATAGAAACTGATACTCATCATGAGGACCCTAAATTATCATTATGATTAGGTTAGTCTTTTTTTCTGTACCAAAGTTTGAGAATAAGTAACAAATTTTAGTAGGATGTATATAAAAATTGAAATGAATCATTTAATGATTATATTTGTATATACCTATTTCAAGTTATCTTAATCATTGTGTCTCCTAGAAATTTTAAAAACCTTTCTGAAAAGTACTAATTTGCTTTGTGAATAACATAAAAAGAGAGCATATATTTTATTATCATTGTTTTAAATATAATGCAACTCAGAATCTTTGATTTTTT
>NW_024426663.1:31073422-31276360 GCF_017311325.1 Ursus maritimus | reverse complement strand
TTCTTTTCTTTTCTTTTCTTTTCTTTTCTTTTCTTTTCTTTTCTTTTCTTTCGACTCTAGGCCCAGTTCTAGGTTTCAGTTAATTTAGGTAAGATACACAAATTCATGTGTATCGGATGTTTCCTCTTTAAATGTATACTATGGAAATAGATAATATTCCTTTTAAGAAAAACTTAGAATCAGTATTTTCTTTGTTAAACAAAGAAATATAAATAACATTTCTGATCTTGGCATTTAGAAACAAAACTAAACTAGATTTGTTTTGTCTTTAGAAAGAATGTAGGGAAACCTCATTTACGAAGTATGTTACTTCTTAAAATGAAGATAATTACTGTTCCTGTTTATAATTTAGAGAAACCAGGAAAAGAAGCTCATGAGCTGAGTGAGCATGAACGATCCATGTCTCCACTACTTTTTGATGATAGTCCTCCTGGTTTGCACCCCCAAGGAATTCCTTTACAAGTGAACTCCGAAGAACAGAGTAATCCTCAAATGCTCCAAAATTCGATTGTTTTTGGCACATCAGCTGAAGAAGTGGTAAAGGAAATTCGTTTCAGAATTGAGCAAAAAACAACACTGACAGCCAGTGCAGGTACTTAAAAGTGATTTGGTGGCTACCATAGTTAAAATTTTCAGACTGGCTAATTCAAGTGTAATATTAGTATTTTCTCGTTATGAAGCATATAGTAATGTTTTACTTATCCTTTTTGATTCAATGTCTAATGACTTTACCTATTTAGAATACTGTGAACCTGCAGGTAAATTGGAATTAAGCAGAAAAGCCTATAAGCCCAAAGAAAAAAACTATAATAAATCTCATGTGGCTATCCTTTTTAAAGCATACAATATATTTTAATTGGCTTAGTGCTTAATACTTTATTAGTTTTCCCTTTGAAGGCTTCAGCCCTGTTCAGGATTACAGTGCAGGAGAGAGAGCCCAGGTGACCACAAAGTAGGAGATAGAAGAAACCCTAACCAGCAACGTGGCAATCTCGGACCAGCTAGCGAAGGGAAAAAGCGCTTTACAAATGTCAGTAACCCATGAGGGAGGGTATCAGTGTGTCCTAGCATAGAAACTGATACTCATCATGAGGACCCTAAATTATCATTATGATTAGGTTAGTCTTTTTTTCTGTACCAAAGTTTGAGAATAAGTAACAAATTTTAGTAGGATGTATATAAAAATTGAAATGAATCATTTAATGATTATATTTGTATATACCTATTTCAAGTTATCTTAATCATTGTGTCTCCTAGAAATTTTAAAAACCTTTCTGAAAAGTACTAATTTGCTTTGTGAATAACATAAAAAGAGAGCATATATTTTATTATCATTGTTTTAAATATAATGCAACTCAGAATCTTTGATTTTTTTTTTCTTTATGTGGCTAATCTATACAAAAGGCCTTTTCAAAGAGTGAACATCCATCCTAAATTATATTCTGGATCTTTTCTATAAGTCATTGCTGTATTGCAACTAAAGATAGTCTGTAAACTAATAATACCACTTAAATAAACTCAGAATTACTCTTAAACTTCAAAATACCACAGAGATTTAAATATTCCTCATTTCTGCTATCACGATAACTAATATAATTTCTTTTCCTAAAATCATATTGAGCCCTGGGGAGATAGGTAGTTATCAGATGTTATTTTTAAAGTGCCATTCCACATCATTTCAGACTTTTTGCACTCACCATTTCTGTATTGTCATCTCATATTTTTAAATGACATGTGTCAACTTCTTTGAGTCATCAGAGTGTTCTTCTTTCAAGGGATTGCCCCAAATACAATGTTAGCAAAAGTATGCAGTGATAAGAATAAACCAAATGGACAATACCAAATTCTCCCCAACAGACAAGCTGTGATGGACTTCATCAAGAACTTACCCATTAGAAAGGTGAGATTTTGTATAAAATTTGTAGAAATTTTGTTTTTATAAATATAATTTTATTTATATTTAAATATAAACTACAATTAAAAACAAGTATATATATATTCTGAAGAGATAGTACTTAGGATGGTAGTAATCATTCTTTGCTGAAAAGTGTTTGAACAGTAGATAAGAAGCAAGAAGTGTAATGGATGATTGAGTTTGGATTTGAAGAAATCTTTCTATGAAATCCTAAAATTGAGGTTTAGGAAGATTGTTTGCCAAAAAGTTTTAAGAAAGTAATAGATGAAAGACTTTTAAGTATACCTCTGCCAGGAAGAACAGAAATAAGAAGAATACTTGTAAGAGTCCTTTCAGCTGTAACTTAATGTACTATCTAGGTCCTAAAGTCTAAATTGCCATCAGACTGATAGGTATGATACTTCAGAGAGATTTAGAAATTTAATTTTTTTGACCAAATGAAAAAAAAACCCCAAAATACATTACTGTCTTTAAAATGGTAAAATGATCCCTCAGGGATTATAGAAAGGGTGTGTTTTATTATTTTTTACAGCTTATAGATTTTTCTGCATACATGCTTTTTTTAAAACAATAATTGCACTACACTCTAATGTTCTGGGGCTTGATTTTCTCATATCACATACAGGAGTGAATTTAACCATTTTTCAATGCCTAGAAGAAAGGCTATATCAGAGAATATATGATCACGGAGTAGTTTAGAATATATAAGATATAGCTATAAAGCAGTGTTTTCCATTGTGTTTTTCAAGATATGAATAGCTATTCCATTAAAAAAAGGTTCTGGGGTCAAAGAACTGAACATACCAGCCTTAGTGGGTAAAAACAGATAGTATTATATTAAAGATTCATAAGTTTTACAGTAAAAAGCTTATTTTAGATTTGCTTATTCTACCATTTTCCAAGTTTCTATGACCATAGAACTCTTTTTTAAATTTTTTTAAAAGATTTTATTTGTTTATTTGAGAGAGAGAGTGAGCACGAGCAGGGGATAGGGGCAGAAGGAGAGGGAGAAGCAGGCTCCCCGCTGAGCAGGGAGACCGACGTGGGGCTCGATCCCAGGACCCTGGGATCATGACCTGAGCTGAAGGCAGGTGTTTAACCGACCAAGTCACTTATGTGCCTCTTAAATGCTTTTTAAAATTTTGTGAAATTTCAAATTTCAAATTTCCATGCAACACTAGTTTAGGATAAGTGCCCAGAAATAAAGTAGTTTTCTTGCATGACTTGTGAAGACGGTCACATTACTCATACCTTTTATTAGTTATAAAAGGTATAATGAGATTAAATATCTGTTCTTGCCTTAATGTAAAAACTGTATTAATGATAAATATTGACTCTTTTCTAGGTTTCTGGAATAGGAAAAGTTACAGAGAAAATGTTAAAGGCGCTTGGAATTATTACTTGTACAGAACTCTACCAACAGAGGGCATTGCTTTCTCTTCTTTTCTCTGAAACATCTTGGCATCATTTCCTTCATATTTCCCTGGGTCTAGGTTCAACACACCTGGAAAGGTATCTATATGTATAGGCATTCTGTTTTTTTCTTCATCATTTGCTGAAATAACAATTTTAACCATTGACATGGATGCTGTAGGATAACATGTTTTTTTCTTTGTTTATAAAGATTTATTTATTTATTCCAGAGAGAGAAAGTGGGAGGGGCAGAGGGAGAGAGAATTTCAAGCAGACCCCATAGAGCACAGAGCCTAATGCAGGGCTTGCTCCCAGGACTCCGAGATCACAACCTGACCTGAAACCAAGAGTCAGATGTTCAACTGACTGTGTCACCCAGGCGCCCCTATAGGATAATATGTTTAAAAATTTTTTAGGCTAGTTCATTCAGGTATATAATTTTTGAATTAGAATCCAAAGAGTGCAGGTAGGAGGAAAGGAAAAGAGTAACAAAGAATCGCTCTTTGGCTGTTGGCTACAGCAGTTGGTTTAGATAGACAAGAAGAATAATAAGTACTTTCTTTTCTGTACCTGCCTTGTTTTTTGTTCAGAACATAAGACTAATGGTGGTCTGATTGTTGAGGAAAGAAAAGTAGCTTATATTCCAGAATTTACCCCTTCAGCAAGGAGATTTAATGATTCTTTGAAAGCCTTAATGAACTAACAACTATATTTTTCTTTTTCAAGACTTGTAAATAATTGACTGATTCATTCAATACTGACTGCTTACTTCCTTAGGTTCTGTTCTAGGCACTGGGAAGAACAGTAGAAAATAAGACAAACTCTTGCCTTCATGGAGTTTACAGAATAGTGTGGCAAGTAGGAAGTAACCAAATAAACAAATGAAGAAAGTAAGTCAGAGTAAGGGACTAGAAAATGACTTGGAGAGTAAGAGTGGGGATTGGCAGCCATGATCCAGAGGCAGGGACCTGAAGGGGCAAGCCATCCAAAGATATCGGAGAAGAGGAAATAGCTGGAGGAGAGGTCCTGTGATTCTTCCCCACCACTCTTTCATCTCAGTCTTAAAAAGAAATATCCTGGAGCTAGAAGAGTACACTGTTGGGAGTGGGTAAAAAGAAGGTAATTTTTTAAAAGAATGGGAATTAACATGGGGCACTATTTTTATAATTTTCTCATCATCCTGTCAGCCTGCCCCCAAAATAATTCCTTTATATTCTTATACTTAAACTAAGGAAAGCAGTAAGATTACTGAGGAGGCATATGAAATAAGTTTGATAAAATAATTAAACCTGCTAAACCTTACAGAGATTCAGGTACTGCTTTTCTCATTTGTCCGTGCTCCTCATTCTTTTTTTTTTTTTTTTTTTTTTTAAGATTTTAATTATTTGACACAGAGAGAGAGCATGCTCGAAAGAACACAAGCAGGGGGAGTGACAGAGGGAGAGGGAGAGGGAGAAGCAGGCTCCTTGCTGAGCAGGGAGCCAGATGCAGCGCTTGATCCCAGGACCCTGGGATAATGACCTGAGCTGAAGGCAGCCGCTTAACCAACTGAGCCACCCAGGCGCCCCCATTTCCTCGTTCTTAAGCCCATAGTTAGCTGACTTTGATCTTGAGTGGATATAATGAAAAGATCAGAGAAGGAAATCACTACTATAAATAATCTAGTATTTGGAGGTAATGGGAAATAAACTTTTTTTCTTTAAACCAGGAATTATCCTCTTTTTTTATTTCCATAGTGCTTGAAAACAGTATAGTTCATGATATAACATAGCATATATTAATCTGTGGTATTTAAAGATGGAGGTAATGCTTTGAAGTGAAATTCATAGGTAGTTTATAATAATGTAAAATAGCAAACCTCCTTTCCCTTCTATGTACATTCTCTATTCCCCAATTCTGCTTTATTTTTTTATCTATAATACTTCTTACCTTCTGACATACTCCACATTTACTTCTATATTTGTTTGTCTCCCTCCAGTAAGACATATGTTTTTTAAGGATAAGAACTTGGTCTGTTTTGGTCATAACTGTGTACCCAGTGCCTAGAACAGTACATTATTCCTAATACGTTCGTTGAATATATGGAAAATGAATAGTCTGTATGTCATTTCAGCTTTTTAGTTTCAACTACTTCTAATGGAACAGCTAGAATTCAGCCAACTAGATGGTTCAGATTCCGAATCACCATCCTATTGCTGTGTCCAAATTCCAACTGAGGCTCTATAGACTGGATAAATGAATAATAAATAGCTGTAGGAGAGCACAGTTAGTATACTAGGGCAAAAACTAGGTAACTGATATTTAATCATATTGTATAACTGCAAGCCATTATGCTACTAACTCTTATTGGTTTTTATAAGTCATGGTTTTTATATTCATACTTTTAGTAGAAGCAGTTTATAATAACCTATTTTCACATTTGTTCTCTTTGATAGATTTAGATGATCCATTATACATATAGTCATATTAGCATCTATCTGTATTTTTTGTTAATAGTTTTATTTTGAGATTTTAAAAACTCACTGTTCTTCATGGTGTATAAATTTTAACCAAAAAAATTAAAGAGATCTTTAAATGGTAATTGATATGTTAAATCATTTTGGTTGACTAAAAAGAACTGAGTCTTCTTTGAAAAAGCAAAACAAACTTTTTTTTTTCTTTCTTTCATTTCAAGGGATGGAGAAAGGAAAAGCATGAGTGTTGAGAGGTAATGTTTTGTTATTATTAATTGTTCATAATTCATGTTATTTTAAACTAATTTTTAATTTTTAGTAAAATATCACTGAAATAGAAAAATCTGTTTGCAAACCAAAAACATTTTTCAGTAGTTGACGCTACTAAAGTAAATATTCCAGTACAATGCTTTATTATCTTTGCTTGCTATGCTCTCTGTGGGGAAAAAACTTAACGACAGTTGGTTGTGTGTGTGTGTTTTTCTTTTAATGTTGGTTTCTTCCTATTCCGCAAAAACCAATCATTTTAGGATTCTAAATCTTAATTTCTAGCCTCGTTTATAAGAAAAATTATGAGCAGTTATTTGGGAAAGTTAAGAAGAGACCACAGAAATTCTTCCTGAAACTCTTCAAATGTTGGTGAATGCACATAGAGATCAAATAGTAAGATATTGATGAAAGAGAGCTTGGAGGGGACATAGCTCAGTGGTTTACAATCTTGTTTGGAAGACAAATGAAATCTTGTTGAGACTTTATTGTTTTCAGAAATATGTCATTGTGTGAAAAGTCCCTGAATTATCTCCTCCAAACACCAGAATCCCACTAGATGTTTCAGAACCACTGTTCTAGTACAAGGTTGTGTTCCTTTTTCACATATTTTTTTTTCCAAGTTTATTTATTTTTTTAGTAACCTCTACACCCAGAGTGGGGCTCAAACTCATGACCCTGAGATCAAGAGCCCATGCTTTCCCACCTGAGCCAGCCAGGAACCCCTCACATATATTACTTTTTATCAGAAAGGCTGAATGAGTTTTACAAGACAACATACTCAGTAAATGACTTTGATAAACATTGCTGTTTTAGGCTGTGATTTACATAAAAGCAATCAAAGGAAAAGAGGGGGGGAAAAGATTCTAAAAGTGAGATAGTAGTGTCCTACTTAATGAATTTTTTTCTTCCGTTTTGTCTTTTGTTATAGAGAACATTACTTAGTATACTAGTGTATTAATATTAGTTAATTTAAGAAAGGGCCAACGGAATGGGAAAGATATTTGCAAATGACATATCCAATAAAGGGTTAGTATCCAAAATATATAAAGAACTGATACAACTCAACACTCAAAAAATTAATACTCTAATTAAAAAATGGGCAGAAGATAGTATTTTTGCAAAGAAGATACACACATGGCCAACACACATGAAAAGTTGATCAACATCACTCCTCATCAGGAAAATACAAATCAAAACCACAATGAGATACCACTTTACACCTGTCAGAATGGCTAAATCAACAACACAAGAAACAACAGATGTTGGTGAGGATGCAGAGAAAGGGGAACCCTCTTACAGTGTTGGTGGGAATGCAAACTGGTGCAGCCACTCTACAAAACAGTGTGGAAGTTCCTCAAAAAGTTTAAACTAGAGCTACCCTACTATCCAGCAATTACACTACTGGTTATTTATCCAAAGAATACAAAAATACTAATTCAAAGGAATACATGCACCCCAATGTTTATAGCAGCATTATCTACAGTAGCCAAATTATGGCAACAGCCGAAATGTCCATTGACTGATAAATGGATAGAGAAGAGGTGGTAAACATATACTGTGGAATATTACTCAGCCATCAAAAAGAATGAAATCTTAACATTTACAGTGACGTGGATGGCTCTAGATAGTATTATGCTAAGTGAAATAAGTCAGTCAGAAAAAGACAAATACCATATGATTTCACTCATATGTGGAATTTAAGAAACAAAAACAAGCATAGGGAAAAAAAGAGGGAGGGGGCGAACCAAGAAACAGACTCTTCACTCTAGAAAACAAACTAATGGTTACCAGAGGGGAAGTGGGTGAGGGGATGGGTGAAATAGGTGATGGGGATTAAGGAAGGCACTTGTGATGAGCATCAGGTGTTGTATGGAAGTGATGATCACTATATTATACACCTGAAAGTAGTATTACACTGTATGTTAACTAACTGGAATTTAAATAAAAACTTAAAAAAAAAGTTTGGGGGGAGAAAGGGTCAGCAAACCAATAGATCTAAATAGTTAACAAAGAAGGAAGTACAAATGCCTCTTGAAACATTGATAATATTCCCAGTCTTTTTTATAATTTAAGAAATGCAGATTGAAGGTTCTCAAGATAGCCTTTTTCACCAATGGGTTGGCAAAGATGCTCTATTGGCCAGACTATGGGAGTGAAATAGCTATAAACTCTGGGGGGAGTATACTAGTTTTTTTTTTGTTGTTGTTGTTGTTTTTTGGTCCTATAACATATTGCCACAGATTTAGTGGCTTAAAACAACATAAATTTATTCTCTTTCAGTTCTGAATCAGGAGTCCTAAAATTAAGGTGTTGGCAGGGTTGCAAGCCTTCTAAAGTCTCTGGGGATGGATCCATTTTCTTACCAAAAGCTTTTAGAGGCTGCTTGTGTTCTTTGACTGATGGCCCCATCCTCCATTTCAAACCCAGCATCTTGTCTTTCTCTGACTCACCCTCCTGTCTTCTTATAAGGACCCTTGGGATTACATTGGACCCACCTGGACAATTTAGGATAATCTCTCCATCTTAATTTAATCATGTCTGCAAAGTCATTTTTATCATGTAATGTACTGGGTTCCAAGATGTTAGGATTTGTACATCTTTGGGGGCCGTTATTTTGACTACCACAGGGGGCAAGCATTTCGGCAATGTCTGTTAAACTCACAGATACACATGTACTTTGGTCCCACAGCTCTTTTTCTAGGAATTCATTTCACACATGTAATCACATGATATTTTACAAGTATGTAAGGTTATTGTTATATTTTTTTTTATGATAACAAAAAATAGAAAGTAACTTAAATATCCAAAAATAGAGGATTGGTTAAATGATCTTACATCTTTAAAAATTAGAATATTAGGCTGCTGTATAAAAATGAGGGAATTATTTATTCATAGGGAACTCTCACCAGGATGAATTGAGAAAAGAAGGTGCTAAACAATGTGTCTAATATTCTATTGTTTATGTTAAAAATGTGGGGGAAATGTTTGCTTGTTTGCTTATACAAAGAATATTCTGGAGAAATTTAAATGAATAGGAAGCTGGAAACATTGGTTGGAGGAGAACTGGGTAGCTGGAGTTAGAGTTAGAAGGACTCTTCACTGAATAGTCATCTGCTCAGGGCTTTTTACTCATTGCCTTGATTTCTCTTTAGCATCCTCCTCTTTTATGTTAAAATGACCTCTTGCCTTCTTTCAATACTCTTGTGCAGATGAATTCAAATTTCTGCATTTAATCATACCAGCCCTCCAATTCCAGTTGTCTATTGGACACCTCTGCATAGGTGCCAGGAACCATGCCCTTACATCTACTTGAAGATATTTCTATTCCAAAAGATATATGTACAATAATTAGAATAATGTTGTCATATATACTTTCTTAAGATAACCCTCTGTAGCAGTCTATATACACATATGCCATAATGTGTTGTAAGTTCTGAGGGCATTGTCATATGTTGGTGACTCCAATCAACTTTTTAAAAAAAATTGCAGTGTAGTTAACATACAGTGTTATATTAGTTTCAAGTATACGATATAGTGATTCAGCAGTTCTATATATTACACAGTGCTCTTCAAGATAAGTGTACTCTTAGTCCCCATCACCTATTCACCCGTTCCCCTCACCCACCTCCCCTCTGGTAACCATCTGTTTGTTCTCTGTAGTTAAGAGTCTGTTTTTTTGTTGTCTTTTTTTTTCCTTTGTTTTGTTTCTTAAATTCCACAGATGAGTGAAATCATATGGTATTTGGCTTCCTCTGACTGACTTATTTCTTCCTCTGACTGACTTATTTTCCTTAGCATTATATCTCTAGATCCCTCCATGTCTTTGCAAATGGCAAGATTTCATTCTTTCTTATGGCTGAATAAAATTATATATATATTTATATAACACATCTTTTTTTTTTTTTAAAGAGTTTATTTATTTATTTGACACTGAGAGAGAGAGACAGCCAGCGAGAGAGGGAACACAAGCAGGGGGAGTAGGAGAGGAAAGAAGCAGGCTCCCAGTGGAGAAACCTGATTTGGGGCTCGATCCCAGAACGCTGTGATCACGCTCTGAGCCAAGGGCAGACACTTAACAACTGCACCACCCAGGCGCCCCTATATAACACATCTTCTTTATCCATTCATCAATCGAGGAACACTTGGCCTGCTTCCATAATTCGGCTATTGCAAATAATGCTGCAACAAACTTAAGGGTGCATATATCCCTTCAAATTAGTGTTTTCAAATTCTTTGGGTAAATACCCAGTAGTGTGATTACTGGATCATAGGGTAGTTCTATTTTTAATTTTTTGAGGAACTTCCATACTGTTTTTCCACAGTGGCTGCACCAGTTTGCATTCTCACCAACAGTGCAAGAGAGTTCCTTTTCCTCCACATCCTTGTCAACACTTGTTTCTTGATTCTTTAATTTTAGCCATTCTGACAGGTATGAGGTGATATCTCATTATAGTTTTGATTTGCATTTCCCTGATGAGTGATGTTGAGCATCTTTCATGTGTCTGTTGGCCAGTTGTGTGTATTCTGTGGAGAAATGTCTGTCCATGTCTTTTGCCTATTTTTTAATTGGATTATTTGTTTTTTTGGTGTTGAGTTGTCTCGTTCTTTATATATTTTGGACACTAACCCTCTATCGGACATGTCATTTGCAAATATCTTCTCCCATTCCAAAGGGTATCTTTTGATTTTGTTGGTTGTTTCCTTTGCTGTGCAAAGGCTTTTTATTTTGATGCAGTCGCAGTAGTTTATTTTTGCTTTTGTTTCCCTTGCCTTGGGAGACATATCTAGAAAGATGTTATGAGTGATGTCAGAGAAATTACAGGCTGTGCTCTCTTCTAGGATTTTAATAGTTTCAGGTCTCACATAAAGTCCTTAATTCTTTTTGAGTTTATTTTTGTGTGTGATGTAACAACATAGTCCAGTTTCAATTTTCCCAACACTCTTTGTTGAAGAGACTGTCTTTTTCCCATTGTATAATCTTGCCTCCTTTGTTAAAGATTAATTGGCCATGTAATTGTGGGTTTATCTCTGGGCTTTCTATTCTGTTGCATTGATCTGTGTGTTTATTTTTTTACCGCTACCATACTGTTTTGATTACCATAGCTTTGTAGTATATTTTGAAATCTGGAATTGTGATACCTCCAGCTTTACTTTGCTTTGCTTTTTGAAGATTGCTTTGGCTATTTGGGGCCTTTTGTGGTTCCATACAAATTTTAGGTTGGTTTGTTCTAGTTCTGTGAAAAATGCTCTTGGTATTTTTTTTTTAGATTTTATTGAAATTCGAGTTAACATATAGTGTATTATTAGTTTCAGGGGTAGTATTTAATGATTCTTCAGTTGCATATAACACCCAGTGCTCATTACATCGAGTGCTCCTTCTTAATGTCCATCACCCAGTTACCCGACTCCCACCCATCCCCCTCTAGCAACCCAGTTTGTTCGCAATAGTTAAGAGTGCTGTTGGTATTTTGATAGAGATTGGATTTAATCTGTAGATTGCTTGGGTAGTGTAGACATTTTAACAATATTTGTTCTTCCAGCCATGAGCATGGAATGTCTTTCCATTTGTGTCATCTTAATTTCTTTTATCAATGTTGTGTAGTTTTCAGAGTACAGGTCTTTCACTTGTTTGGTTAAGTTTATTCCTAGGTATTTTATTGTTTTTGGTGCAATTGCAAATGCAATTGTTTTCTTAATTTCTCTTTCTGTTGTTTAATAATTAGTGTATAGAAATGCAATGGATTTCTGTACATTGATTTTGTATCCTGTGACCTTACGAATTCATTTATCAGTTCTAGTAGTTTTTTGGTGGAATTTTGGGTTTTCTATATGTAATATCATGTTAAATCATGAAAGTTTTACTTCTTACCACTTTGGATGCCTTTAATTTCTTTATGTTGTCTAATTGCTGTGGCTGGCACTTCTAGTACTATGTTGAATAAGAGTGGTGAGAGTGGATGTCCTTGTCTTGTTCCTGACCTTAAAGGAAAGGCTCTCAGTTTTTCCCAGTTGAGTATGATGTTAGCTGTGGGTTTTTCATATAAGGCCTTTATTATGTTGGGGGGTTTTATCATGAATGGTTGTTATACTTTGTGAAATGCCTTTTCTGCATCTATCGAAATGATCATATGGTTTTTATACTTTCTCTTATTGATGTGATATATCAGACTTTAATCAACTTTTTAAAAAATATTGTAGATAAAGCAAATGCACCTTTGGTAATCAGTTTAACTACAAATGATCTTCCATTATTTAGGTAGATTTTAGATGTTTTTACTTAATTATATCTCAGTTCATCTGAAAACTTTATTTTGTACTGCAGAAAATATAACTTGATGCTAGGCTTTAAACATACTATATCACTCCTAAATTATCCTGAACTATAGTTTATTCTGTGCACCAAAATCATTTTTGTCTTTCTAGGACATTCAGTGAGGTAAGTAAACCAGAAGAACAATATAGCTTGTGCCAGGAACTTTGCAGTGAACTTGCTCAAGATCTGCAGAAAGAAGGACTAAAGGTACTTTATTTTGATGTAGTGGTCTTAGTTAAAAAATTTTTTTAATAATAAAATGCTACTTTAAAGGAATAGTTAGGTTTTGCATTTGAGTACAAACTGAGAAACCTTAGAAAGGATTATTCCTATCCACAGTAGAGACAAATTCGATTCTGACCTGTAATTGAGGCCTATGATAAGATGATTAGATGAAGAAGCAACTTACGGGGGTGGGCTGGCTCCAGTATAATTCCAGAATTTATCGTATTTCAGGAGTACATTTGAATAAGTTCAAAATCAGAGTTATATTGACATTAGAGAATAAGGCAAAGGTAAGGATTTCCATAGATCTATATTTACCTATTATAAGTATCTTTCCAACCATCCTTTGCTGTTTTTCTTGGGTAGACTTTCTAGAATAGGCATTTTGTTTCAAGGCCCTAGTTCCAGGTTGTTTAACACATTGAGAACAAAACCCAGAGGTTTTAAATCTCTATTTTATGATCTTTGCTCACAACAATCCATATTTAGTATTTTTCCAAATTCTGAAACCAGAGGTGAAGTTATTACAAAGTATAATACAAAAGTATTCAAAGGTTATTACAAAAAAATAAAGAACAGAAAACAACAAAGGTTATTACAAAGAATGGGATATCTGTATATCTCTCTTTTTTCCACTGTCCTCCCCTATATATTTCTTATAATCCTTCTCTATCATAACTTGAGTATAAAGAGAGTTGATTTAAAATTTTTTTAATAACCTGTAATTTTAAAATCATTTCAGATATACAGAAAAGTAGTATAGATAATATAGAGAGTTCTGATATACCCAGTTTCCCTCATTAATATATTATTTTAGCCATATTGTCGTAGTACATTTGTCAAAGCTAAGAAACTGACATTAGCACATTGCTATTAACTAAACTCCAGACATTATTTGGATTTTACCTGTTTTTCCATTAATGTCCTTTTTCTGTTCCAGGATTCAGTCTAGGGAACCACATTGCATTTAGTTGTCTTGTCTCCTTATCTCCTCTAATCTGTAACAGTTTCTCAGTATTTCCTTGTTTTTCATGACCTTGAGGTCTTAAGGAGCGTTGGCCAGGTATCCTGCAGGGTGTCTTTCCATCTAGGTTTGGCTGATGTTTTTCTTATGATTAGACCAGGGTTATGGATTTTTAGAAAGAATACCAGAGGTGAAATGTCCTCATTACATCCTTTCAAGGTATATGATAGCCACAAGATATCAAAAGTGATACTAACCTTTGTCACCTGATTAAGTTAGTGTTTGCTAGGCTTCTCCACTGTGTAGTTACTATTTTTCCCTTTCCATACTCTATTCTTTGGAAGTGAGTCAGTAAGTCAGCCCACTCTCAGAACTTCCAGGAGGTAGTAAAATATACGTAACATATAATTTACCATTTTAACCATTTTTAAGTTACATTTCTGTGGCATTAAGTTCATTCACATGGTGCAACCATCACCACTCTTAATCTCCAGAACTTTTTCATTATCCCAAACTGAAATTCTGCACCCATTAAACAATAACTGTAAAGGGAGTTCTTACATGTAGATGGGTTAACATAGTATCTGGCATATAGTAGACACATAATAAGTGTGAGCTGTCTACAAGACCTTTTCAGTGGAGACCCCTTTAAGAAGCTTTTTTCCTCTCTTTTTAGGTACTGAATTCTAAAAGAGATTTAGTAAAAAGAAAAGTGATCAGTTAATGTTGCCTTTTATGTAAAAAGTTCTTTTATAAAAATTCATTTGGGTAGGAGAGTAATAGTTATTGGCTAAAATGGAATTTTTAGATTACTTATATATTTCAGTTGTTCCTTTTGGCAGATTTCATTAACACGTTTCATAAATAATTGATTATACTTTTATATTATGTGTATCTAAGAGATATTTTTTATTTTTTTCTAATCTACAAAATAACTTTTTTCTAGAAGTTAGAAAACCATATATAACAATGCATTCTGTTGGTTATAGGGTAGAACTGTTACCATTAAACTGAAGAATGTAAACTTTGAAGTAAAAACTCGTGCATCTACGGTTTCATCTGTTGTTTCTACTGCAGAAGAAATATTTGCTATTGCTAAAGAATTGCTAAGAACAGAAATTGATGCCGAATTTCCACATCCCTTGAGATTAAGACTTATGGGTATGCCTTTTCTTGTTTTTCCTTAAATCTGCTAGATTTTCCCAAAGAAATCAACTTGGGAAATACACTCTCCTTCATTTTATTTCTTAAACCTGTTTAGGAATTTGTACCTATGCTGCCATTTTTCTTAATTCTTAGAACCTGATGTATGTGAAACCATGTTCATTAATTTAATTCCCTTAAGAACCAATTACAGCTGTTTTTTTCCTTCCTACTTACTGAAATCCTTGGGGCTAGGTATGTTTCAAAATTTAAAACCTTTCAGATTTTAGGAAACAAATATAGTGCATATTGAGTATATTATATAGTACTCTTTTGGTATCTGAGGCAGCACCTCATGATAAACACATTAATATTTTTGTAGCAAAACAAGAAAATATTCACACTAGGTTGGAAAGATTCTAAATAGCCTCACATCAATTCAGTCATCAATTACTGTTTGTTGCTTACAATTTTCAGAGCTTTTTAGATTTCAGAGTCACAGATAAGGGATTGTTACAATATAAAACCATATCTGGAGCCACTGCATGGTATGTGCATTTTAACAAAGCAAGTTTCTTTGTGAAAAGTGAATTGAGTGAGAGAATGCACATAGATAAGCACTCCAGATGCCAGCTTTACTGCTAAGAGTGGATCATTAGCCATACTTTCATATATGAAAGATAGCACACACTTGAAATCGATTGAATAAAGTATGTTGATTGAAAGAGCTAAAGAGTGGATGTTTATAACAGCTTCATTCATAATTGCCAAAATTTGGGAACAACCAAAATGTCCTACAGTAGTAGGTGAATGGAAACTGGGACAGACAATGGAATATCATTCAGTGTGTAAAAGAAATGAGCTGTCAAGCCATGAAAGGACATGGAGGAACCTTAAATGTATTTTATTAAGTGAAAGAAGCCAATTTGAAAAGGTTAAATACTGTGTGATTTGAACTGTATGATATTCTGGAAAAGACAAAACTGTGGAGACAGTGAAAAGATCAGTGGATGTCAAGGGTAGAGGGTGGGGAAGGGATGAATAGACTTAGCACAGAGGATTTTTAGAACGGTAGAGCTAATCTGAATGATGCTATAATGGTGGATACATATCATTAAACATGTCAAAAGCCATAGGATGTACAACACCAAGAATAAACCCTAATATAAACTATGGACTTTGAGTGTTAATGTTGTGTCAACGTAGGTTCATCAGTTGTGACAAACATACCACTCTGGTGCAGGATGTTGATTGGAGGAGACTGTGCATGGTGTGGGCAGAGGATATATAGGAACTCTGTACTTTCTGCTCACTTTTGCTGTGAACCTAAAGCTGCTCTGAAAAACAAAGGCTACTGGGAAAATGAGCTAGAGTCTATAAAGTTGACTCCAGTTAGTTGGTATTTAATGGTATATTGTGTCAGATACTAGTTGAAAGACTTACATAATCATGCCAACTCCAACAGATACTATTTAGTGAAACCCTGTTTTATAAAGGAAGGTAAATTTCATGCGAAGTACTCATTTTGAAAAAGTATATTTTAATTCAGAAAATATGCAGTATTGCTTATTATTTTTCTCTAAACATCCTTTTGTATATATGTCATGACAATATTATGCAAAATATTGTTATGCATTATGAGTGAATTGACTTTGTTAAGAAATTAATTGTGGTTGGTTTAATTTAGGTATACGGTTATCCAGTTTTCCCAATGAAGAAGACAAAAAACACCAACAAAGGAGCATTATTGGGTTCTTACAGGCTGGAAACCAAACTCTGTCAGCTGCTGGGTATATACTAGAGAAAACTGACAAAGATCAGTTTCTAAAACCTCTAGAAATATCTCATAAGAAGAGTTTCTTTGATAAAAAGCGATCAGAAAGGAAATGGAGCCACGAAGACACATTTAAATGTGAAGCTGTGGATAAACAAAGTTTACGGACATCACATTCATTTCAAGTTTTAAAGAAGAAGATGAATGAGAATTTAGAAACATCGGAGAATTCAAATCACTCTCAGATATTTACCTGTCCAATTTGCTTTAGGGAGCAAAGAAGCATCAGTCTGGAAGCCTTTAATAAACATGTAGATGCATGTCTTGATGGATCTTTGATCAGTGAAAACTCCAGTGTGTTCCCATGTTCACATCCTTCCTCTACAGAAATTAACAAGAAAGAAAATGTACATCCTTCTTTCTCACTCCATGAGAAGCAGGATTATGAAACCCATCAGAAGAATTCAGAAATCAGTTCAGTAGATTGTGCAGAGCTAGTAGAGACTGAAGATAATCCACCTGAAGCAGAAAGTGTAGGTGGTCTAAGTGAAAAGCACCGCAAAGAGGAATGCCCTAGTCTTCCAAGCAACTCATTTAATATTGAGGAACGTTGTCACAATTCTTCCTCTACTGTTTCATTGGAAGATACTGGGTCATTAAGTCGACTAGAATCCTCCCAGCCTTATTTACATGAAGTGATAACAGACCAAGCTCTAGTTTGTCCTGTTTGTAACCTAGAACAAAAGACTTCAGATCTTACCCTGTTCAATGTGCATGTGGATGTATGCTTAAATAAAGGCATTATCCAGGAACTGAGAAAGGATAAAGTTAATCTAGCTAACCAACCCAGAGAAAGCACCAAAAGTACTGGTGAGTTTGCAGTCATTTTAAAGAACCCGATCTTCTAGGAATGTTTTATTAAAATTAAGATTGTTGTTAAATCTAAAGCACATACTATTAAAGGGGTAGGTTGTGTATGCCACCATTTAGGGAAATGTTGGTTACCTTAGCATAGGTTAGAATTAACTGAAGCCAATAGATTTTAAATTTTGGGAAAACTGTTCTGGGCTTGATTTAGCACAGAACGAACTCAAAGATTTGGGGAGCTAAGTAATCTAATCAAAGGCAAAATTCCCGTGGAATGAAAAAGTCACAGGGATAAAAGGTACAGCTCAGGGAATATAGTCAATGGTATTGTCATAGCACTGTGTGGTAACAGATGGCAGCTACACTTGTGGTGAGCATAGCATAATGTATAAACTTGTTCAATCACTATGTTCTGCTCCTGAAACTAATAGAACATTGTGTGTCAACTATACTTCAATTTAAAAAAAAGAAAGAAAGAAATTCCTTCAGAGAACTTTTGCTAAGGCACAGTGGTAGATTAACTGTAATTGCACAGCCAGAAAGCCTGTTTAAATTGTTTTTTGGTAGTCTGACTCTAGCCCAACTTCAAAAGTAAAATTAAGTGTAATACTAATAAAATAAGTAAATTATAAAGAAATTATGCAATAAAGTTAGTTTTTGGTGGGTCTAAATATGAACTATAGTACTAAGGAAGTTTTTATTATCTCCAATCAATCAACTTTAACTTTTTAGATTTTTATACAGCTTTTTAATTATTTCATGTTGTTCATTATGAAACTTCTTGGCTTTTCTTCCTCTAAAGATAACTCAGGCAGAGTGCAGAAGACTGCAACAAAACCAAAAAGGTATGGTTAATTTGAGTTTTAACAGAGATGGCTATATAATTGTTATATTTTGAGGTCTAATTTTTAGGAGATGTTAAAATTTGCTCTTATAAATCAAGTAAAATTTTAAAAATCAGTGATTTGAAAAACATTTTAAAAAATATCTTCCTGCATTTTAACTGTGTTTTCTTTTCTGTTCCAGGCCGGGATTGATGACAAAGTACTCAGCATCAAAGAAAACAAAACCGAACAATCCCAGACATACTCTTGATGTATTTTTTAAATGAACATTGAACATTTTATCATTGAACATTTTATTCTTAATAGAAACTTTTTATTTTATAATCAATGAAAACTTCTTCTTCATTAAGTTTACAGATTCATGTAGTGAAAGGCAAGTGCAATAATTCCTTCCCAAATGACATTTCTTTTCTATGGATTTGGAACATGCACTAAATAACTTTTGTAAACACCTTCGAGATAACCACGAGAATTTCACTTCTATTATACATCAGTCAGAAATCAGTCCTATTAGAGATAATTTTAAAATGAGAAATTAGGAATGGAATCAGAAAGTGATTTGTTTCTTTATCATGTTTTATAGTGAATATAGAAACATATTTATAAGGGCTCTCAGAGGTTTACACAAGCCTAGTTTAGCATAAGAATTTTTCAGCACTGAGGCACCTGGGTGGCTTAGTCGGTTAAGGTTAAGCATCTGACTCATGATTTCAGCTCAGGTTATGATCTCAGGGTCCTGAGATCGAGCCCCACATGGGGCTCTATACTCAGTGGGAAGTCTGCTTGAGAATCTCTCCCTCTCCCTCTGCCCCTCCTCATGCTTGTGCGCTCTCTCTCTCTCTCTCTAAAATAAGCAAAAAAATCTTTAAAAAAAGAAAAATTTTTCAGCACGTAACCACTTTGTTGGTACTGGACTGCTATATTTGTTTTAGTACCTTCTACAACTTTGTATATTCATTTTTTTGTCTCCTAGTGTCTTCAGATACCTCATGAGTATTCATAATTAATATTTATCATGAGTTCTATGAAGAATATTAGCTTGGCAGAACAAGGATGAAGGTTTTGTTACCTTCAGGAAAATAGGATCTCAGTATTATTTTCTGTGTTAAAAGAATTGTTTAAAATAGGATTATCCATTTGATTTTTTTTTACTTAGAATTCCTTTATCTTCTGAATAAGCACATGGTTCACTTTAAAAATATTTAGTCTAAGATTCAAGGTAGTTAAATTTCTTTGTAGGGCTTTAGAATAGTGGGATATCATTTCTTGAGGGTTATGTTTATACTTTACACAGATCTATAAAAAAGAATAAATTGTACACTCAAAGTGTGCAATACAAAAGATTAATGTGTATTAAAATATCTCATTTATCTTAGCTATATTTCTATCACATTTTTTAATATTCATGAAAGAAGAAAACTGAATACTTATTAGCTTAGTTACTCCAAGTACTTTTGTGCTATTAATACAATTTTTTCCCAAAAAAGTTATTTAATGGAAACATGAAGATGGAAACCATTTTTTGTTACTCCTTTAAGGAACTGAATTTTTTGTCTCTTATATTTTTGTTTTCTCTTTTCCTTTCATATTTTATAGCTCATTATCTAAGTTTATGAAGACATAATATTTTAGGAATAGGTTAACTTAGGATCTCACACAGCCTTTGGCCAAAGTGGTAACTTGACTTGAAATTACTAGATTGTTTAAAATTAGGTTTAGTATTTAGGTTTAGTATCATGGCAGTCTCAGGCCTGATATTATCATATGCTATTGCAAATTCAGAGTTGTAGAGCTGTGGGTTTTGATTGTGTGGTTTACGTATCTAAATTCTGTACAAAATAAGTTCAGTGAAGCACTGCTTTAATATATTGAAAAGTTAATAGCATCATATTTAGTTGTTCCTAGCTGGCCTCGGGTTTATTTTTATTGTGTTTTCAACTTTAGAGTAATTATGAAATTATTTTCATTTAGATGATTCATTTAATTGACTGTTATCATTTAGTAATATTTAATAATAATTTAATAATAATTTAAAATAAAATTGCAAATATTTAATTAATATTTGAGCCAATAAAAATGGTTTCCTTACTTTTGTACTCTTTTCCCACCTCTGATTCCTCTTTCGTTCTCTTTGCCCTGAATTCTCTCCACATTCTTTTCTGTTTTATCTAATGTTTCCAACTCATCTACTTTTTATTATTTTGCTTTGGGGTATTCTTAGGAAATAGAGCAAAACTACAAAGAACAAGCATCTATGATCTTATCTACTTAGAGGGTCAAAATATGGGGCGCCACCTGGAAGAATGTATTTGTGACACATGTAACTGGCCCCAAACTAGTATCCAGAATATATAATCCAAAGGATATAAATGATTCCTAGTTATTAGTAAGAAAAAGACAGATAGCTAGTAGAAATTTGGACAAATGACTTTAAATGTCACTTTACATAAAAAGAAATCCAAATGGCCAGGAAACATGAAAACATTCTCAGCCATTTTAGTAATAGGGAAATGAAAAAACCGCAAAGCGCTATCATTACACCCCTAACAGCTTCACAAAAATGAAAAGATCCAATGTTATTAAATTTTGGTGGTGATGTGGAGCAATTTGAACTCTGCTTTGAAGACAATCACTTTGGAAAACAGTTTGCCTTTCTTCAGTAAAATTGAAGATGTGTACATTTAACAGCCCAGCAATTGTACTCCTAAATAAACACCTTTGCTGGTTATCTTCCATTTGCTCTCCAGATTTACTCTTGACCCTTGACCCTGCTTTATGTCCAGTAAGGGGCCATGGCAATGGGGGGACCACTACAGATTTCAGGGAGAAAAGATGAAGTTGGGTATTTATTCCCACATGTACCTTATTATATGATCATCTAGAGCTGGTTAGGGTCCTTGATCAAAAGTCACAAGTTTTTTATACTGTGTTCTCTCCTCTCTCTCTAGTTTTTTGGTTTTTTTTTTTTAAGCTTTATTTAAGTAATCTCTGCACCCAATGTTGGGCTCCAACTCACGACCCGGAGATCAAGAGTTGTACACTCCTCCAACTGAGCCAGCCAGGTGCCCCTTCTCTTCAGGTTCTGATAATCCTTTCCTTCCCTCACCCCTTCAGCTGAGGGGTGGCAACAGAGCCTTGCTCTTATTAGTTTTGGGGTGCTACAGTATCTTTTGTGTTTCCCCACATCTTTGTAAATGGTCCTTTTTTAAAACTCATCTCAAAATATAATTTTTTTTCCTTCCAGAGCCCTGATACAATGTCTTGGGAAAACTACTGAACATGTTCCTTAGGAAGTATGTACAAGAATGCTCTTAGCAGCATTATAATAGCAAAACATGGGAAATAAATGTAAATTTAATTCTACCATTGTATATTCATGTATATTCAAGCAATAGAATTCTACACAGTGGTAAAAATGAAGGAAATAGCTAATCAGAAAGTAGAGGAATATCTACTCGGGGGCTCAGTCAGTTAAGCACCTGACTTCAGCTCAGGTCGTGATCTCAGGGTCCTGGGATGGAGCCTCATATCAGGCTCCCTGCTCAGCGGGGAGTCTGCTCGTCCTGCTCCCTCTGCCCCTTGCCCCACTCATGCGCTCTCACTCTCTCTCTGTCTCAAATAAATAAAATCTTTTAAAAAAAGAAAGTAGATGAGTATCATGAACAATCTGGAGTAAAGTAAGTCATAGATGACAAGTCATAGTATGCCATCAGCATGAATACATTTACATAAAGTTCAAAACAGTTAAAGCTGTTATTTTAAGGATTTATCCGTATAAATAAGATTATTAAGAAAAGCAAGTATGTTATTGTCTCAAAAGTTACGATGATTTCCTCTGTGGGGAGATAGGGAAATGTGATTGGGGAATGGTACATAGAGCTGCAGGGATGCTGACAGTGTTCTATTTCTTAGGCGGTTGACTGCATAAAGGTTTACCTTAAAAATATTCTTTAAACTGTACATATACATATTTTATATACTCCTGTTCATATGTGACTGAAATCATAATAAAAAGCCAGTTCACAAAAGTCCTGAAAATTTAACAATCTGCGTTTGCAAGCCAATACAAGCCAGCACCCACATACCATTATCCATGATACATGCCAAACACAGGCTTGGCATTCAAGGCCAGTCAGCTCACACACTGCATAGCTTATAGTTTACTGAATAGACCAAGCTATTTCTCCCTTCTGGTATGGTGCATGGTTGCTCCCTCTGTGCAGAATGTGCTTCCTGGACATGCACTGTCTCTCCCACCAAACACAACTTTGCTCTCTCTCCCACCATACACAACTATTCATCTTTCAACTCAGCCCAGGGGCCACTTTCAAGAGAGGGTCCCTGCCCTCTGGGAAAACTGATCAGTCACTTCTTTGTGCTCCTATTTCTCTATGAGACAATGAAACATTCTGTGCTATGGCTTTGCCGCAGTCTTGTCCCACTAGATTGCAGGCTGCTAGAGATCCTGGCTGTCTTTCACTGATCTCTGAATTCTAGTGTGAAGTATATGGCCTGGCACTTAATGTTACTATTATTTGATGACCTATAAATGAATAAATCATATGTAACCAAAGAGTGGTGTCTATTACTATCTTACTGTCTTTCTCTGGGAAGAAAAGGTGGTGGCTGATGTAGGTGGCTGCCCTCAAGCTGGGCCTGAAGGGATAGGCCTTCCAGAAAGAAGGAATTGCATCTTTCCCTTTATTGGATAATGGCTTGCTTTATACATTTTATTACTATGGCCTTTTGGGTGGCTTGGAAGTATTTGGAAGAAGGCTCCAAAAAGTACTGTTTAACCTAAGGCTTAAAAAATGCTTTCTGAGGAAATATTCCATTTTGGAAAACTGTACTTGGTGCCTAGAGTGATTTATTTTTTAAAATAATGTATCATTTTGAAAAGTAGTACTACATTTGAACATACCTGATGCTGGTAAGATTTTAATGAACTTCACAGAGAAATGGTGTTTATTTCCCTGGAGCAAAAACTGTCCTTTTATTGTATAATTAAGGGATAATCACTTTGTAATACAAAGCGAAACAGTTGGATTAACAGTTCAAGATAAACTCAAATTTATTATGGTGAGTATTGGAAACATAACTCCATTTGTTAAGGAAACCATAATATTGAACTGTTCTCCTTACAAATGTGAGGTAATTTATGACAGTCTTTTTTTTTTTAATGACAAGTCTTATTTCCTAATTATTGCTCAGAGAGACAGAAGAAAATTCAGAGGCAAATAATGTTAACCCTTCTAACCCAGTCTCTTAAGTTTTTTATGACTTCAAACTCGTAATACATTCATATACATAGAAATACATACATTGTATGTGTGTATATACATAGATATACATACGTTATATATGTGTGTACACACACAGCTTATGCCAAACCCTTGTCTATTGAATTCTGCCTACCCTTGTAGGACCTCTTGAAAATGTCCACTTCTTTTCATTCTTTTTGTCAAGTCCTCATCAGTTGCCTAATCTCATCCAACCCATTTCTCAGTTTTCATTAGTTTATTTCTCTTTAAACCATTTTGTGCATTTTTATAGACAATGCTCTTCTAATATTCTTATGCCTCTGTGTGTGTGCGTGTGTGTGTGTGTGTGTGTGTAAAAGGGTGGGTCAGTTCTAGAGTCAAATCTAGTTCTGTTTTATGAGGACTTAATTTTTTTTTCACTCCTAGAATGTGCTAACCTTCCTATTTGACCTCTGAAACCATCCACTGGTGTGAGATGTGCCATAGTTTTACTTTGTTTTGTTTTGTAATGCATCAAACCCACTGTGCTTGGGTGTGGTGGATTCAGGGCAGAGTCCTGGTTGTCCTTCAATATTCTACTTCTTAATATTATTAGAATATTATTTTATCTAGGCACATGGTTGCCTAGAATCCTGTATTTAATCAATTTTTTGTTTCATAAACCACTAAGAAGAAAATAATTCCTAGGATGGGGAGTCCAATAGGTTATGGCTGGGTTAAAATGGGATATCAAAGGGGAGCCTTGGTGGCTCAGTCTGTTAAGCATCTGACTTTTGGTTTTGGCTGCGGTCATGATCTCAGGATCCTGAAATCGGGCCCCACCTGGGTCTCACGCTTATTGGGGAGTCTGCTTAAGATTGTCTCCCTCTTCCTCCACCCCTCCCGCACTCGTGCTCTCTCTCTCTCTCTCTGAAACAAAATCTTTAAAAAATAAAATGGAATACCAAGGTTTACACCTTCAGAGAAGAATTTGAGAGTCTTACTTTATTCAAAAGAAAATTCTGGAAGCCCATTTAGAAATGATTTAATATTGAAGTTCTCATAGTGGTGTTATAAAGCCAGTCTCGGCGTTTCTCAAAGTTGTACAAAGAACTCAAGTGTGAGCTGGGCGTTCTCTCAGAGCGCTTTCCCTCAGGTGAAACGAGATCCTAAGACCGCACAGGCCACACCTGCAGGTGGTCCCTCCCCGGCGGCCGAGCTGGGCGGGGCAGGAGAACCGGGGCCAGCTGACAGGACGCCGCAGGGAAGAGGCCGCGGCCCCACCGTGCCTTCCCGCTTTCTGCGGGCGCCGGGCACAGATGGACCCCTCCCCAAGCCTCCCGGGTCGCCGGGCGGCCGCGAGGGAGCTGCAAATGGCGGCCGCGGCCGTGAAGGGCCTTCGGGTAGACCTGAGGGGTGCGGCGGGCCGGCCCTGGGTCCCGAAGCGGGAGGGGCCTCGAGAGGACGAGGCGGCGGCGGGCCACGAGCTCTGTGAGTTCGAGGAGGCGGGCTGCAGACCGCGCGGTGGCGACGCCGGGGGGCAGGGGCGGGGGGCGGCCGGGCAGGGCGGCGGGGGCTCGTGTGGAAGGTGCGGCGGCGCCGCCTCAGGACGCCGCGGGAGCTGGGCGCCCACGCTCCGCCGCCGCATCAGCTGTGCGCTGGTTTGCCCCTTGGCGCTCCCGGCCCCCGGCCCAAGTTTTGACTCAGGCTGTTTTATTTCAGGTGAAACCTGTACTGTGGTTGGAAGGAAGGAGCTGCTCTTTCAGCTTAAGGAAGAGGGTTTTTGAAGAAATGATTAAGCCCTATTGCAAATAAGGAAAGGAGTTTCAGGTGGTGTTATCTCCTCTATCCTGACTCACGCAGTGATTTACAGTGTGACTTTGAATCACTTCATCTTTCTGTGCTTAGGTTTTTAAAGCATGGGATGGGTCTTCTGTGCCTCTTTGAGAATGAACTTAGAGCATAAACTGAGGGACATTGTTAAAGTTTGTCTTCGAAAGTTGAGAATGATTTCAAAGCAGTTAACAGCACCAGTTCCTTAACAGTGTTCAATTAGTTCATCCATCCGTCCGTTCATACATCTAGAAATATTCTCAAGAGTTTACGGTTTACTAGACGTATTTTAGGTGTGAATATGCAGAGAGAGCATGACTGTCCAAGTTCTGGTTTGGGTGGAGGGATGAAAGATGGTAAAACAAGTGAGCGAGTAAGTGAGGAAGATCTTTTAAGGTAGTGATAATTGCTGTGGTGGCCACATAGCCCAACCCCAGCTCCTGTGTTTTCTTCTAAAAGGTTTATAGGTTTATGTTTTACATTTACATCTGTGATCTGTTTTGAGTTAATTTGTATATAAGGTATGAAGTTTACATCAAGGTTCAAATTTTTTTGTTTGGACATCCTGTTTCAACCAAAATTTTGGTTTCTCTTTGTTGATGCCAGTATATAGAAATATGATTGATTTTCATGTGTTATCATCGTGTCCTACAACTTTGCTAAACTCATTTATTAGTTCTGTAGCTGCTTTGTACATTCCTTTGGGGTTTTATCTGGAGATAATCAAATTGCTTGCAACTAGACTAGAGACACTTTGATTTCTTGCCAATCTGTACGCCTTTTAATTTATTTTACTGCTATACTGTACTGGCTTCCAGCACAATGTTTAGAAGAGTGAGAGTGGACATTTCCGTTTGTTCCTGAGCAAAGGAAGCATTGAAACTTTTATGATTATGATGTTAGCTGTCAGTTTTTTGTACATGTTCTTTATCAGGTTGAGGAAGTTCCCTTCTATTCCCACTTTGCTGGAGGGGTTTTTGTTTTTGTTTTTAGTCATAAATGGATGTTGAATTTTTTTAAATGCTAAAATGTTATCAATTGATCGTGTAGTTTTTCTTCTTTAGACTACTTGTATGGTAGACTACACTGCTTGGTTTTCAAATAGTGAACTAGTCTTGTGTTCTCAGGATAAACCTCACTTGGTGTGTTATACTTTTTATGTATCACTGGATTTGATTTGATAATGTTACTCGAGGAGTTCTGATCTATGTTGATGAGGGATATTGGTTTGTAGTTTTCTATTCTTACCATGTCTTTGGTTCTAGAATGAAGGAAATGCTGATCTCATAAGATGGGAAGTTTTTCCTCTTGTCTGTTATGGAAGAGATGGTATAGATTTGGTGTTATTTTTTATATGTTGGGTAGAATTCACTAGTGAAACTATCTGAGCATGAGGATTTCTTTCTTCTTTTTTAAAAATGCACATCGAGAATGTTTTTTAAGGGCATGAAGATTTCTTTTTAAATTATTTTAAATTACAAATTCCATTCCTTTATTAGTTATAGTATTATTCAGGTTATCTATATAATCTTGAATAAATTTGGATAGTTTGTGGTTTTCAAGAAATTAGAAATGATTTAGAAATGATCTGTCAAATAAATAAAATCTTTAAAAAAGAAAAAAAAAACATGTACAGAAACATAAGAGGCCCATGAATATTTGTCTCCCAGTACCGAGCTGATTGAGGCACTGCCATCGTGTGACCCTTTGCATTAGTTTGCTAGGGATGCTGTAATAAAGTAAGCTGGGTGGCTTAAACAAAAAGATTTGTCTCAGTTTTTGAGTCTAGAAATCCTAGATCAAGATGTTAGCAGAATTAGTTTCCCCTTAGACCTCTTTCCTTGTTTTTTTGTTGGCCATCTCCTCCCGGTGTCTCCATGTGGTCTTTCATGTGTCATATCTGTATCCAAATTTCCTCTAAGGACACCACTCATATTGGATTAGAGCCCACCCTAATGACCTCATTTTAATTACTTTCTGAAAGACCCTATCGCCAAATATAGTCACATTTTGAGGTACTGGGGGTTAAAACTTCAACATGTAAATTTTGAGGGATTACGGTCCATCTACAACACTGCAGCATTTAAACACATGGCTTCCAGGGTTGATTAAACGGGAAGAGAGCACCTGGAAGGTGACACAGGAGTTTTTCATCAACTCTGTCCCAAGTAATGTACCATAGTTTCAGCTTTCAATCCAGGGGACCGACCTGACCTTCACTGCACCCAGACTGGGATGTGTACATATCCATGTATTCAGATAGGAGGGGAGAACCAGATATGGATGAGCACTAGCCTTGTCTCAGCACAGTTGTGTGTTTTTCTCCAGTACTCTTCAGCTGTTCAGGTGCAGAAACGGAACAGATAGCAGCTGGGTTTAGTCTCAGAATTAGGATTCTGCCAGCTGGGCTGACGAGGAGAGAGAGTGGCAAGGGAGGTAAAGGTGTTTGTATAGAAGCAATTTCAGATGTGGATCTAAACTGGGTGAGGGGTGGAGTAAGGGGATAAGGGATGAATAATAGGAAAAGCTGATAAGAACAGTAGATTGGAGGACTTGATGAGGTTGCAGAATTTCAGGACTGGGAGAACTAGAGCAGTTGAGTGGGATGGATGTGGTGGTGGTCAGACGGTGGGATTCTTAAAGATGTCAGAGGTAATGTAGTTTTTGGTAGTGATGTCAAGAGTATGTTGAAATTGGGTGGCTGAGACCAGGTGGAGCGAAGATTATTCTACATGAGGGAGTCAGAGAACTGGGAGACCAGGGTGTGGGATTTGTCATCTGTGTGGATGTTGAAGTCATTTAGAGTGGGAACCACAGGAGAAGGCAAGAGGGGGATCCAGGTGATAGAAAGAATGAATGTGTATTTCTCCCATGAAGATACTCTTGGTCTTTGATTAGACTTGATAGTATTCTAGAGTCTTTGGCAGCTTGTGTTGTTGTTGTTGTTGTTATTATTATTATTGGGAAACTACTTGGCAACACATCCACAAAACCTCTCTTAGAGGGCTTTCTTTTTAGAGATGGTCTCTTGTTGATTTCAGATCATTCCAGTTCTGACTTTATCCCCCAATATTGTCGTTGTCCCCTGAAAGCCCCCCAGTTCCCCT
Organism: Ursus maritimus; assembly: GCF_017311325.1. Lineage (NCBI taxonomy): Eukaryota > Metazoa > Chordata > Mammalia > Carnivora > Ursidae > Ursus > Ursus maritimus. Next base: position 31,247,998 of record NW_024426663.1, on the reverse strand, counting down.
GCTTATTAAAAAAACTCAATAAATCCCGAAATATTTTTCTAGGCTAGTTAATAAACCCTGCCACGGGAATGTGTATATGTGTTTTAATATGTAATGTTTATAGTAGGTATGAATCTGCTTCTATCTCTTTTTAAATAAATGAAAATAAAACATGTTCATCCCTTTTAGCCTTTGTGTATGTTTATGTGATGTGCTACATTTAAATGATTTGTTTCTGCTGGCCTGGCATCTGCAGCAGTTTCTGCAGACAACAGTTTTATCTCTGTAAACTTGTATGGAGCATTTGGGCTCCTGCCTGTCTAATCTTATACAGACATTTTATTAAAGAAAAAAAAAAACCCAGAAAGTCCATGGCCACCCTCCGACTTCCTAGAGGCAGATACTACATTGCTGACTTCAGGGTGGTCCTTGGAAATGATGTTTTGTTTGGGACCAGGAATATTTTTAAGGGTGTGAAAACATTTGCATTGTGAACGCAAAGTGGAATCTTGATAATACAGCTCTGTAAAATATTGATGCAGAGTTCCTATGTCCAGATTGGCAGATTGTGAAAGGCTCAAGGCTGTTGTGTCAAGTTTTTAAAGTTACCAGGTTTGCCACATGAGGTTTGCTTTATTTTTTTCTTCATCCCCCTTAAATTCCTTCAGTCATGCTTGCTTGCTTGCTTGCTTTCAGTACTGCCAAACGAGAGAAGCTTTCAGAATGCTGCGAAAAGCAATAATTTGGATCTTATGGAGAAGCTGTTTGAAAAGAAGGTTAACATTAATGCTGTGAACAATGTGAGTAGAAGTCACAGATGTGACAAGTGAGTACTCTAAGGGTGGTTTGGATTTATACAGTCCAACTCAAATAGTAATAAAAATGAAAATGATTGTGCTGAATGAGGTGAAGGAGAGCTCTGTTGTTGGTAATTCCAGAATGTATAAGCTAAATGTGGAATCAAGCAGAGGAGTAAGTTTTGGGTGTTTTAATTTATCTTATCAGAGGGGAAATATACAGTCACTATGTGCATCTGTGCAAAGTCTGTGTGTGGGCAGTAAAGCCAATGGTGAAGGTTATGGGCCTGGACTTGATCCTGGATTGCAGCCTGTGGATCACTGGCCTCACACATTCTGGAAAGGCAGAACATATTTTGCTTCATGGTTTCGTCACAGCTTTCTCTCCAGGGATGTCCTTTGTTGTTTGCCCTCCAAATTTAAAAATCCAAAGGAGCGTGGGTTTGTATTTTATCAGTTTTGAAATATAGTGCCTTTGCATGCTGGGCCTTTTCTAAAACCTGGCTCTTACTTTATTGTTCTTCAAGTGCCTGGGTTTAGGAGAGAAGTCTACCACTAGAAATATGAATTTCCAACTACTTGATTTTGTAGAGATTTCCTGACAGCTTTTCAGGGCAAGGTTTATCAAAGCGGACAGGTTTGGGGCTGTGTTAATTGCTTAGGGCAATCTGTGCAGTGGATCAAGGATGGGGTAACAGAGGTGGATTTAATGCTAAATGAAGGATAAGCTTTAGTGTCCCTACTTGCACAGACCCCTTCCAAGGCACTGGGGAGGGCTCTAGCAATGTGTTCTCATGCTTATATGGTTTTGTAAAATCTAAAAAAGTAAAGAAAGTTTAATTGCCATCAGTTCAGCTTTTTGACAATGGCTTTAAAGAGGGCTCCCTAAAGAGTGTAGACTTTACGTTCCACAACACATAGATCTGTCCCAGACAGTGAGGTCAAAGTCATGCATCATATGCAGTGGAAGGATGTTTACTGGTTGTGCATGTGTATATGTGAGAGGTATATGTTTGCGTGTGTATGGAAATCTATGTGTCTGTTGTATGCATGTGTATGTCTGATGTGTTATGGTTATATATAGTATTCATTGTCCATAGGTATCCTAGAAAGAGTAGAAAATAGCAAAATTTTGCAGCATAACAATTTTACAAACCAAACAAAAACAGAAACAAAAAGGAAAGGAATCAGGAAGGAAGGGAGTAAAAAGAAACAAGTAAGCAGGGGCTTTTGAAAGTAATATCTAGATAAATTGTTGAATAAGTAAAGCAATAATCATTTTTCCAAATAGCTGGAAATAGATTCTCTAATGTACTTTTATAATAATTTAAAATTTTTTCACATAAAACTTTCTGATATTTTATTTTTTAAAATATTTATTTATTTGAGAGAGAGAGAATGCATAGAGGGAGAGAGAGAGGAAGAAGCAGACTCCCCACCGAGCAGAGAGCTCCACGTGGGGCTCGATCCCAGGACCCCGGGATCATGACCCAAGCTGAAGGCAGATGCTTAACCAACTGAGCCACTCAGGCACCCCAAGACTTTCTGATATTTTAAACTGTATTTTTATGTTAAAGTCTTTAGAGAGATTTAATGCTAAATGAAGCATCATTTAGGGCACAATTGGGGCACTTTAACATATGGTCACTGTGGCAAGATATCATCAAATCTCGATGAATTGTGTTATACTTTCTAATGACATCTCTTTTAGTTCCCTTTACAGCAAATTGTTGACATAGTTACTTGCATGAGTAACCTGAAGTAACTTTAAGGAACCTTGAAATCTGTGATGATAGAAATGAAAAAAAATATATATATATATAAGTGGTTTTATTGAATTATCTTGGATGCTGTTTTGGCTTGACATACCAGAACACAGATCTAAATTGCAGACAATATCAGGGTAGCTTATGTTTTGTCACACTTCCGTTTATCATCGGTTTTGCTACCAAGGATATCAGAGATTTAATTTTTGCAATAAGTTATTTATTTGAAACAAAGGAAGAAATCCATGTGCAGGTACCTTCTCTGGAAGCAAAAGCAGTATCTAGAATATAGGAAATCTGACACGTATTTTACTTATAAGCAAAACATCTCGTCTGAAACACAGTGAACTGTCTCTGGACATCCCAGGAGCACCTTGTTGGCTTTCCTTTGAAGCAACAGATAGTCATAGCTTTCTTTTTCTGTGTCTGCATTGTTCTTTTCTTTTCTCTTTTCTTTCTTTCTTTCTTTCTTTCTTTCTTTCTTTCTTTCTTTCTTTCATTCTGAAGCAGTTTAAGTAAAATAAACAATACAAAAAATTACGGAAGAAAGACCATATACAGGTTGAACATCTAGAAAAATTTTTGTTTGCATTATCAATATATTCTAAGCAGAAAAAAATTACTATTATTAATAATTACATATGGGAGAAAATACAACTATTACTTTTTATTTATTTATTTTTAAAGATTTTATTTATTTGAGTGAGAGAGAAAACAAGTGCAGGTAAAGGGGCAGAGAGGGAGAGGGACAAGCAGACTCCCTGCTGAGCACAGAGCCTGATGCTGGGCTCGATCCCTGGACCCTGAGATCATGACCTGAGCTGAAGTCAGACGCTTAACTGAGCCACCCAGGCACCCCTACAACTTTTAGTTTTTAATGGAAATCCATTACACTGTTATAATCAATCACAGGTTATGCCATACACATATAAACATGATATAAAATTATGGCTGTTTAAGACACAGGAATCAAAAAGAGGCTAAATATCAATTAGATGACTGAAAACACAAATTATGTTTCCTCAGATGAACCGCAGAGCCCTGCATTTTGCGGTGGGGACAAATCATTTATCTGCGGTGGATTTCTTGCTTAATCACAAGGCAAGAGTGGATGTTGCTGATAAGGTAAGCTCATCTTCATTTGGTAGAATGGATTGGAGCATAACCAGTGTATGGGGAAAATCTGGCACTTCAGTTATCTTTTCTTCACAAACACACAGAATATTTCCAAATTCAGTTTTCACTTTGGAAAGATCTCTTTAGGGTGTGTTTGGTAACTAAATTGTTTACCCATTACCTGTAGGACTTAGGCTTTTGCTTATTTTCTCATATTGACCTTATGGCCAGTAATATGCATTTGTAACAATAAGGTGGTTGCCTATAGTATAATTTGGGACATGGAGGACAGAAGCTAACTGGCCTCAGGGACAGTAAGTCTTGAATTTGCTGTGTGAACTCTAATAAAGCTTATTAAGTACATACTATGTCCTGGGCACTAGTCTTAGGACTTTGATATTTAGTGCCCAATCTTGTCTCCCAACCTTGCAAGAAAAGTGTTACTAAAAATACACAGTTTTCATATGAAGAGCCTAACACAGAGAGGTTAAATATCTTGCCCAAAGAATTGCATCTAAGAAGGGATGAAGGCAGGCTTTGAACATGGTTTACCTGGTTCCAGAGACCATGCTGTTACCCCCAAAGCAGCTTAACTATTTGTCTGCCTTGATATCAAAATCCACCCTAAGGATTTTCTCCCTACTTTTCCCAATTTCACTTACTACTTTACCATGGTGCAAGAAAATCACTTGGGCTGGATCTACCCAATATCACATCATCATCTCCAGTGGGAATGAAAGATGATGGCCTTGGTTTTTAGAATCCTATGGACCGTGGCTCCTGGTTCTTAGTTAATCAAATGGGCCATTGTTCTTAAAGTGTTCAGAAGGTTTTCACACGGCTATTGTATTTTCTGTCTGGATTGACTTGTTGGAAGATAAAGCTCTGTACCGCTTTACTTTCATTCTTCCAGGGCCTGGGTTTAGACTGTGCTTAGTAAATCTTTGGAAGATGATGAATGAAGTCAGATCAAATCAGTTGGTCATCTTATTGGTTTTTTGTTTTGTTTTGTTTTGTTTTTTTGGTGTAGACATGGCCTAGACATGATAATGATGAATTTGTTTTACCAGTGGGGCACATCCTTCTCCATTTTATTCCTCTGAGATTGGTGGGCAAGTTAATTGATATAGAATCAGAATGAAGAAGTACCCCTTACTAAAAATTGGCACCAAAAGCACCCCAATTTTGTGAGGGTAATAAGTTGTATTATGGTTATTGTACTTAACATGTTATTTGGGTCTGGAAATTGTTATTTGATTATTTTGCAATGTTAGTTAGCCTACAAAAGATGATTTGGTGATAGACCTGATTGCCAGGGGCGCCTGGGTGGCTCAGTCGTTAAGCATCTGCCTTCGGCTCGGGTCATGATCCCAGTGTTCTGGGATCGAGCCCTGCGTCGGGCTCCCTGCTCAGTGGGAAGGCTGATTCTCCCGCTCCCACTTCCCCTGCTTGTGTTCCCTCTCTCGCTGCCTCTCTCTCTGTCAAATAAATAAATAAAATCTAAAAAAAAAAAAAAGACCGGATTGCCATCAGTCTATTCTTATTTTGATGTTGAAACCCTGATATAGTAACTTTTTAATTTTTAAATTGACCATACAATTTTCTTTCTTTTTGGTGTACACTTCTATGAATTTTAATGCATGTATAGATTCATGGAGTCACCACCATAATCAAAATACAGAACAGTTGCATCACCCAGAAAATTTCCTCATGCTGCATCTTTGTAGTCAAACATTTACCCACCCCGGAAACCACTGACCTCTTCTCCATCTCCATAATTTGCCTTTTTGAGAATGCTGCATAAATGATATCATGTAACATAACCTTTTGACACTGGCTTCTTCACTCAGCTGAATCTCTCTGAGATTTACTCATATGCATCACTAATTCCTCCCTTTTTATTGCCGAATAGTATTTCAGTATATAGATGTGCCACAGGTTTATTTATGCATTCACCTGTTAAGGACATTAGAGTTGTCTCCAATTTTTGACTATTACAAATAAAGCTGCTATCACTTTCATGAAGATGGTGCTAAGGGCTAAGAAGGAAGCCCCTGCCCCTCCCAAAGGTGAAGCCAAAGCAAAGAGTTTGAAGGCCAAGAAAGCAGTGCTGAAAGGCATCCACAGTCACAAACAAAAGATGATCTGTACATGACCTACCTTCTGATGGCCCATGACACTGCATCTCCAAAGGCAGCCCAAATATCCTCGGAAGAGCGCCTCCAGGAGAAACAGGCTTGACTGCTATGCCATCATCAGGTTCCCCCTGACTACCGAGTCAGGCATGAAGAAAACAGAAGACAGCAACACACTTGTGTTCCTTGTGGATGTCAAGACCAACAAGCACCAGATCAAACAGTCTGTGAAGAAGCTCTACGATATTGACAGGGCCAAGGTCAACACCTTGATCAGGCCCGATGGATAGAAGAAGGCCTATGTTCAACTGGCTCCTGACGATGATGCTTTGGATATTGCCAACAAAATTGGAGTTATCTAAATTGAATCCGGCTGGCTAAATCTAAATGTAAATTTTTTCACAAACAACAACAACAAAACAAAGGTGCTATCAACATTTGTGTACCGGTTTTATGTAGGCATAGGTTTTCTTTTCTCTAGTATGAAGCCCTAGGAGTGAGATTACTGGGTGGTATAGTAAGCTGTATACAAGAAGCTGCCAGACTGTTTTCTTTAGTGGCTGTGCCTTGCATTCCCAGCAGCAGTGTAACAGAACTCCATTTGTCCCACATCCTCATGGGCTCTTGTAGCTTTCATGTTTGCTCCTCAATGTTTGCCTTTCTAATGCATATATATTGGCATCTCATTGTGATTTTAATTTGCATTTCTTTAATGGCTAAGGATATCGAGCAACTTTCTTGTGTTATTTACCATTTGTATATTTTCTTTGGTGATGTGTCTATTCAAATCTTTTGAGCATTTTTTTAATAAGGTTGTTTGTTTTCTTACTGTTGAGTTTTGAGAGTTCTTTATATATTCCGGATACAAGTCTTTTGTTATATCTGTGATTTGCAAATATTTTCTCATACTCTGTAGTTTATCTTTTAACAGAGCAAAAGTTTTAAATTTTGATGAAGTGCAACTTACCTGCATTTTAAAAATGAATCTGGGTGTTGTGTTATATCTAAGAATGACTTGCCTAACTTGTCATGAAGATTTTCTCATATTTTCCTTGTAAAATTTTTAGAGTTGTGTGTTTTACATTTAGATCTATGGCCATTTTGAGTTACTTTAAGTATAATGTATGAGGAATAGGTCAAGGTTCTTTTTTTTCTTGCATAGAATTGACCAGTTTCTTCACCATTTGACACCAGTGTCACTTCAGTTTTCAACACTTTTGCAGTGCTCTTTGGACTTGCCCCACGGGTGCACCATCCAGGGCTGGTCTGAGATCTGGGCAGTGGTTTGCCCCATAGGTCAGCATTCCAGGCCTTTGTCATGCTGTGTAGGGTCTGGTCTAGGTACAGATAGGGGTGAGGCCACACACACCGCTTTATGCGCTCATTCTCTCGAGCTTCCACCTCTCCAGCATCATCACCCCCGCATCCCCCAGCTACAGGGCCCCTCTTCCCCTTTTCCTGGTGTTCCGACTAGAAAGTCAGGGGTGTGGTCTCTGAGCTCAGCTGTCTGCTTCCCACCATTAGGTCTGCCTCTGGGGGACTGAGGGCGGAAAATAAGCAGCATGGGTCCCCAATCCATCCACTCTTCTGACCACAGTTCCTTTGGTCCGAGAGGATTTCTCTGTCAGTTTTAGATGCTTGCCCAGTTGGTGCTGTTGCTACCCCTTCTACCACAGGGTTCCAGCTTTGGGAGTGAGGCATGCCTGGGACAGGGCCAGAAGAGAATAAAGAAACAGTATTTCCCCTACTTTGTCCTGTAGGGGCCCCCTTCTGCTCCTTAGACCAGAAAGAGAGGGCTTCTCTTGGAGTTCTTTCTCTGCCCAGAGCACACTTCTGTGACTTACATGGCCTTGAGTTCAAGCTGGAAGGTATGGAAGGAAAAAAACAAAAACCAAATCAGGAAACCCTTTTTGTTTATATTTGGAGTTTTGGTTTACTTCCCAATCTACCTGTTACCATTTACTTCTCAGAGTCCTCAAACAGCTACTCCATGCATTCTGTCTGGAGATTTTAGTCACATTTGGTGAGAGAGACAGTGTACTTCATTCTATCCCAAATCTTTAACATACTAAAAAGAATTGGAAAGAATTGTACAATAAACACTTACGCATCCATTGCCCAGGTTGATAGCATCTTTTCTTTTAAACAGCATGTCTGAGGATCGCCATGTTTCTAATATATTAAATACACTACTGGTTTCTGTCAGGGTATAAGTCAGTTGTTCCTGAAGTGATGAAGAGATGTTCTACCACCTTATTCTCTTTGAGGCTTTTCCAAACATACATTTGGAAGCTCACATCAGCTTTTTTGTAGCTTGTCCTTGTGAGAAAGAAATGCTGTCAGGTGGGAAATATAGTATCGTGTGTGTGTGTGTGTGTGTGTATTTATGTTCCAGATGTGTCTCTGTACTCCACCTTGAAAGTCTCACTAAGTTTAATATTTCTATAACTAACTTAATTATTCACAGTGGCATTAAAACATAACTAATAAAATGCTTTTTATAATTCAAGCAATGCTGTGTTTGGTCAAACTTTCTTTATCTGGGTCATGAGCCCTGAGTTTGACTTGGCAGATCTGTCTTCTAAGTTCTAACACCTGTTTGCAAAGAGCCAAAAATTGAACACCTTCACCATCAGTATTTATTCATTGCCTTCTGTGGGTAAGTCTCAATGCCAACTACTGGGGATTTAATAGCATTTATGTTCTTATTACTCAAAGTGTTGTCCTGAGGCCGGAAACACTGGCATTACCTGGGAGCTTGACATGCAGAATCCCAGACCCCACCCCAGACCTCCTGCATCAGACTCTGTGACTTAATAAGATCCCCAGGTGGTTGTGTCAGGAAGCACTGGCATGAGATACAATCCTGCTTTGAGGGTGTGCAGTCTATTAAAGGAGCAAGAACCAAGACCATCAACAGAAGGTATCTTTTAAGGTATTGCAAGCTAAGGATCAAATGCATGGCCCGGGTGCTGAGAGCTCCAGGTTCAAAGTCGGTGGCATCTCTGAATCTTGGGAACAGTTGTTAAATGGAGGCTCTTACTCCAGACATGCATCAGGGATCCCAGGTGGAGAGCAGGCGGTGCATAGAGGGTAATGACAGGCATCAGCTCTCAGAGCTTCTTATCTCTGGGCAGGTACTCCAGTGCATGTGCTCCTCAGGGGAAGCTACTGACCTTCTCACTTAGGACCACACTGGTGATATGGACAGATCGTCCCTGACTGTGGGCCTTTTACACTTTACAGAGCATTCCGTAGAACTGTGAGTGTAATCCATGACACATGCTCACAGCCTGTCCTAGGCATGTCAGTTTCATGTCACAAGACATAGTTTTATGAACATTTTTTTGTGGGGAAATTAACATCTGTGAACAAGGATTCTTTGCCTCTGAGGAATGTTGGCTTCACTTGGAATATATAGCTTCACAGTTTCCTGTTGTTGGCAGTTTGAATTCCTGACTCTTGGATTTTATGATTAGTGTTTAAAATCTTTCAGTGTTGCCTGCTTTGAAATTAGGAATGACCTCTTAGGAAAAAATAGAGCACCTATCAAAGTGTGATTTATCTTCTATCAAAAATATTTCTGACCTCTTTTTTGACCATTTGTGAAACTGGATTTAGTATTTCTGAATAGAGATCATTAATTTGTGGAGAAGAGTAATTAAGGAGTGTAATTGTGTTTAGGGCACATTTCTTGAAGAACCTCAACTAGTTATTGTGCATCATTAGTCCTTGGGAAAAAGTGCAGAAATTGGTGAGCATTTTCTGCACATTGGAATTGTAAATATATAAATAGACTTAAGGAGACTAACTCACTGGGTGGTGTGGCAGCTGAAATGTAAATTTTATAGAGTACGTACATTTAAAGCAGGGTTTATCAACAGTGGCCCTATGATATTTTGGTCAAATGATTTTTTTTTTTGTTGTGGGGGGCTGTTTGGGATTATAGGATGTTTTGCAGTATCTCTGGCTTCTACCCACTAAATGCCAATATCTCCACTTAGCCACAGAAATCAAAAGTATCTCCAGACAGCTCCAAATGTCCTCTGGGGGCAAAATTTTCTCCTCAGTTTAGAACCACTGATTTAGAATTACACCTCATTAATCTGGGACTTCCTTTTCACTTCTCCATATCTGTACTTTCCTGAGAAGAAGAGAATACATAAATGCAGTTTCTAGGGCAGCCAAAGTAAATGCCAAAAGGCAAATAAAAGTGCCCCTCACAGACCCTCCTTCCTTGGTCATATTGTATATATCTAGCAAACCGGTTTCTTGGGTTACAAACATTAGGAGATGCAAATAAGATGTGCTGAGAAGGCTTACTTTTTGGAAGGCACTTTAACAGAGCAATGGATGCTTTTATGACAGAGATAAGAGGAAACAGAAAAGCAGACAGATGAACTTACAGATCAGGAACCTGAGGCTGAGTGTTAACGAGAACACAGGACTTGAAAGTAGGAGAGCCAGATTGGAGGTCAGTTTCTTTTGACTCCACAGATGACACTCTTGTCTGCTCAATATTACTTCTCTAACTTGGGGACTAGGATGCAAGGCCCAGCTTTCCTAGTTTAGCCCCTTCCAATTCCACCTTCCTGAGACAGCCACTGTTAACTGCTGGCTGTTTCCTTTCACACTTTTCTCCTGCTCATTCATTCTACAAGTCTAACTGCCCACAGCATCCCTAACGGTCAGTAGGTCCTGATCGAGTCCCTGTCAGCCTATTTCATGCACATGTGCGTGCACATGCACACCTATGTAATTTTATAGAGAGAGAATATTTCAAATGATTTATATATAAATAGGTTTCTTTTTATAACCTCAGTCTTCTATGTTTTTCTTTTTTGTGCTCCTACCCCTTCTCCAGTAACTACATTTAACAATGCAGAATATGTGTGTTTATTTCTGCACTTTGGTTCATGCTCATATAATCATATCTATATTGCTATCGGGCATGTATCTACCTATGTGCCCAACTTAGACAGACATAGATACATACATGACTTATATTTTTTTCTGCATCTTATTTTTCACATTTAATAGCTACCTCATGGAAATCTCTCCAACTCAGTTTTTATAGCTCTAACTCATTATTTGTAATGGCTGCTTGATGTGGTATGACTGTGCCCTAATTTTCTCAGCATTCTTATATTCGTAGACATTTACCTTGTTCTCATTTTTAAGGGTTACAGTTAATATCCTTGTTTACGTAACATTAGGTCCTAAAACTCATTTTCAAGGGATAGATTACTAGTAGTGGGATTGTTGGTTGAATTGAAAATTTCAATAGCTATTGCCAGATTGCTGAAACCATAATGGTTCATTTCCACTAAAACCTTAAGAGTGCACCTTTTTTGGTCCACTTTTTCAATTGGTTTAATTGCCTTCTTTTTGTTGATTTGTAAGAGGCTTCATGTATTAGAATAAGTAACCATTTATCTTTATTAAAATACATTTTTTAAAAAATCTATCATTTGTTTCTTGACTTGATCTTCATTCTTTCCTTTTATAACTTATGGATCAAGGCACTGTACCTTACAGTCCAGATTTTTTTCTAATATTTTTGTGTGCTCTTTGTGTGTGTATCGTATGATATAGGATTTAATTTTATTTTTTTCCCCTGTGGAGAACCAGTTGTGCCTGTACCACTTATTAACTGTATTTCTTTTCCCCATAGAATTGAAGTATCACTTTTGCTGTATATTAAATTTTTCCCTATTTGTTAATTTTCAACAATTGAATATTAACTTGGCCTTTGTTGACTGAGATAGTGTGTTGTGGCTCATTCCCGTGATAGATGCTTTTCTTGTCTCTTCTTGGGGAAGCACGGCTTGACAGTAATTCACCTTGCAGCCTGGTGTGGAAGTCTCGAGATCTTGCTCATGCTCATTAGAGCCAGAGCAGACCAGAGGGCCAAGAATCAGGTAGGTATGTGGGTCATACCTGGACATAGTTCTCACTGCCCCAGTGCAGGATGGGGAAGTCCTAAGATCACTGTGTAATTATATCCCCCGCCTTGGCTGTCTTCAGGATGGAATGAATGCCCTCTACTTTGCAGCTCAGAGCAATAATGTACGCATCGTGGAGTACCTCATTCAAGATCTGCACTTGAAGGACTTGGACCAGCCTGATGAGGTGTGTTTGCTATAGTAGGATAGATCCTATTCATACCCCCACCAAATTCCTCTTTCTTCCTATCCTGCTGGAGCTGCCAAAGCAGCCAGCACAGACAGACCTGGCCCTATAGCTAGCTCCTCCATCACTCTGGCCAAGGACAGAACAGCTGAGAAGCGCTGGTGTTGGTGGTGGCCCTGGCATCTCATGTGGGAAGGGCAGGAAGTATTGAGCAAGCATCCAGATTCTTTTTTCCCTCTGTTCCCTCATTCTGGCTGATTGTGGACAGTATCCATCCTGTTTTGTATTCAGAATGTATGTTTACATTTTACTCCATTATGCTTGGCCTTTTGGGAGTATATTTGATCCAAGATTATGCAGTAATGGGTCATGGAATATAATGTAGTGTTACTGTATTTGTGTACATTCTTTTTCTTTTCATAAGGAGAGATAGACTAGTAACAGTCACCACCTATTGAGTATTTATTAGTGTGCTAGATACAGAGGAAAGCTATTTACATACATAATTTCATTGAGAGGTCTAGGGCCTGGTATATATGGATGCTTAACAAGTCATTGCTGAATGAATGAATTAGCCTGTTAATTCCCATAATTATATACAGAAGGATTTTGCTTATATATTTTTAAAGATTTTATTTATTTATTTATTTGATAGAGCACAAGCAGGGGGAGCAGCAGGCAGAGGGAGCAGGAGAAGCAGGCTCCCTGCTGAGCAGAGAGCTCAATGCAGGGCGATCCCAGGACCCTGGGATCATGACCTGAGCCGAAGGCCGACCCATTATGACTGAGCCACCCAGGTGCCCTGGGTTTTGCTTATTTTTTTGTTTAGAGATTTTATTTATTTATTTGACAGAGACAGCCAGCAAGAGAGGGAACCACAAGCAAGGGGAGTGGGAGAAGAAGAAGCAGGCTCCCAGCAGAGCAGGGAGCCCGATGCGGGGCTCGATCCCAGGACCCTGGGATTATGACCTGAGCTGAAGGCAGACGCTTAACGACTGAGCCACCCAGGTGCCCCTGGATTTTGCTTATTTTCAAAGGTGATTAATTTGAGGCTTAGAGAAGCTAAGTATCTTGTCCAGTGTCCCAAAACTGGAAAGTGAGAGCTAGGATTTGAATTCAGGTCTAGCTGACCCCAGTCACCATGCCATCCTGCTGTCCTGTCTCCCTTCTCAGATGACAGTGGGCATTCCCTATGTGCCAGGGAATATCTTTTCCCTGGAATATCTTCTTCTAGGCTTTTCTTATAGGGGAGCATACCATGTGATATTGACATTTTGATTTCAAATGGGACCTCCTTTTCACTGGGCCTAGAACATTGTTCTCCATGAAAGGCTCTCCAGAAATTAAGCAGGAATACCTCATTTCACCTCTTGTAAAAACTTTCACATTCTTTTCTGACCTTAGTCTTTTTTAAAAAGATTTTGTTTATTTATTTGACAGAGAGATAGAGAGAGAACACTAGTAGGGGGAGCTGTAGGCAGAAGGAGAAGCAGACTCCCCGTTGAGCAGGGAGCCCAATGTGGGACTTGATCCCAGGACCTGGACATCATGACCCAAGCTGAAGGCAGACACTTAACTGACTGAGCCACCCAGGTACCCCTGACCTTAGGCTTAAAAAGCAACAAAAACAGTAAGTCTTTCTTCTAATGAAGTCCATAAATTTTTACTTCTTCTGAGTATGACTGAGCAACTATACATTTACAGCTTGGAGGCAGACAGACTTGGGCTGTGGTCTGAGCCTACATTAGCTATGAGTTTTAGGCAAGTTTTCCAACTGCTGAAAACCTCAGTATGTATAAGGGGTGATTGGGGAGGAGGGGTATTTTGGCTTCCATATAATTTTTTATCAGCAATACCTCCGTGGTTTCATATAGGTGATTGATATTTCCTCAATTTTATGTAAAATGCCTATGCCATTAACTTCATTGGAAGCCATTCCACCACCCCTTTCTAGTCAGACAATACCCCTAAGCTGTTCCAATGTAGCAATATTGGAACAGCCACTATTGGGACATTTAAATGAGTTAATGATTATAAAGCACTTAGCAAAGAGCCTAATACATGGTAAGTGCTCACTAAATGGTAGTTGTTATAACAATTATTATAGGATAAAATATACTATCTGATATCCTCAAACTGATAATCATAATCAAATAGCACCTAGTGACACAGTGAGGAAGTTAGATCATTCTGGTTTGATGGATGCTAAGTAGGGATGCGGCCTGTGAATGAATTCCACTCAGTTCAATTTAGCAGATATTTGTTGAGGGCCTGTTACTAGGAGACACATGATAGTCTTCCCTTTCGGTGGGCTGTGGCTGATTTCACAGGAGACAGCAGTGAGTTGGGAGGATCGAGTAGGCTGAAGGGGCTCAAAAGACCAAAGCAGGATTCTGGGAAGTCTTGGCCATGCCTGCAGCTTCTGCTGGCCAGCAGCCTTGTTGGCCACCATCTCTTTAGCTGGCTCTGGGGTTGTCCTGTCCCCACCCCTTTTCCTCCTCCCCTGTGTTTTGGGAAAAAGGCGGAGGAGCCCTGGCAGTAGACTGTGCAGACATGTCCAGCTGAGAGATGTGAAAATTAAGATGGATTCAGAGACATATGAGGAATGAGCAAATAATGAGTCCCCTGGCTCATTTAGGGAGAGAAGAATCTCTGAGTCCAATTTTAGTTCTGTAAGAAACCTAGATGGATCAATGCAAAAGACAAAGTCTACTCTTTTTCTGAGATCTGTGAGTGTGTCAAGGATGTTGGCAAAACCCAGTAGACCTTGGGATCAGGAGCTCAGGGTGTATTAAATCATCATTAGATTTTTCCATCTGTGTTTGCTTAAACGGATTGTGGAACTCACTGAATGCATTTGATGGAAGTGACTGCTTCACCTTCACAGCTGGCCTTCTTGTGTACTTTCTTATTACCAGAAAGTGATTGAGAGCCTGCTTACCTGACCAGCATTGGTAAAATTCTCTTTAGCCCAGATGGAACTCCAAAAGCTGGCAAGGAAAGCCTTCTGGGGAGGAGGTCTTTATTAATAAAAGAAATTTAACTGGGCCCAGGAGAGTGTGGGTGGGGATGGGAGAGCTGGAAGACACTGGAAAATATTTTGAGGTTTGTTCCAGCTCCATGGCCTCTCCAGGGGAGAGAGATTAGAGCAGCCAGGAGAAGTTATTGGTAAAGTAGTGTAGATGTTTTGAATCTACATGTAAACTTCCATCTAGCAGTCAAAAATAAGTACTCAATGTTTGGGGTGGAGCAGGAGCAGAGAAAGGAATGGCCTTAGAGTGTATGAATACTTGTTGAATGTAAGAGTTTGGTGGTACACTGTTAGGTTGGCTTCAGCTGTAGACTTATGGGAGGAACTTCCATTTGTTCCAAGGAATCTTTATGGGAAATCTTTAGAGATCGAAATGCAAAGAAGCTTCCCTTTTTGGAGGGTTGGGAATAATGAGCATGAGGGGATTTGGGAAGACATACCTTCTTATATGGACTTGAGGCCAGGATTTAAGGGTTCCAGTGAGCAAGGGGAGAACTCACCCCACCCACCCTAGTTCTGTGACGGCATATTTAACACACTGCTCCTTCAGCACTTTTTTTTTTAAAAACAGATTTTATTTATTAATTTGAGAAAAAGAGACAGTGTGAGAGACAGAGCACAAGCCGGGGTTGGGGAGGGGGGTGGCGGGCAGAGCGAGAGGGAGAAGCAGGGAGCCTGATGCCCTTGATTCCAGGACCCTGGGATCATGACCTGAGCCAAAGGCAGACACTTAACTGACTGAACCACTCAGGTATCCCTCCTTCAGTATTTTTAAATTCACGGCAACATTATTTTTCCCTCTCAAATCTCTAATTATTAAGGAACCTGCTGATTTTCCCCTTATGTGGGGCTCTGTTGTGAGGGTCCCAGTGTAAGGGGAAATGTTGTGGGGAATAGACTTACACACAGGTCACTGGGGGGCTGGGTTCTCCCTCCTCTCAGAGACCGTCCTCTCGGCATCTCTGGGATTGCTGTGGGAAAGGGGGTCAGTTTGGACTTCGGGTGGCCATTTAATGGCTGTTTATGAAATTTTTACTGAATTTGTTAACTTGTCAAATTTGATAACCCTACTATAAACTTAAAAATGAAAAATAATTTCTAATAAACAATTACAATCCCTCCGACTTATTCACATGCAAACAATTTAAACGTATCGAATTAGAACCTGTTAGGTTAAATAGACATTGTGTTAATCAAGGAAAAAAAGGTAACAGGAATTCTGGCCCCTCCTTATTTTCATTAATTAGGAAAGGGAATCAGGATCCTGAGCTGGGAAGGCATTGTGGTTTTCTCTGAAACCGGAGCTCTGATGCCAGGTTCCAGTGTCCTGGCTGGAAGATCTCCCTGCCTTGCAGGTGAGAGTCAGTCCTGGGGGACTGTACTGGATAGAGGCCGACTTGAACAACATTTAGAAGGGTTCAGTGGTTAAAAAAGGAAGTAAGACATGGTAAGAAACTATATATTAAAAAAAAAAAGAAAAAAACCACATGTAATTTTTAAAGTTCTTGTTATTTTTCCTAATCACATGTGCTAAGATGGGAGAAAAGATTTATATCTCACTCTACTGCCACTTCATCTTTATGCTACCTTCTGATATGTTTCTAAAATATGGATTACTTTAAATGCTCTTATTTTGTGTAATTTGTCTTGCACATTTTTTTCCTTGATGATAACATTTTTAAAGGGCATCCGAAGTTTAAAGTAAATAGCTGTATTCTTGGTGAGGAAAAATATTTAATCTGTGATAGCCTCCCATTTCTTACCACACTAGGCTTTTCTTTGGGGGTGAGTCCTCTGTCACTTTGTTTAGCCATGCAGAAATGCAAGTCTTTGTAGCAGCCAAGGGTAAGAGTAAGGCCATTTTATTTTTTTAAGATTTTACTTATTTATTAGAGAGAGAGAGTGTGTGTGTGTGAGTACAGGAGCAGGGGGAGGGGCAGAGGTAGAAGCAGGACTCTATCCCAGGACCCTGGGTTCATGACCTGAGCTGAAGGCAGATGCTTAACTGACTGAGCCACCCAGGTGCCCAAAGAGTAAGGCCATTTTAAAGTTGAACAGACCCCTAGTACTTCTAGTAGTATTTGTCCCCAAACTGCTAACTATGTACTATTTAGACTTTTTTCTATTATGAGTGATAAAAATCCAGTTTAATCTAGATTAAGCAATAGAGGTAATTTATTTATTGCTAACTAAAGAGTTTGAGGATATATCTGATTGACTTCAGGCATGGCTGGATCCAGCTCTTTTTTTTTTTTTCTTCCTCTCTAACTCTCAGTTGTCTCTGTGTTGACATTAGTGATAGATATACTCTCCATACGGTGGGAAACCTGACTCCTAGCAGTTTCAGGATATTCTTATGGATATTCTTTTTTCTTTAAGATTTTATTTATTTATTTATTTATGTATTTATTTGGGTGAGAGAGCGTGCACACACACACGTGTGTGTGAGCAGGGGAAGGGGCAGAGGGAGAGGGAAAGAATCTCAAGCAGACTTCTTGTTGAGTGCTGAGCCTGACACGGGGCTTGATCTCATGACCCTGAGATCATGACCTGAGCTGAAACCAAGAGTCAGACGCTTAACCGACTGAGCCACCCAGGCCACCCCCCTTACAGATATTCTTATGGACTTTGATTCATAAGAAAGGAAATTCCTCTCATCAGACGTTCATGTATAAATCTCAGGAACAGCTCTTTTTGGCCCTGCTTGAATCATTTGCCCAATCCTGAACCAATCACGGTGACTAGCATGGGTTAAGTGGTCACTTCATGTGGCACTTAAAGCCGGGCAGTTGACAGCACTAAATGGATAAATGGCAGAGTATATGTGTGTGTGATTGGGGAAATTCTCTAAAGGAAAATGAAGCTGCTGTTTCTGGAAGAAAGAAACATAGAGACAAAAGCAGCAGATGTCTACTCTAGGACACAACACCCTCATGTATTATTTATGGTCTCTGGGTAAAGGGCTAACAAAACGCCTTTTCCTTCTGCATGAGAACTTAAACTTTGATTAGCTTTCTGGCTCAGTGTCAGTGCAAATAAGTTTAGTGTTGCTTATGATAAAAATGACCCCTAATTAGCAAATTGCATTTGGACTTGGAGGAACTACAGATGACCTATAAACACCACAGGGGGAATGCCATACTTTGGGCTTCTCTGAGGGTAGTGACTCTTGTAACTAACTGGGCATGTCCCTTGCGGGGACCTGAAGCTATGCTTGAGGAGTTGTTACAGGAGATATTTGTTCCTGTGGGGCACCAGCCTTCTAAGCCAGGGTGACTCCAACACCTGCCCAGTGTGGATTTATCACCTTGCAACTGAGCTGTCCCCTGGGGAGGTCAAAGCCAACAGCTCCTAGACAGCTGTGTGGGACATGATATGAAGAGGAATAGCTGACATTGGCAAGCTCTGGTTTGTGTCCTACATCTTCAGAGTAGACTGGTGTTGAGTGTGCCCTGTGATAATTTTGTGATTCTGAAATGCTTAGTTGAAGCCAAAGAGACCCTCTGGTGGGCATTGACGTCACTCTCATAATTCTTTGAGATAGGGTGCTTGGTTTAAGGAGGCCCTTCTAGCAAAAGATGACAGAAGCTCAACTCCAACTACTTAAAGAAAAAAAAAAATGGAATTGATTGACTCAGTTAAACAGTTCATGCACAGGTAACTTCAGGTATGTCAGAATCCAGCAGTGCCCATGATGTTAGCAGGGCTCTCTTCTCTTTTTCTGTTTTTCATCTGTGCTTGCCACTGTGCTGGCTTCATTCTTAAGCAGGTTCTCCTTGGCATGTGACAAAGAGGGCTGATGACGGGTTAGCCGATGTCTCTAGATGCAAACAGAATGTGCCAGAAAAATATCCCACGGTTGACTCTGATTGGCCTGGCTTGGCATGTGACCATCCATGAACCAAACCGTGTGACGAAGGGATTGATTGTGGGAGATGCAGGGGCCTGTAATTAACCGTTCAGTAAAAACAGGGCACAGGCTCCCCAGTGGAAAAGAGGGTGGGCAGGAAATGTCACCACCAGTGCTCTTTTCTACTGTTCCAGTGCATTAGCAAATTTAAAAGGTCTTCTTCCACCATTTCTTGTCACCTGCCTCCCCACCCACAAACACACACTCATGCTGAGTTATGGACCCCCACATATCACCAGCACTCAGTTACTGCATTTCATTATAATTACTTGCTCATGTGTCCATCTTCCCTGTTGGACTCTGAGCTTCTTGAGGATGGGGCAGGGTATTTTTCGTCTTGGCCACTCTGTTGCTGAGCATAGTATCTGGCATATTCACTGATGCTCAATAATTGTGGAAAAAATAAGTAAATAATTTATAAGGGTATGTGACTAAATGTTTTCATATAGTATATAATGGTGTCTCTCACACCTCCTTCTTATGATTTTTTTTAAATATAAACCTTTATCCATTGTCACCATTTGCAGATATTTGTATAAGCCAGACACAATAATTTTTGGTCTGTCATTTCCAAAGTGTTGTTCAGAGCTCAAGATTAAATTCTGTTTTTTAATTGGGTGTCTAATAACTTGTATAAAGTCAAAAACCTGGGGGCCCAAACAATCTGTTTCTTCTTTTTGCCTTTCCTGAGTGAATTCATGAGAGTGATGATAAGAGCCAACCCTTCCATGGTTGGAGGTTGGGGGTTTAGGCCTCATTGGCAAACATGTCTTGCTCAAGAACAGTGAATTAGGTGAACTTTTTGGTACTACCTTGTTTCTCCAGCTTCCACAAATGCATGAATACAGAGTTCCATAGGGCTGATCCTTGTAGACATTCTTTTTTTGCCATTATTATTTCAGCATTTTTCCTTCCTTTTTTTCCCAGTTAGTGGGGAATCATGTGCTATTTGTCTCAATTTAACAGTCTCCATGATCTTTTCATTACCCTGCATTAGCAGGAGATCAGATAACAGATCTCAGATATAGGAACCTTCTTATAAGGAGGCTTGTGTCTTGTTTTCCACATTTCAAACATCTTGCTAAGCTTTTGGTTAATAACACACCAAGCCAATTTGTGAGTGTTTTGAGTAATTGAAGTGAGCAATTGAAGAAAATACTTCTGCCTCCATTTTGCCACCCCAACTTCCTTTTCCTTCTTTTAAATATCTGGAGTTGAAAGGGTGCCTGGTGGCTTAGTCAGTTAAATGTCTGACTCTTGGTTTTGGCTCAGGTCATGATCTCAGTGTTGTGAGACTGAGCCCCACGTTGAGCCCTGCCTTGAGCCTTGAGTAGGGCTCCATGCTCAGCAGAGTCTGCTTGAGATCTCTCTCCCTCTCCCTCCCTCCCTGCCCCTCCCCCCACTTGTGTGTGTGCGCTTTCTCTCTCACTCAGATAAATAAACAACATCTTTAAAAAAAATATCTGGAGTTAGAAGATTAAGTCTTCTGTGGGTCTTTCACTTTCTTGATGACATTTTGGCTATTGCAAATGGAGCCTCCAGTGGCAGTGTGAAAAATTTAAGAAATTCCACAATCAGAAAATTGTACGTTTGAACTTTCCTCCCCAACAAATCACACCTAAACATCCTTCTTAAGGTATGTTCTCTGGATGTTACCTAGTTTTTCCATCCCATTTCATATAGACCTGTTTTCAAGAGTACTCCTAATTTTTGGTGAACACTGTAGATAGTTATATGAGCAAGCAAGGAAGGCCTAAAAAGAAGCAGTAGATAAGATTCCATGTCTGAATGAGCCATTTAAATATTAAGTCCTGGAGAATTTCTGCTTCAAACATTTTTATCAATAAGGCAAGTGTGTGATGTGCAGGTGCCTGAGACAGGATCTGGCAACTAATAGCTTCTCAATAAATAGTTGAATGAAAGAATTACTCAATAAACACAGAAAGCTGGTAGAATTCCTACATTTGAAAATGAATCTTGTTGTCTGGCTGTGAGTCGAAACTTCCCCAGGTGCTTGGGAGGAACACTTCTAAACAGGACTTTTCTGCCCCCATAAAAATGATTCTGTGCTGATGGGGAGTTCCCACAGTGTTGGGCAGCAACTCAGAACTGGATCTGGTTGGAACTTAGAGATTGTTATTGCCTAGGGAGGGCCTAAATGTTATGACCAGAAGCACTGTTTTGGCCTCATTGTAACCATCAAAATGCTGTCCATCTTGTCCGTTGTCTTGCTTGTTCAGTAAGTGTGTAATAAACACTGGAGGTTTGTGATTGATTTTCAGAAAGGAAGAAAACCATTTCTTTGGGCAACTGAGAGGGGCCGCAGTGAAATGATAGAAAAACTTATCTTCCTTAATCTACATACTTCAGAAAAAGACAAGGTGAGTTGGACTTTCTTTGCTGAGAACAAGAGAAAGGGGAGTGACAGCTAGTGTATAGATTTGGTGATGGCATTTTGGTCAGGAATGTTCAACTGTTCAATTTGTTCAATGGCTACTATAGTCAGAGTATAGAATATCCAGATGAAATGAACCTGCTTTTGCAGTGGATCATACAGATTGCTGATTTTCACCCCATAAATGTGTGGGAAGTCAATAGACTACATGAATTTTCCCACTGTGAATTCCAGTTTCCTCTTTTCCTCCCCTGAGGTCTGCTGGAGACTCAGGCTCACCTGACTGGGGAGGGAAACCCTAAAGGATACCCAGATCTTTCTACACATCTTTGATTATTTTCTTAAGAGGAATTCATACATACGCATGGAATTGTGGGTCCAAATGTTCTGCACGTTAAGTCTTTTGGTATACATTGCTAAAGTATGTCCCAGAAATCTTTCACCAGTTTACCTTCACACAGGTCATATGGGATTACTTCTATTGTTTCACTTTTTTTAGCAAATTAGCAGCAAAGGTAGAACAAGGAGCATGGATAGTTTTTCCCTACTGGTTCAAACAACTATGACTTTTCATTTGAAACTTTAGAAAATTATAAATTTCACTTGAAACTACGGATAATGTGGCCCACACTCTGGACCGCAGCTTTAATCAAAATGAAACCTCTCAGAAGCCCCATTGAAGCCCTGACTGTGGGAGGGGCATGTTGCTCAGTGCAGTGGACTCTGTCGTGAACTTGTCTCTGTTGCAGGAGGGGAATGCTGCCCTGCATCTTGCAGCAAAGCATGGTCACAGTTCTGCGGTCCGGGTGCTGCTAACCCAATGGCAAGAAATAAATGAGATCAATGAGGTATGTGAAGGTGCTCGTTATAGGTGAGCACAAGACTCAGAAGTGGAAGGGTGGGAGGAATGGCTTTCATGGGAGGAAAACAAAGATGCTAGTGCTAAAGAGTGTAAAATGTCATGCTAAAAAATCTCTTCTTTTTTCTTTAAAGTATCCCAGCAAGTCATTTGTTAACCCATTCATTTATTTACCCATTCCCTCAAAAATATTTAATATGTACTTTATGCTAGGTAGAGTATGTATTCTTATTCCAGAAGCCTACAGGGCAAGAAGGGCATGCAAAAAGGTGGGAGCTGAGAGGGCCAACGCAGAGATGAAGAAGGGCTGTGCTTACCAGGGGGAGGGCTTGGCTTTGACTTGTAGGCAGTGGAGATCTTGCAGGGTTTTAAGCAGCAAAGAGGGATGGGCTCCATTTGGGGTATAGGCCTGTGTCTGTCACAGTGGTTTGAAGAGGGGCTTAGTGGGGACACCCAGTCAGGTGATACTGGAAATTGCTGAATCAAGAGCTATGGAGAAAACCAGCCTTCAGGGTACTCACAAGGAGCAAATAGGATTAAGTAAAAGCAGGAGGAAGAAGCCACTGTGACTAGGATCAGAGACAGGGAAGACTATTTGCTGCCCATTTTGCTGATTTGGGTTACTGGGAAGGTGGGGTGCCTGCCCCTGAGCGGGGGTGGAGCAGGTGAGTGAGATCAGTAATAAGGATTTTGGAGGGGTTTACCCTGAGGCACCTGCAGGGTGCAGGTACGTTCAGGTGGGGAGCAGTGGGGAGACAAACTATCTGGGGTTCAGTAGAGGGGAGGGAGATGCAAACTGGGTGCAGGCTTAGGTGGAGAAGCTATGTCTGTGGAGGCAGATTTGTGAGTCATCAGCTCTAGGTGGTCACTTAACCTTTGGGTCAATGACTTTTACTCTGGCTCTTCGGAAACTAAGATGAATGGAGTCCTCTTGGACTTCATAGTTAGGTGTTCTGATGAATTTTAAACTTGGTACCTCTCTGAGCTATACTAAAAGAAGTAATATAATCATTTAATTTAAGGCACCAGTGATTGTAAGGTATATCGTTATTTTATGTAACTTAACACTAAGAAAAAAAAACATGCGGCCACTTAAACCATGACACAAACAAGCTTTTTTGTCCCTTAGAATAGTTTGTACTTACTGAAAGAGTTTTTCAGACTTTTATCCTAGATTTTTTATTATACACATATAAAGGAACAAATAAGCAAGATAAGTTGGTTCCTAAACTTCACACTGAGCTTGATTCTTCCGAATCACTTTCTTATTTGGAGTCTCGGTGTCTTTTCTTTTCCAAACAAAGTGCTGTCCTCTTTGCCTTCAAAGGTGCTTGCGATGCAGCATTTCTTTAAAGGGTGCCTCGCTATGATTTCTGAGATTTTCTTCTAAGCTGACACCCATTCTGATTTAATGCACACTGCAAGAAGTGACAACAATATCACATCTACCTGGTTGGCTGAGATTATGAGATGTATCCTGATTTCAGATATGTTAAAACAAGATGGTACTTAGAATTGGTGGCTATGACTATAAAAGTAGCAACTGTGGGAACATAATGAAAATGGAAAGGTATGAAAGTGACCCTCCGTGATGCCTGGGCCAAGTCAGTGTTCCCTTTGGACCAGAGAAGCCCACTGGGCTAGTCCCATGCATCCCTGGCTGTGCACCCAGAGATTAAAAGCAGGGCTCTGACTGTGTGGGTCAGGTCCTGGCTCCATCAGTCTTCTAAGTTAGGTGATCTTGGGCTTAGTACTTAGCCCCTCTTAGCCTCAGTTTCCTCTGCTGTCAGATAGCCTCCTAAGGCCATAGTGAGGTTTAAATGGGAAGGCGATGTCGCACACTTAGCCCCAGGAATGGAGCCTGGCACATGGTAAGGGTGCAACAATGACATCTGCTGTTATCATTGGTCTGGGTGCGGTATATGAGTTTGTGGATATCTTTTGTACGAGTGGTATATATTGCTGTTATCCTCCTTTTATTCTCCTTTAGTTCCTGGGGAAAGTTAAGCCAAGCTTTCGCTTGAGGACCACGGACAAAAATAGAGCCTTCATTTGTTTACTTTTGTGTGTGTTCAGCCTTTTCTGACTGTCTGGCATAAAGATGGTCACGTTTAATTGGTTTAACTTATTTAAAGAAGATCCCAGGAATTTGATCTTGAATAAAAGTTATGAATGCTGGGTGAGAAACTAAAAAAACAAAACAAAACAAAACGTGAATCACCTAGGGTAAATCTTAGGTGTGATTGGCCTTCACAAATCAGTATAGAGATCAAGTCCTATAGCCACAGGATTTTTTTAAAAAGATTTTATTTATTTGACACAGAGAAAGAGAGAGCACAAGCAGGGCGAACGGCAGGCAAAAGGAGAGGGAGAAGCAGACTCCCCGCTGAGCAGGGAGCCGGATGCGGGACTTGGGACTTGATGCAGGACTCAATCCCAGGACCCTGGGTTCATGACCCAAGCTGAAAGCAGATGCTTAACCAGTTGGCCACCCAGATGCCCCCTGTAGTCACAGGATTTAACTGAAAGTCTTAGTCATGTTTGCCCTGTTCTGTTTTAATACTTTACCACTGGAATGTGTGCACTTGGATTTCATCCACCTTTTAGCTATTTTTGAGTTCGGTCACATTGGAGAGAGCTCATAAAGTCCAACAAACTGTAATTGCAGATTATGATAGGTTTCATCTGCACAAAATAATGACTAGTGATGATATTAGCCTTTTGGATAAGGCCCATAATAGTCATACAGTCTTGGGCTGCCTGTTTCCTGTTGCAGGCTGTTGCCAGACCAGTTGGAGGGACCCCATGAATGTTCTCTAGAGGAGTTGTCTCTAAACAGTCTTGGTAGCAAGCTCCTATCTGTAAGGAAAGTTTGGGTGTGTATCTGTCACATATACATTTATAACTAAATTAATACATTACAAAACACAAACCAGAAATATACATTTAAAAATTTTAAGATAAAAATAAACATAAATAGTAGTTCTTGTATTTTCTCCACACTAAAGTGGTTGTTTTGGAGATATTGGAAATATTTTCCTTCCATTTTCTTTGTGTTCCTATGCATATATATTTTTATTGGCTGCCCAGAGTTCATTTGACTCTTCTTCAGCTCTTGGACATTTCCTTTGTTTTCCTTTTCTTAAAAGTAATGCTTCCACAGACCTCTTTGTATAAAAACTGTAGTCTGAATTCCTCACTGTTTCCTTTGGGTATATTCTTAGAAGTAGGATTGTTGGGTCAAAGGTATGAATGTTTATTAGACTCCTGATATATTAAAGATGTGAATTCTTTCCTTCACATTTTTTTGCTAATGCTTTTCCCTCTGTGGTTTGCCATTTGGCATCTCTTTTCCTGGAAAATGAGAAGGCCTGTTATGGGGAGAAATTCCTTTGTAACAGATGGCTGTCCCAGGCACTCAGGTAAAGCAGCATGGATGCAATTTTTCCATCCCTTTGAGATGGGGATGTTGGTTCCATGCTCCTGCGTACCTCTTGACAGGATTGTTCATATCTAACTAGCTATGAGTAAAGCAGTCTGAACTTAACCTAATGCGTTTGTTTTTGTTTTTTATTTATTTAAAGATTTTTTATTTATTTATTTGACAGAGAGAGAGACAGGCAGTGAGAGAGGGAACACAGCAGGGGGAGGGAGAGGAAGAAGCAGGCTCCCAGCGGAGGAGCCTGATCCCAGAACACCAGGATCACACCCTGAGCCAAAGGCAGACACTTAACGAGTGAGCCACCCAGGCGCCCCTTAACCTAATGCATTTGTTAAGCAGAATAATGGCCAAGGGGGGAAATGATTAGAGAATGGGAAGGAATTCTGCATTTCTTCCCAACATTTTTAGGAAAGAATCTTCATGAGGAGGGGGAAATATCAACGTATTGTGTGATACCAGTTCCTTCTTTCCTTTCTGTGTTTTGGCCTAAACTAAGCTCTTGCTTTGTCCTACTAGCATTTATCATAATGAGTTTCAAGAAACCTAATTACAGAGAAAGAGTATTACTGTTTGTTTTTTTTTAAAGGACGCACAACAGTTTAATTCAGTTTTAAACATTAAAGCTGTACTTGGTACAAATATGTACCATTTGTATCTGTTATCTATTTTTATAAATTTCACACTGCATTATAATTCGTATTTCCATGATTGTCTTACTTACCAGGTTGTTCTCTTCTTGTGGGCAGGGTTTGTATCTTTTCATCTTTTCAATCACAATGCCTTTGCCAGACAGGCAGTTAAGTGTCTAATAAATGTTTGCTAGATAAATCAATAAAGATTAAGAGTATAAATGGTGGGGATGCCTGGGTGGCTCATTTGGTTGAACGTCTGCCTTTGGCTCAGGTTGTGATCCCAGGGCCCTGCTCAGTGGAGAGCCTGCTTCTCCCTCTGCCTGCTGCTCCCCCTGCGTGTGTGTGCTCTCCCTCTCTCTCTCTGACATATAAATAAATAAAATCTTATAAAAAAAAGAGTATAAATGGTGGATGGAAAGCTTAAAAGGAGGCAGCATAACAGGATATGTAAGGGTGCAGGCTTTGGAGCCAAACAGCTGAATTTATGTCCCAGGCTTGTCACTTTTCAGCTAAGGCTTAGTTTCCTAATCCGTAAAATGGGTTAATATTAATCCTGACCTCACAGAGTTGTGCATTTAACTCTGCCAAGGCATATAGTCTTGGCAATATAAGTTGGCATATAGATGCTCAATAAATGCTATCCATTAAGAGTAATGCATAAAAGGTATAGAGAAAGCATGCTGTTTCTCAAGTAATTTCATTCCATGCCAAAGGGCAATTAATTTTAATTTTTTCCCTTTTTTTTTAGAATGGAGAAACACCGTTCTTTCTGGCTGTTAAAGGAAGTCATGAAGAATGCAGCAAAGTGCTTCTGGCAGCAGGAAGTGATGTCAACATTCCGAATAAAGTATGTGCTCCATGCCATGTTCACTCACACGGTGGGGGGCTCAGAAAGTTCTCTGGGCAATCTGGCCCTGAACTGATCCACTCACTAGGCTTTTGTAGAATTAATATTTATAATTTGCATTGTTTGGGGTAAGAATTAATGATTTACCTCTTATATTCCCCTAACTATTGTCTCCTTGAAAGCATTGCCATTCTTCCTATTTATTGGGGAAGGAATAATTGAAAACAGGGGCAAAAGGAGCAGATAGTTGTTACAGAGACATTCTCATTCTACCTTGTTTTCTCCCTAACAGCTGTACATGCCTGGCTTACACATAGTAAATGCTGAAAAAAACATTATTGTGTGAAAGCCCACGTAGTCAGTCTGGAGCCTGAAGAAGACATGATGGTGCCTTCTTGTAAATACAGAATGCTTTTGTATTTTGGCATGATGCTAAGATCCTAGGTCACTTACCTGCATGTTTTGGTGAGGGAACTGCAACTTAGGAAAGTTAAGGAACTCGTTCAGGATTACCTGACTAGTCAGTGGCCGTGGTGAGGATTCTAACCCTTGTAATGGCTTTGCCTTTTAGGTGGTTTTACTTTCTTTTTCTATCTTTCGAAGTAATTTTAAATTACAGTGAAAGTAACAAAAAATTTGAACAGTACCCAAGGGTATATTCCAACTATACATCGCAATTTCACCTCCCCAGAACTGATGGGATTAATAGATGATTGAATCTTGTAGGAATTTTCCATGCGTTTACATGGAAACTGTGATGAAGCACGCACGTGTGTAAGTACTGACACCACATAATGGTAGCACACTACATGGATCTGCTGCTCTGCAGCTTGGGTTGCTTTTTTAAGTGCCAGTATGTTTTGGAATTCTCTCCATATCAGCACAATGTACAGGCAAACCTTTAAGATATTACAGGTTTGGTTCCAGACCATTGCAAAAAGTGAGTATCACAATAAAGTAAGTGAAAAGAATTTTTTGGTTCCCACTGCATATAAAAGATTACTGTGGTCTGTTAAGTGTGCAATAGCATTATGCCCCCCGAAACAACGTACATACATTTATTAAAAAATACTTTATTGGGGTGCCTGGGTGTCTCAGTTGGTTAAGTGTCTGCCTTCGACTCGGGTCGTGGTCCTGGGTCCTGGGATCGAGCCCCATGTCGGGCTTCCTGCTCTGCAGGGAGCCTGCTTCTCCCTCTCCCTCTGCCTACCGCTCCCCTTGCTTGTGTTTCTTTCTCTCTCTCTGTCAAATAAGTAAATACAATTAAAAAAAAATAAAAATAAAAAATACTTTATTGCCAAAAAGGGTTAACCATCCTCTAAGCTTTCAGTAAGTCCTAATTTTCTTGCTGGTGGGGGGTCTGGCCTCAGTGTTGATGGCTGCTGACTGATCAGGGTGATGGTGTTGAAGGTGGAGGGGGCTGTCGCAGTTTCTTAAATGAGACGACAGTGAAGTCTGCATTGATCGACTCTTCCTCTTGTGAACCATTTCTCTGTAGCATGGATGCTGTTTGGCATTTTACCCACAGTAGAACTTAATTAAAAATTGGAGTCAGTCCTCTCCAACCCTGCCCCTGCTTTATCAACTAAATTTATGCAGTATTCTAAATCCTTTGTTGTCATTTCAGTAATCTTCACAGCATTTTTATCAGGAATAGTTTCCATCTCAAGAAATGTTTTTGGTTACCTGTATAAGCAACTCACCATCTCTTAGTTTTATCATGAGATTGCAGCAATTAAGTACATTTTCAGACTCCACTTTTAATTCTATTACTCTTACTATTTCTACCTCATCTGCAGTTACTTCCTCCACTGAAGTCTTGTGTCTTCACCTTGTAAAAAAAAAAAAGTAATATCTGTGAAGTGCAATAAAGCAAATCAATAAAAGCAAATTCTATAGAAACAATGCCTTTTCAAAAAGTATAAAGTTAAACACTAGCATCAAGAATAGAGTCCCAAACGGTAACGTTTTATACTCTGTATTGTGCTGGTGGAAGTGTACATTTGTACAATACTTTTGAAAAGTAGTTTGTCACTTTCCTTTCACCCAGGCTTGAAAAATTCTGTTAAGGGAATAATCTTAAAAAGGGAAAAAGCTACATACATTAAGATAGATCGTAAAGTTACCTCCAATAGCCAAGAATTAGATACAGCCCATACATGCTATGAATTCTAGGGGAAAGCCAAATAAAAGTTTGGTGTACCTTTTTTTTGGGAAAATTATGTAGCTGTTAAAAAATATTAATGATAAATACTAACTATACCAAATATATTATAACTATACCAAATATTAATGATAAATACTAACTATACCAAATATATTCATGATATGGGACTCCTGGGTGGCTCAGTCCGTTAAGCGTCTGCCTTTGGCTCAGGTCATGATCCCAGGGTCCTGGAATCGAGCCCTACACCAGGCTCCTCACTCAGCGGGAAGCCTACTTCTCCCTCTGCCTCTGCTGCTCCCCCTGCTTGTGCGCGCTCTCTCTCTCTCTCTCTCTCTCTCTGTCAAATAAATAAATAAAATCTTTTAAAAAATGTTCGTGATAGAACACTAATAGAAAAAACGATATGTATTTGTACATACATCTTCACTGTCTAAAATTTATATACACATGGACGAGATTGTGAGAGAGAGTGGAAAATGTACTATGAGTTGATTCCCACTGGAGTTGCAGGCTTATTTATGCAGTAAATGAGCGCCACGTTAAGAATTCATGGGGCCCATGAAATACTCAGAGTGTGGATAGCTGTGCTGTTTTTCAGGGGTTCACAGGTGCCTCCCTGCCCCCAGTCTTCAGCCTCCTTGGAGTCCCTAGAAAAGCCTCCCTCATTATCCGGGTCTTATTGGGCTGACTCCTTTTGCCTGACTCCATTGTTCTGTGCCCCCCTCCTTTCTGTACTTAATTCTGTTTAGCCTCCAGAGAGGTTTTACTTTGTAATGGCTTTCACATGCTCACATTCTCCCCACCCTGCTAGGACTGCAGACTCCACATTGTCCATATCCTTACAGACTTGGCCTCATCTAGGCAGCCTGGAAATTGCCCTGAGTCCATTTTTCAGGTTTTACATTTTCTTGAGTTTTCCCCTGAGTTCATTAGCACACTTCCTGGATCAGCAGCCTCAGCTCCCACTGGTTGTTCACACCTGTCTCCGCCTAACCCAGTGAAGACCCTGGGGGACCGAGCAGTGTGCAGCAAGAAGCCAGCAGCATAGACACATTACTGTGGGGACACGTTAGCCTTATTTTGCTCTTACATCTGTAGGTGATTACTGTGTTTGATCTTGGAAACGCTTCACCTCTTGACAATGATTAGTCTTGCTGTCCAGGAGATTGCTTTTGTGCCCCAACCCCCGACTAAGGGGAAGGGGTAAAGGATTGAGCCATTTCTGGGACGGTAATTGGAGATTATGGATTTAGCTGACAGCAGAGACTTCCTCCATTTGTGCTGGATGTTGTGCTGCCCAGAGTTTGGCCAGTAGGTTCTCTTCAGGGCCGTTCTAAATGCCCCTGGTCCAGCGAAGACTTTTGTAGAATTTAACAACTCCTTTCTGGAGGCCCTACCTTTACATCTTATCAAACATATTTAAATGTCCCAACATTCCACATTAAAAAAAATTGTTTTTGCTGTAAATTATTTTAAAAAACTTTTTAATTGGTGCTTTTATAATTATTTGGCTAGGATAAACTCCCCCAATTTATGATTGACTCTGGTTTCCTCGAACTCTGTGTATGCTTAGGAATTTGAAGAGGTGAAAAAATTAAACCTACAACTTGTTTACAAATATAATGAATATTTTATGACTATTACATTTAACAGTCAATGAGGTATGAATATGTCAATTAAATATTTATTCACTTCAATTTCATGGTTTTCTTTTGGTATCTTGGAATCAATAATTTTTTGGGTGAAGGTTTTATTTTTTTTATTTATTATTTTTTATGTTTTTTTTTTAACTTTGCATGTTTATTTTATTTTTTCTTTTTGATGTAAAGTTCCATGATTCATTATTTGCATATAACACCCAGTGCACCATGCAATATGTGCCCTTGTTAATACCCATCACCGGCCTATCCCAATCCCCCACCCCCCTCTCCTCTGAAGCCCTCAGTTTGTTTCCCAGAGTCCACAGTGGGATGAATGGAGGGGAGGGTAAACAGAAGAGGGAATGAACCATGAGAGACTGTGGGTGAAGGTTTTAAACATTTCTTTGGCTCTTAAGATGTCTGTAGGCCGTACACTCATGGCCTCCGGTGCCTCCGGGGTAAGATACCAGAGTCCCACCGCTCTTCCTACTACTTCCTAGCTTTCGGTTCTTCACAAACTTGCTTCTGATTCAGATCTTCTCATTGGGGACACTTTTTACCATTCTGATCTCAGTCTCAGTGTCACCCTTTCCTGGAGGATTTTCTTGATCACTCACCGGAAAGTAGCCATCCAGTCCTGCTGTTTTATTTTGTGTTGTTGCACTTAGTTCTAGCTGTTACTGTTCTCATAACGTCTAGATCTAGTAAATAGATTTATTCTCAGTCTACTGATTGCTCTGTCTGCCAATCTGTAGGTCTACTGATTGTCCACCTCTACTGGAATGTAATAGCAGAGATCTTGTTTACCATCCTATTTCCCCACTATCTAACATAGTGCCTGGCACATAATAAGTGCTCAAGTGTGTGTGTGTGTGTGTGTGTGTGTAATGAAAACATGATAGTTATGATTACTGTACATATTTGCTAGCTCATTTATTCTCCTAATATTACTACGGCTTGAGAAAAAGAGGTAGGATGGTGTGGTAACAGAATAATGCCCCTTCCTCCCAAGGAGGTCCATGTCCTTATCTTTGGAACCTGTGAATATGTTATGTTCTAAGGCAAAGCGGGATTTAGGTTGTGTGTGGAATTAAGGTTGCTAATCATCTGTCCTTAAAATGAGATTATTATCCTCAATTATCCAGGCGGGCCCAGTCTAGTCACAAAGGTGTTTTAAAGCAGAAGAGGAAGGCAGATGAGATCAGAGCGATGCAGGGTGAGAAGGACTTAGCTGCCTTAGAAGATGGAGGGAGGGGCGGTGAACAACGGGATGTGAAAGGCTTCCACAAACTGGAAAAGTCAAAGAAGTGGATTTTCCTCAGGGCCTCCAGAAAGGCCTTTATTTTGGCCCAGTGGGACCCACTTAAGACTTCGGACTTCCAGAATTGTAACATAATATGTTTGTATTGTTTAAGCCATTGAGTTTGTGGCAATTTGTTATCAGCAGGAATAAAAACATACAGGTAGTTATGTCCTTTTTTACAGATGAAGACATAGAAGCATATACTTGAGAGGCCACTTATTCAAGGTCATAGAGACATGTAGTAGCAACTCAAGCTGGAGTCCAGGTGGTCCAGTGTGTGTATTGTTCTTATTAGCATCTTATCTGTTGCTTCATAAGAAACCCACCGAAGTGCAGTGGCTTGAACCAACAGTGCACTGTTATCTATCATTTACGGATCTGGGCCTGGGGCTCAGCTGAGAGATTCTTACTTTGAGTCTGTTACGTGGTCACAGTCAGATGTCAGCCAGGACTTCGGTCATTTGAAATCTTAAGTGAGTTGGATGTCTACGGTGGCTGGCTCACATGCCCAGCAGTTGGTGCCAGCTGTCAGCTGGGAGCTCAGCTGGGGCTCTCGAAAGGCACTGACGTGTGGTCTCTCTTCTCCCAGTATGGCAGCTGGTTTTTAATAGGCAGGGAGCAGAAGCTGCCTGGCCAGTTAGTGGCTACACCTGCCGCTGGCACACTGTCCCTTCTGCCATACTCTGTTGATCGGGCCGAGCACTCACAGGGTCCACCCAGATGCAAGGTAGACCATGTGTTGGGGGGGTAGAAGGCTCACATTGTAGACGGGCTCGTGAGATGGTAGTTACTTATGCAGCCGTTTTTGGGAAAATCTCACTTCCTATAGAACCTTATTTGGTGGACCTAGAAATACTTCGTAGCAATCTTACAATTAGTTAGCAACTGTCCATTGACCTTATATTATTGCAAGGCACCATGCTAAAACCTTTTAGAGGATGGCAGGATAATCGAGAGCAATTTTGCCATCTAGTACGGGCTTGAAGTGAAGCCACTTGAGCACAGGGAGCAGGGAAGGAGATGCACTGAAGCGGAGTAAGGGGCCATGAGGGAACACGGCACAAAGATAGCAGTCATGCTAAGCTTTGAAGCCAGATCCGGCAGAAGGGAGAGCTGCAGGTAATCCGGCCAGAGGGCAGGAGGGTGTTGAGGCATTTCCTGGGATCAGTACCAAGTCAGCCATTTTGGTTCAAGGAGGGGTTTTGCAGGGTGTATGGAGAGAAGACTTGGCCCTTGTCTACTTTGTACTTCTTAGACAAGGGAAACAGGGATTTTGCTCGTATTTGCCTGAGGCACGTGTTACCTAGGACTCTCACTCTTATGGGAAACACTTATGGGAAGTAACAAAGAGGCCCTCAAAATGATCAAAAACACGTTGGATTTTCTTTTTTAAATAGTTGTACTGTTTT
Organism: Ursus maritimus; assembly: GCF_017311325.1. Taxonomy (NCBI): domain Eukaryota; kingdom Metazoa; phylum Chordata; class Mammalia; order Carnivora; family Ursidae; genus Ursus; species Ursus maritimus. Next base: position 31,214,438 of record NW_024426663.1, on the reverse strand, counting down.
GCTGTATTAAGTAATTACCACATGATGAATACCAGAAAGCATGCTGGATTGTAATGGGGGTCCTTCCTGCCCTTTCCACCTGTATCTTACAGCTCAACATCAGTGCTTTGCAGATGGCAACCCAGAATGGCCATACATCCCTCGTCAGCTGTCTTCTCAGTGAGAATGTTGATCTGCACCAGAACGCAGAAGTGAGTCTATCCAATAACACGGGCTTTGATCCTGGTGCCCTGAGGCTGGGTGGGGAGATGCTCCTCACAGATACTGTGGGGGGGATGAGATGTTCACAAAGGAGGAATTCTTTCTGGGAAAGCTGACTGACTGCTTTTGGAGACTGAGTCTTAATTTTGAGAAATAAAATCCAGGGGATGAATTTTAGAAAGTCATTGAAGTTCCTGAACAAAATGAATTCTTTATGTTTTAAATACTGATATTTGCTGCAGTAAAACTTTCTCAGGTGTCTAGAGATGCTATTATTCCTGTATTAAATTTATCAGTTTGGGGAAAAAAGGACATTGCTATAAATGGAAAGGAGAATGATCATTCCTTCCCTCTTCACTGAGTGATCTTGTTTTTCTTTTGAAAGTCAATCCTTTTTACTGATTTAGGTTTTCTGAAGCTTGAGTTGGCTTTGGTAGCATTAACAAAGGCCCTTTGTGCTGGAATTAGATGGGAAACATTCCTGTATTTTTCACTCTATTTTCATTTCTCCTGTGAGAATGTTATTTCCTCTGATCTTGCTTAGCCATTACTATTTATTATATTAACTGGAGAGAAGGGATGTGATTTGATCACGTCTGGTAGTTTTTGGAGACTGACGTTAGGGAATTGGCTCTGAACTCGCCTGGTCTACCCAAGGATGCTTCCCGTTTCTCGGGAGGAGCTGTGTCCCAGCAAGGCCGGTGGCCCCAGCAGGAAGGACACTGCCCACTTCCCTGGGCCAAGGGATGCTTTCTCCTTTTTCATAATTGGTGCCTCAAGAGAGAACATTCTTCCTGAGTAGAAGAGGCCTGCACAGAAAGCCTTCCTCCCACACTGCCCCAACTAGTCCCATCATCTCCATTTCCTTGTTCACGCCTGTGGCAGGCTGACCTATGCAGCTGTGGTGTCCTACCTTCCCCCTCTTCTCTTCCTTTGTGTGCTGGTGCGGCTCTTGCAAACTCAGTACCTCTCTCTTCCATAGGTTTCTTTCCTAGTAGGTTTCCTGGGAAGGAGCCTGGTGCCAGTGTTAGAGTCAGGCCAATAGGGGTTCGAATCCTGCCTCTGCCACTTCCTGGCTCCATGGCCTTGCAGAAGTTATGTAACTGCTCTTTGCTTCACATTTCAAGTGGGGAATAGAAGATCGAACTGCTAGGGTTATGGTGAATGAAAACTATTAGCCCAGAATTTAAAACAGAGTATAAACTGTTGGGCAAGTGAGTATGCATTAAGTAGAATTATAAAAATGTGTTCAGTGTGCCTAACTGGGGCTTATTATTAATATCTCTTTCCCTTGAACAGCATGTGCTCTGTCCTTGTCACCTGCTCTCGCACACACCTGCACTCCCTGTCGGCTGCCTTGGCTCTCAGCTCTCCTACTGTTCACAGCCTCCCTGGATCTTCTGAGTCCCCTGCTCTTTCACACTTGCCCCCCCACCCCGCCTCCCACTGCCTTCCCTCCACCCTGACAGCCCCTCAGCTCACTCTCTCTCACACCTAACCTCTTCCCCCCCACCTTTTTTTCTTTCCGGCTGCCTTCAACAACTGGAGACATTTCTCTGTGCCTCCATGCGCCATGGCAGCTGGGTGTTAGTGAAGCAGCAGGAGCTAAGTGTGATCCTAGAGGTGGTCATGACAGCCTGGCGGGGTGGGAAAGAAGCCTGCCTGTGGGGATGGCTGAGAGGGACTGGGACACTCCAGGTGAGGGTGAGGCTGTGGGACAGGCATTTTAACCACAAATGAGAAGGAAAGGGGAGCAGGCTGAAGGGGCTTGTTGAGCATCCAGGAGCTGTATGCTCTGTATACATGGGAGGGCTAAACATGAGAATGGTGCCCCTGGGTGAATGGGGCATTCATCCCACAGAATGCACTAGGGAGAAAGAACTCTAAATCACATCAGTTCAGGAAATGCTGAATGTGCATGCTTTTTCCTCCTTGTAGCTATTCCCACCATACTTTAGGTCTTGGAAGGCACTGAGAAGTCCAGCATTCTCATCATTCTTATCTAAGTGAAAGTGTCAGTTCTTCAGGAAGGCTTTTTTTTCATCTTCAGAAAGGTTAGCTGTTTGCCCATTGCACATATGTTCTACCACTCTCCTTTTCCTCCAAAGCACTTTTCACAATTTGTATATTTATTTTGTGATTTTTAAAAATTTTTTAAATATTTTCTTACCCCACTAGATTGGAAGGTTCCTGAGAATAGGTCATGTTTACCACTGAATCCTTAGCCTCCTGAAAAGAGCATAGCCCATAGTAGGTGTTCAGCATGTAATTCTAGAACAAATGAAGGGGGAGAGCTGATTGCTGGTGAGCAGGTTTGCTGCACAACCTTGGGATGGAAATGATGCTGAACACTTGCTGTTGGCCTGCTGTTGTGCTGGGCAGTTTCAGTACTAGGAGATTATCAGGACATCTCTGTCAAAATGAGTTGATTTTGGTCTGATGAAGCCAGAATCTTTTGGATTTGAAATTCTCTTTCTTTCTGCAGCCAAAGGACTCCCCCTCTTCATTTAGCTGTTATCAACAATCGTATCTCAGTTCTGAACAGCTTATTAAGTGCACAGCATGACATTAACATCTTAAATCAGGTAAGCCAGGTATATCAGAACCTGGAGAGTCTCTTTTCTTATGATTCAATGCATTGTGTAGTTGGGGTAGTTTTGAGCAAGTTCAAGATATCCTTAAAATTTCCAGGTAGAATATACATATTTTCTTTATCCTTTTCTTCTGTGACCCCCACTCCCACTTGCACACACATACTTTTTCAAACACACAGCTGGGGTTCAGCTAGTGCATTCTTAACCTGTTCACACTTAAAAGGCCCAGCAACTCTGATAGATAAACAGTAGCTCAGAGGTAAATTGCCTGCAGCTCTTTAAATCTAAAGCCACTCCTTCAGTATGAAATATAATTGGCCAGTAGCCCTTTGCCACAAGGAGAAAGCTTTGTTTCTATGTTAGAGACTGTAAATGTGTCTTCCCTTTACCCAAAGGCAAAAGAGACCTCTTGGAATAAAAAATAAATAAATAAATAAATAAATAAATAAATAAATATCATGAATTGAATCCACTGGAGCAGAATCAAATGCTCCATAAAAGGAATCCATCACTGGCTGGAAATGGAAATGCTGATGTGGAAGATGAAGAGGACGGGAGTGGGCACTGTCTGAATCAGGGCCCACTCTGGGGCTGAGCTGCCTCTCCCAGGAGCTGTCAGGAATAGGAAGAGAAACTCTTGGCGGAGGGACCATTCTGGAACCCTGGGGACAGATGACAACTCTAGCCAATTCTGGTGAAACTGATTGCCTCTACTCAGAAAAGCCTCAGCTGGGCCCTGACGGGAGGGAGCGGCCAGATCCCGTGCACAAGCCTGTCCTAATCTGCTGGGTGGCCCTCAACTTCCGAATCTGGGGAACCAGAGCACCGCCTCTGGTCTCTCCAGTCTCCTCCATCTCCAACCTAGGAGTTCCTTTGTGCGGGAGCAGAAGGATGACTTACCTACACTTCAGTTCCTTCCTTCTCCCACGGACCTTCCTCCCTGTTTCACTATTCTAAACATTTGGGGGAGGCGGGGGAGGACCTTTTTGTTATCGTATATACTTATGTGTCCGAGTATGTTAATGCCCCAGATATTTCCAAATGAGCAGAATCTTTGCTCCATACTCAGAACTCACATATGGTTTCAGTTTCACCAGAATTGGCTAGATTCATTCCGGAGAAGGAGGGTTTATTAGTCTGCCCCCCCCCCCATTATAGAATTAGACGTCATCACTTCAACTTTCTGTAAGATTGGGAATACACTCAATGTATAATAATAAGAAAAATAAAAACATTTGTTTGTAATCCTCCCCCAAAAGAAAGACAACTCTTGTTAACATTTTGGTTCATTTCCTGCCTTTTAGACTTATAGCAGTATCGTTGCAATAAAATTTTATTGATATTTGATGTATGACACTTGTATCTCTGTTCCATGTTGGTATAGTCATTTGATAGTTTGTCATTTTAAATGTGATGTTTTCAGTGAGACACCAGAGGGGCACATTGCCACCCAAAGGTGAGTCTTTAATAAATGCTTTCTGATCTTAATTATGCTAATGCCCCAAGCAGGCTGGCCCTGTGCTCTGGTTGGAAGAGCACTGAGCTCCAGATGCTATTGCCCAGCTATGTGGCTCTGGGAAAGTTGCTTCCTCTCTCTGGTTCAAGGGTTGGGCTAGACAATAAACAGAGTTCCTTTCAGTACTAATATTTTAGAAATGTCTGCATATTAGCATATCCCTTCAGTGAAAGATTAAAGTGGGTGAGTTTCTTGTGATTTTGAATATTTCTTTGAAACACTGTTATCCTCTTGGTAAGAAAATGATTACCCCAGAAAGAAATTTAACCATTGTTAAATGTACAGTTCATTGGCATTAAGTACATTCATGTTGAGCAACCATGGCCACCATCCATCTCCAGAACTTTTCCATCTTCCCAAACTGAAACTCTGTACTCATTAAACACTAACTCCCCATTCTTCTCTCCCCGCAGTTCCTGGTAACCACCTCTTTACTTCTGTTTCTATGAACTTGACTATTCTAGTATCTCATACTGCAATCATCTTTTAAAAACCATTTTTAAATGTTGCCTACTAATCCAGCATATGCATATACCATAATTTATCAAATGAGTCTCCTAGTGAAACATGAAACTTCCTCTCAGTTTTTCCACTGTTAAAAATTACACCGCAGTGAATGTGCCCTGTACCTATGTTAAAGTGTGATCTTGGGGTGCCTGGCTGGCTCAGTTGGCTAAGCGTCTGCCTTCTGCTCAGGTTATGATCTCAGGGTCCTCAGATCGAGCCCTGAGTTGGACTCCCTGCTCAGTGGGGAGTCTGCTTTTCCCTCTGCCCCTACCCCCTGCTCATGCACTCTCTCCCTCTCACTCTCTCTAAAATAAATAAAATCTTAAAAAAATAAAAAATAAATAAAAATGTGATCTGAATCTGTTTTCCCTTATGCCCCTATAGGACACCTGTACATTCCCTGTGTCTTTTCATTATGTGAGTTTTTTCCCCTCCTTAATGTGTTTACATTTTTGAAATTTCTCATGGCAGAGGCAGCAGACTCCTTTGCATGTTGCTGCTGATTTTGGCAATGTGGAACTGGTGGAAATCTTGCTGAAGGCAGGCTGTGACCTGAAGATTGCTGATAAGGTAAGTTCATGGCCTTCACTGTGTTCAGTGGAGACGGCTGTGAAGAACTCCCTATTGGCTGTAAGCCTTGAACAGCAGGCTTAACATACCCCTTAAGAAATGGACACACACTGGAGAAACCTTGTGTCCTGGCAGTCAGTAGAACATCCTGATTTCGATTGAGGGATGTAGGTAAGATATTTTACTCTGAATAATAAAATATGTATTTTTAAAATTAAAATTATTTACTACTTTTTGGGAAAGATGATAGATTCACGTGGTCCAAAAATTAAAAAAACATAATCAGTAGAAGTTTTACAATAAAAATGTCCCACCCACCCCTGACCCTAGTTGTCCAGTTCCCACACTACTCTTGCCGTACAGATCTATTGTCATAAATTTTTCTATTCTTTCCGGCTTCTTTACGCATAAACAAGCAAAGATAATTATAATTCTTACCACATTCCTCCATCCTTTTTGCACAGTGGTAATGTACTTCTACATACTCTCCTGCATTTAGCTTTTCTCCTTTAAGTATATAAAGTGGAAAGGGTTCCATGTTAGTGCAAGGAGAGTTTCTTCAATCTTTTTTATATAGCTGCACTGTAGACTGTGGCATGGAATTAACATAATTTGTTTAGTTCTCAGCCGATGGGCATTTCAATTGTTCCTGAGCTTTTGCTATTATAAACAGAGCTGCAGTGAACAAACATACACGTGTCTAAACTTGTTCTTACTTAAAAATTCTTTAATTATGAAATAAATATAACATGAAACTTATCATCTTAATCAGTTTTAAGTGTACAGTTCCGTAGCTTTAATTCTATTCACACTATTATGCAACTAATCTCCAGAACTTTTTCATCTTGCCAAACTGAAACTCTGAACAGCAACTACCCGTTTCCTCCTCCTTTCCTGCCCCTGGCAACCACCACTCTATTTTCTGTTTCCACGAATTTGACTATTCTGGGTACCTCATATAAATGGAATTATACTGTGTTTGTCATTTTGTGACTAGCTTATTTCATGTAGCATAATGTCCTCAAGGTTTATCCGTGTTGGAGTGTGTGTCAGAGTATCCTTCCTTTTTAAGGACGAACAGTAGTCCACCATGTATAGACCACATTTTGTTTATCCTTGCATCTGTGGATGGGTATGGGGTTGCTTCCACCTTTTGGGCATTGTATAGACTTGTTTTAAAAGAAAGACAACTTCGTTTCTATCAAGTGTCGCAGTGAGGCCGGCTCCATCACAGGAGGGTTGCGGGGCGGCCGTCCACTAGGTTCCAGCTTACTGAACAGCGTAAACACAGGAGACCATGGTGTGGCAGTCCTGTTAGATGCTTACACACATGCACCTTATTTCAATCCTCACATCTCCTCTGTGAGGTGGGCAAAATTATCCCAGTTTTCAAGAGATTTCAGTGATACCAGGGGTCACAGGCACAGTAAGACACAGAGCCAGGCTCCAAAGCCAAGGCCGCTTGGTGGTCCAGCGTGTTTCCACAGCTGTGAGCAGAGCTGACTGCTTCTGAAACTTGCAGTTTTCCCCCCTCTTGTCTTCACCCACACTCCTCATCAGCTCAGCACATCCTTAATTCCTAGTGCAAGCTGAGATCCCCCCACGTACTATTTCAGAATCTCACGTTTTACATTTGTGGGACTTGAAGTAGTGACGTGTTATTTTACTTTTCTCTAGAGGTCAGTTTTTAAAATTATCCTGAAAACTAATACAAGCCCACTGTGGACAATCTGGAAAACACAGAGAAGCATAAGGAAGGAAAACGCAACCACTCATAACTCTGCCACGTAGGTGGAATTCCAGCACTCCCACCATTGTGGCTCGTTACTGTCCCTTAACATTTAGCTTTAGTGTTAACATTCGTATTTTCCAGTGCTTTCTCTTCCTACTTTATTCCACTTTCTCATTAATACTGAACCCCTCTGGGGCAGTCTTATGGGTGAAGAATCGGCAGCATTGGGAAGGGAATTCATGCTGGGCCCCCAGTGCTAGTGGACTGGATGTCCTGGCAAATACCGTCAGTGCTGCAGCCTGACTCACAATTTGATTTTCCCCTATTTCCCTTCTCCTCCTCCCTCTTTCTTCTCTGGGCCTGGCACAGGGTTGGCCCCCAATACCTACTTAATTAATAAAAACTACCTTTTCTACTCACTCCCACCATTTTTACTAAGGATAAATGGCTGTAAGAGTGAATCAGAGTGTGGATGGGAAAAAAGAGCCAGGGTTTGCTGTGAATATGACTTTCCCAGAAACCAGTTCTCTCTGTCTGAGGTGTCACCAGGCTGCTGGAGGGCTTCCCACCCTCAGCAGCTGGATTATTTAGGTTTCCACTCCAGGACACACTCCCTGGGAAGGTTTTCCTAGGAACTTGAAAATGCTGGCTTCAGAATGCTGCCTTCCCACGGTAGGCTAATCATGGTGACTCTAATGGCTTCCTCAGCCAGGATTTCGGCAGCATGCAATGAAAGACTTGCTAAGTGCCTGCAAAGTACAGTTCTTCCTGATTTCATGACTGTCTCTTTTGACCGGAAACTGATAACTGTCAGCCCTAATCTGCTGGCCCAGCTGGGTCTTAGCACCTCCACTAACAGCCAGATCATTTGGGTTGGTGGGAGTTGCACTTGCTCAGCCATGGGAGAGAATTACTGGAATAAATTGCTGGATCCGTAAGCATAGGAACATGGGTCACTAAGAACTTTTCGTGGCGTTATTCCTGACATGCATTTTGATTATCTTCACGATCCCTGAGCAGACTTTTAATGTGGCATTTAAAAAGTAGATGAGAACCACCATCTTTTCTCAGGAAAGAAAATGTATAGATGTGTAGATTGTATACGCATAAAAATCTAAGGGACATTGCTCGTAAAGCTGTGCGCTGTAACTTTATATCGATCCTGACAAAGGTGTAATTTTTTTTGTAATTTGTATAAGATACCAGATAGGATCCCAGGCCACTCATGCCCAAAATTATGTCCAGAATATCCCTTATTGCTCATTCCACTGGGCTAAGTTTCCAATCCCTCACCCCTGGTTAGAGGCAGAATAATAGAAAAAAATTCTAGATAGGAGTCCAGTGAGCTAAATTCTGTACTATGAATCTGTAGTTTTGTCATGGATGCTATTATTCTTAATGAGATCAAGCACTTTTCTGTCTTAATTATCTACTCTCCACAACACATGGCTTCAACTTCTTGGTCTAGGATGGCTGTTGAAGCTCCTGCCCTCATGCCAGCATTCTACTCAGGAGGAGGAGGAAAGAAAGGAGAATAACATCCTTCCTGTCTTTAAAATTACTTCCAGAAATTGCATGTGCCACTTCCATTTATATACCAAAACTTAGGTCACATATCTAAATGCGAGGGAGGCTAGGAAATGTTTGGAGTGGCCAGGTGCCCATAGGAGAAGGAAAAGTATATTGGGGGAAGGAAGCATGGCACACTGACTAAAGTCTCAGCCACGGGGAGAGTCAGTCCTCAGAGGAGAAAAATGTGTGATCGTATTATTTATTTGCTGAGGAATCCCTAGTGCAATGAGCCAGGGAGACCCCCAGGGATCTTGGAGAAATATTTGTGTTCTCATCGATAGAGCATGTGTAAAATATCATCTGCTAATGGTTGGTCCCCAAGGCCAAATCTTTTCTGCTGCCCTGTTGACACAGCACCTCACACTATCAATACCTAGCATCTCTTGAATAACCACCATGTGCCATGCACAGTCCTAAGGGCTTGATATGCATTATCACACTTACCCTCACCACTACACATGGGCTGGCTTTGAGACCTACAGAGCTAAGGACTGGCCCAAGTTGCCAAGTTCAGGGGAGCAGTAGGATCAGGATTTGAATGCAGCTCCCCCATTCTAAACCTGGAGCTCCTAAACACTAGGCCACACTGCCTGACACTTTCATTTTTAACTCTTAGCAAGGGAAGACTGCCCTGGCCGTGGCCTCCAGGAGCAACCACAGCCTTGTTGTGGACATGATCATTAAAGCAGAGAGATACTACGCCTGGAAAGAGGTGAGGCAGCATGATTTCAGCTCAGCAGTGAGGTTTTCTGCAACCGCCGTCTTCTTATGGGGCAGTGTGGGGTTTGTGTAATTCTTTTTTCTGCTCTAATGGACAGGGTCCTGGTGAGTGCAATTATAACTGTCCCTTTGGCTTCTGCTGCCTCATTCATGGAATGAAAAGTTGCTTCTTCCTCCCTTTCCTTTGCCAGCGTCAGTAGTCAGAACTGAAGTGTGTAGCACTCGTTGGGCTAAGCAGGCTGGTCCGGGTTGGCTCTAACAGGCTTAGCATTTTTGCCCTGCGTGGTTGGCTCCCAGGTTGTGCCTCTGTCACAGAGTCTCTGGAAGTTCTTAAACCCACATTCTAATGAAGGATAGAGAAGTTGACGTTCCTGGTTCTGCCATTTGCAACACACCCTGGTGCTGTCACTCAAATATCCTGTGATAGTCACAAAACCTTTATTGATCTTAGAACACAAAAAACTTGCCTCCAGGACATTCTCTCTGCCTTCTTTCATTATGAGTTCCTCTGATAGCTGCCACGCATGCAGCTTCTCAACAGAACACCCTTCTTCCAACATCAAAACCTAAGCCCTCAGGCAGGATTTGCACTGCCGGGCACCACCCTGTTTCTGCTTTGGGTTGTTGCCATCCTAGGCTGAATGGCCCCCCTAGTCCAGTAGGTTGATGCCAGAATTCAGGTCTTAACCCTCAGATGCTTACCCCTGAGGAGCCTCAGGCCTGGTGTGCTGTCTAATTTGCCAATCCTGAGAAATTTCCCTTAAATCCTAAGGCAAAATGTATTGATCTGCTTCCTTCTCGCTCACAATCCTATTTAATTGGCTCAGCAGTCCATATATATATATATATATATAACTGGATGATGTAACATATATGTCATTTAAAGGCCAGACCATCCTCCTCGAACTTTTCTTTCTTGTCTATAAAACAAAACAACATTTTTGTGACCATTAAAATTCTCTCTCCTCCTCCTCCTTGATTCCTGTTTCTCCTGCTCCTTCATTCTCTTCCTCTTGGCCTTAGCTTCATTCTCATTTTCTTAGATCATCACCGATTTGATTGAAAGTAACTTTGTCAACTTCCACCTTTTCTCTTGCTTCTTAAATGACTGTTTTTACATTTTCTTTGAAAATAGAAATATTCATTGGTTCTATTTTTAATGTCTGCTAGCATTTTTAGATTCTTTTTCCTAGATGAGAATAAATTACTTTTCCACCAAATGAATAAGCCCTTTTTCCTAACAAATCTTTGAGATGAAAGAGTTAGATGAACTTTGGGAATCCTATACAATACATAAATGTATGAAGGAGACCCTCAGAATTGAGAGAGTTGTTAACCTTGGTGACCACTGGGGCCCGACATCTGGAGTGGAGGAAGGCTTGTTTTTTAATATATATTCTTAAATGTTTTTAACAAATATATTTATTACTTATTTTATTGTAAAGATTTATCTATCTATTTTAGAGAAAGAGCATGTAGCGGGGAGGGGCAGAGGGAGAGGGAGAGAGACACCCAAGCCTACTCTGAGCTGAGGGCAACTCAATCCCACGACCCTGAGATCACAACCTGCACCGGAACCAAGAGTTGGTCACTTAACTGACTGTGCCTCCCAGGCGCCCCTATTTATTACTTACTTTAAGTTCACTTTGTTCATTAAACAAATATATCCTTTTTTTTAACCAAATGCATTTGTTATTATTTCAAATGTTCTTTGTTTATTGAACAAGTTTATATCCTGGCCTAATATAAAATAATTCCTAATAAAGAACATTAAAGAGAGGACTGCAGTTTCCTCTCTTATATCCATCATTAAATCCAGTGGTTCAGAGGCATATGGGAAGCTTCCTGAAATCTCGCTTATGCTATTTTAATTTCCACCAGTTTTGGCATGTGATACTCTTGCAAATAGTTCAGTGCTTTGGCAGACACGCTATTAATGCTTCCATGAACTGTTGAAAAAGACCTGGGCTTTCCAAATCCGTGACCCTTTCCTCTGGAAGCCTAAAGGACCACCCAGCCCAATCCTGGAATGCAGAGCATGTGTGTTTCTCAAAGAAATAAAAATGCTGTGGCACAAAGGTTAATGCATTTTGCAGTTCTTCCCTCTACCTTGTGGTGTTTCAGGTTTTGTTCTTGTTGGAATCCTCATTGTTTCAGGAGAGGGAATGAAGAGAACAGGAAAAAGTGAAGTGGCCACGGCTCCCAAGTTTGTTGGATCCCCCACCCTCAGTCTTTCCTCTTTCAGGACTCCCTGGGAGTCACTGTGGGAGTAAAGCTAAGGTTGGGACAGAGAAGACCCTGAATTTTACAACCTCTGAAACAGTTACGGGTAATTTATACCTCCCATTCCTAGTCCAACTTCTGTTCACAAGGTCCAGATACTAGAGAAAAGACTGGCCTGTCTCCTTGGGCATACTTCCCAGAACATTGTACACCATCCAGAGGAGAATGCAGATGCTGTGAAAGACAAAAGCTGCTCTGTGATGGGGGCAGAGGCGCAAGCCCCACCACATTCTTCTCAAGAGGTTTTGAGAACCAGGTGTCCATATCCTGTTAGTCCACTTCCTGCCACAGCGTGGACTTTGTCTTGCTGTTCAGATTATCTTTCATTAAGAAACACTATTAAGTGAAAGACAAAAATAGGAGTTACCATATATAAAAAAGGAGAAGAGATAGGAAGTTCCAGTCCTCTTGGGCTTTGTGTCCTGCATGTCCTTAACTGATCTGCAACCTCCCGAAGGAGGAAGATCCGGAGGCCTGATAGCATGTACGACAGGTGCAGCTCTAGGAAACCATGACACCTGCTTTCACTGAGATTTTTCTCCAGTTTCTTTGGCTGGATTCTGTAGAAGGGACAAAAGGAACGTTTGAAAACTGAGAAAACAAGGTATCAGTCCAGGCACAGGGCATTTGGACTAAGCCTGGCTGCAGTGACTTAAAATGTTATCGACCCCGTCCTCTCCGCTCTTTTGGTCCCCAGAGTTAGGCTTCTACTTTGCTCTCCTCACACCAGAGAGCAGGATGAGTGGAGGGATCAGCTTTGGTCTTTCTAAGAGTATATCCAACCTGGGCCTCTATGAAACTTTGATGTGAGAAAATCAAACCTGCAAAAGAAGAATAGGGGATATTGGTTGAAAGTAAGGCCTTCAAAGATGAATTTGTTGTTGTGACATTTCCTTAGCTAACGCATCCCCTCTGTTTTCTTTAGGGGTGAGTAAATAAATATCAGCAAGCTGGGATAGAAGCATGCTACATGGCAAAACCCCTCACATTTCCTGTGTCAGACAGATAGTACTCAAGCTTTTTATTTCAGACATTTGTCTCCATCTTGAATGACAAAAAATGATCCAGTTGCAGATAATACTGAAAACATAAGTCTTGGTTACCACCTTACGAGTTATATCTGAAAAATTGTATACATACCATGAAATAAGGCAATAAGCCGAAAATGTCTAAAATAGTCTGATGTAGTTACTTTTAATTTAGGAGCATGGTGAGAGCATCAGGGACCCATCATCCAGCTTTACTTTGACATTCAAGCAAGATCACAGTTTGGAGACCAGACATATTCGCAGTCTCCTCTGGGAACTGGCTTACCATCAGCTAAAGGCCAATGAGTGGCAGAGGCTGGCCCGTTCATGGAACTTTACAGATGACCAGATCAGACCCATTGAGGAGCAGTGGTCAGGTGAGCGTGGCCTAGATGATGCGGACAGGAAGGAACAGCAGTTCTTCCTGGTGGCAGATTCTCCAAGTAAGTGGTTGGTGCTCACGACAAGCAGCAGACTACAGGAGCCCAGGAATTGGGACAGTTAGATTAGGACCACAAAGATGATTGAGAACTTTGCAAGCCATGAACGTTCATGGACTCTGCAATAAACTGAAGTTTGCAAAAGATAATTACCTTTATTGAGCCATATTGAAAAGTTGGCATTTAGCCTTTAAGGAAATGAAGGTTCCCAGCTGAATAGGCACTAAGGAAGCAAGGACTGAAGAGTTGGCTTCTCCCTGGGAAACCAACCTCTTCTAGTGTTCCTTGAGATTGTCTTGTGTGAAAAGGTTCATTCTCTAACAAAAGGCTCACTGTTTAGGGCTTCCACTCCGGGAGGAATCCCTTAAGCCACGTCTGGGTATAGAGTTCTTGTAGGATGTGGCCTTGGGTGAGACCAGCTGTCCTATGAGAGCTGTGGGAGACGGACTCAGGGCTCTCCCAAGTAGAAGATCCTAAGCCATGGAATCAATTCAGCCAGACTCCAGCTGTCAGAATTAGTGTGGTCAGGTCAGCTGGCGTCATTAGCTTTGCTCTTTTATGATTTGACCAAAGCTAGAAAATATAGAAAGTTTGTTTGGTATCAATCAACTAATTAGCTTTAAAAACAAGGAAGCAGCTGCTTGTCTTGGCAAAACATTCTATTCAGAGCACTTTCCTTACATGGATATTATGAGATGTGAACAAGTCCCATGCTCAGGGGTTGATGTGCATTATGGATTGCTGGGACTGTAGATGGCCAAAACCACAGCCCATGAATACATGCTAGTTACACCACATACAAGTAAATTATGGCACTTTTTTATTGCTAATTCTACAGCTACATTATGGAAGATAATGCATTGGAAATGTTGAATATTGAATCTTTCTGAAAAGATTTCTTTTTTTACTATTAAGTTTTCTCCTTTGTTGCTAATTAGGCAATATGGCATTCTGTAAAGTTTTTAGGAAAATTTAGTTGCCTTCTGGAAATCTCTCTTGACCTAAAGAAATGATTTAAAAACATAGTGTATCTTCAGAGTACTTGCCGGCAGGATAAAGAGGATCGAAAGTTTTTGGTCAAACAATGCGGAGTGCCTAGCTCTACCAGGCAAGGGATGCAACCGCTCTATAAGCCAAGGTGCATGTTTGGTGGAATTTACAATCCGGTTGGCATGATAACAGCAACATTCACAATCCAGATACAATCAAGGGTAATGGTACTGGCACTAAGGAGTTTGTAGGCTTTTAAGCAAAGGAGTGACACGTTGATGGTGGTATTGAAGAAGGATTAGTTTGGCAAGGGCAAGATCAGGAAAGGAACAGGATTCACCTAGGAGTATATTCTTTATGGGTACAGTTCACTCTCCCTGAAACACCTGCTTCTTTAACAGTCTGTCCAGCAAGTTTCCTCCCCAGAGCTCAGGCTCTCCTTTTGTGGTATCTGCCTGCTCTCACACGCACTGGCTAGAACTGGAAGCCTGTTCTGTGTTTGTAACTCTGAACTCCTGTTGCGAGAGACCCATCTCAGCACTTACCCCAACATCTCTCAGGGCTTAGGTATCCAGTGTGTATTTGCCCAGTGAATAATCCTGGCCCAGGGGATGCATACCTCCATCAGAAACTGGAGGGGCATGACGGTACACGTTTGCTGCTTGTAGTGCGGTTAACAGACAGCAACATCAGCATCTGGGTGCTTATTAGAAGTGCAGATCCTTACCCCAGACTGACTGCATGAGACTCTCCATTGTAACAGGATTCCCCATTGAAATAGGCACTTTGCGTGTGAGAAATGGTGGTGCATAGCAGTGCCACCTGCACGTTGAAGGAGAGCTCTGCATCTCATTCCAATTGTTCCTTACCCTTGGGCCGGGACTCAGCTGCTTCATCTATCTGCTCCTTTGGTCTGTGTCAAGCACAGTAGGTGCAAGGCAAGCGCTGGAGTGAATCCAAATTCTGGTCACCCTAAAGAAATTCCATTGAGGGGAACTGGAAGGACTTTCATCCACTGGGCTTTTTATCTAACAGCCATCAGAAGAGGAATGAGTTGCAACCATAGTCATACAGGAAATTCGGTGAGAACTAAGATCACAATAAAAAGAGACATCAGCATGTGGTGTTTTGCCTCTGACTGTATGTAGTTGGCACAGGAAAGGGAAATTTCCGTGAATACGGCCACAGGGCTCTGCTCATCTGGCTGCATGGGACCCTGATGACACAGGCCACTCCGGTCAAGCATCTGTATGAAGAGCTGGTACGCACGGGTTTCCCACAACTAGCCGGTGAGTTAGTTTTCAAGACAGAAGTTCCTTCTCCCTTAAAATGGTGGGGGGACGGTCAGCAGAAACAGTACTGTCCATTAACAGTCCCAGTGTGATGAGAGCTGTGGCTCATAAAGAATAGCAGCTCCTCTGGTGAGTGACTCAGTACTGATCCCAGGTTCACCTGGCAGGTCTCAATGTCACCCCCCTTGCTGGGCATTTGAAAAAGTAGAGGAGGATTTCTCTTGGTGTGTACCTGTGGCAGGGTGTAGAGGTGTGCGTGGGGTGTGGCGAGCAAGGTTAGAGGATAGTTTCCACAGCTAAGCATTGTCTTGCTCAGAAGGCCATTTTGCCCCCGTCAGGGAAATCTGCAAGTTAGTGCACTCGAAAATGTTATCTGTAGATTAAAAGAAAAGAGCAGACGGGCTTTTACTTTGGCAGCTGAGGTTACTGCTAAAAATCACTTGCCAAAGACTGTATTGTCAGGAAGATGCTTTCAAAACTGATCAATAAATTGGGTGTTATAACTATCATGTAGTAATAACCATTCAAGCAAAATATAGGCACATCTGCCATTATTTCCACTGATGCAGTTTTACCTGAAGCTGAGCATAAACGCCTGAATCACACCACTGATCCAATACTCCGTTTCAAGGGATCGTGCATGGATGACGTCTCCTCCCATGACATTATCTTCATTAGCACTGGGATTGTACCCTCAACTTTAAATTTCTTTGTTTCTATAAAAGGGCATCCACAAGAATTCTCAGGGGAGACTGAGGCAGTCCCCTGAAGGGGTGCAGGGATGTGCTCGAGAGCAAGACTGTGTGGGCCCGTACCTGAACTCCACGGCAGTGTGATCTCGAGCAAGTTCTCCAACCTCACTGTGCCAGTGTTCTCCTTTACTAACTAGAAAATTGTCTGTGTCAAAGGGTTGTTGGCGGATTAAGTGAGTTATAGTGCCTGGCACACGGCAATTGCTTAATAAATGTTAGCTGTTAATAATAAACGTTATCCTATTTTTTCCAGAAAAGATCTGTCAATTCAAAAACGAAACTGACTCCAGGTCCAAGAAATGTGCAGTTTCATAAATGTCTAAAGAAACTGTATTTAATTGATCTTCCACTCAGCATTGTCCCTTAAATTCAGTTCTTTAATGCCATAAAATTCTAGCAGTAGCATTGATTTTCCTTTCAACTGTGACGATGGTGGTGACGGGCAGCTCTAACAGATGATAAAATGGTATTAGTACTTTCCAACTACTGAAATGAAATGTCAGAAATTTTTTTTTGATTTTTACTTAAAGCAAATTGTATATGATTTTTGGATTTCTGCCATTTGATGCAACATATGGGATAGCATAATCTAGGTTTTGTGCGTCATTTTTTTTTTTTAATGTTGGTAGGAGCAGCATCCTGGTATATGAAAAAACCAAGGGATTTAGAATAGACAGACATGGTTTTAATCATGGTTTGCCACTTGTCAACTGTGAGCCTTTGGGCATACTAATATTCAAGTTCTCAGATCTTCAATTTCCTTCTTTATAAAATGGGGGAGTGTCTCTCTCTTCCATAGCATTGAACATGAAGGTTGAATGCCTGTTAAATGCCGAATCTCATGCCCACAGTATTGGAATCATCCACTGTTAGCTATTTCTCTTCAGTGAGAAAAACTAGTTTTGGCAATTTTGGTTACTGTTGGCTTTAAATAACACATATGTGTAGTATATTGCTTAGAAAAGACCAGAACTGTATACACCAATGTTTGTTGTTTTTTTTTTAATCTCTTGGTGATATAATTACAGGTGATTTTCATTGTCTTTGTACTTTTTGGTACTTTCCAGGGGTTTTTTTTGACAGCATGTAGTATTTTTATAATCTGAGAAAGTTATGAAATAAATATGAAATCAAGTATGAACTCATATCAGTTTATGTGCACCTATTCATTATAAGTTAAGGCTCTCCATTCTCAAATTCTGACTTTACTTCTATAAGGCCAGAGATAAAATCATGAGCAATATCAGTCCAGTTATTCTATTATGAATTTATAGTTTTACATCTTTGTTTCATGCTGAGTGTAAACGGCCCACTGACTTTTATAAATGTTTAAAATGGGTAACATGTTCACACAAGTCCAAAAAGTAAGGTATTCAGTGAAAAGTCTTGTCCCCATCTGTTCTCCAATATGGCTGGTTTCCACTGATCATGCTACTTACTCCCTCTTCCAAAATCTGGGTAACCTCTTAATGCAAAAGTAAACAAATAGAATACATACTCTTACTGTATAAGTGTTTTAATTGTAGAGTTTAAGTTAACTTAGGCTAACACTAATTATTTGGTTCTGCTTTGGCCAATATACAAGTTCTAGAGCTTAAAGCTTAAAAAGATGTGTATGATATTCTTAATTACAATATTCATAATACTCCCTTTAGTTTGTCCATATGGTTATGGCTTGGATATTGAAAACCATTCCTAGTTGTCATCTAGGTTCCTCAAAAAGCAGAGCCTGAGACCAAAGTCTGTGAGTAGCTGCTTTTTAGGAGTGCAGATCCAAGGAAACAAGAGGGAAAAAGGGAGTGAGATGAGGAAGGAGGGAGAGCCCAGGTGAGGGTGCAATACCAAACTGGCCACTACTTGGTATCAAGCATAACTGATCATCTGACTTTCAGGGTACTCTCTTCTGAGAGATGGGATGGCCTAGTACACCTCAGGCAGTTCATATGGGGGAGAAAGGAAGAACTGATCCATTACCACAATGGGGTGTTAATTCCGGGCTGCATATGAGTAGGCTCCAAGTGGAGCCAGTGATCTGTTGTGCTTCACTCAGGGTGCATGGCGAAGTCCTAGAGAAGAGCATGGCCGTGGTACGGGCAGCACAAGAGGTGCTGTAGGTTTGTGTTTGTTGAAACCCATGAGGAGCTGTTTGCCACAGTGGTAGCTGGGCCAGAATTCAGAACAGTGCTGCATAAGAAGGATCTAATACGCTAATTCTTTAATTCTGTAGTTCAGAAAAGTTCAGAAAAGCCTTGGTCTGTCCTTTAGAAAATAGGATATCTGTGTATCTCACATTTATTCTCATGTTCTATTACAATGTGAGGCAATAAGAAAACCTATTTCCTATAATAAAGTTAGAGCACAGAATTAGATCACATTCAAAGTGAAAGAGGCTTCTAATCAAGTCCATCCAGTTCTGTTAAAGATACGAAAATTGAGGCTCTGGACAGATTCTTTAGAACTGACTTGTTTTTATATAACCCAAAGTACTTTGTGAAATAGGAAGGGAAGGTAGATCTCACTGTTTCACAGATGCGATCCTAAGACTCATGGAATTAAACGTCTGCCCCAAGATAACCAGTCAGCCAGCAATAAAACCATTTGAAGCCTGGTCTTGCTTTCTTCAATCACTTTCACCCAGATGGTTTCTTCCACTGAAAAGTCTCTGCCCAGGCCTAGAAGGTTTGTCGAGTTGCTCAGTGCTACACCCACCCCCACAGGGTGATGTTTAGATGTTCAGAGAGAAAAAGGGTTCAGTGCCATACAATTTCAGAAGGGCAAGAAAGAACATCAGAAATAGGATCTATATGTTGGCTAACTGAATATTAAAAAAAAAAAAACCCTACGTTAAAAAAAAAAAGATCATTCCAAGAGGAAATTTTTTTGATGTTTCTGTGTCTTTTTGTGCTAGTAAAAAAAACTTTCCCTTTTAACATTTAAATTATTCACAGGTCTCACCAATTCCCATTTTTAATTGTAACAGTCTTAGGAAAATGAAGATTAATATACTAACATCACAAAAACTTTGTATTAAAGTATCATTATTACTCTTTTTAATTTTAAAATAAAAATATCTTAATTTTTCTATTAGTTTTAATATTTTTAGTAAAGTTCTCAGTTTACTTGGTCACATTGGAAATGATTTAGCCTTTTGGAAATAACGTTGAGAAAACAGGATTTATATACTTTTATGGTGTAATCAGTAACAGGCTGAACCTATTAAAAAATTAAGTCATTTTTTAATTTAAAAAAGTTTTACTTAATTGCTTAAATTAAAAAAAAAACATTATAATAATCCTACATATAGTTACAAAGGATGGAATGGCTTAAAAAAGTCTCTTGTAATTTTGAAAAGATGAACATGATGTATCCATGATGTTCCAAGAATATGAAATTTTAAAAACTAGAGACTTCTAATCCTTGGCAAAACCAGAATTAAAAGATCTCAATATGTGCATATTCATTTCAGTCAACCACTTTTATGGAATGGATGCTTGTGAGAGACTGGGTGTGAGTTGACCTGGTTCCGAGGGATCTAGAAGCTGAGGTACTACTTTCAGGATGAATCGTCCGGGGATATTTTGCTGCAGCAGCTTGAGGAATGGTTTGCTGAAAAGGTAAAAATCTGCTTTTACAATCCCATAAAATTACACATACTAAATACCATTTCATTATATGTAATTTAACCAAACAAACATTTGTTAAGCATCCAGTAGATATATGTAATAAGCTGGTGAAGCAGCTCTTAAAACAAGTAAGATGTGGTCCTTAATCCATAAGTTAGACTGACGTGCTCATTATCCACACTTCAGTAGCAGAGCTATATTCCAGAGGATCACAAAAAGAGCCATGGGAATCATTCCTCAAAGACGACTCAAGTGGAATTTTTAGTGTTTACAAAGGCCAACTACAGAAAGGGACTTTATGGTGTTTGGAAGAAGGGCAGCCCCAAGCCCACCCTCCCTCCATTTCAATCCATTTTCTCCTCCCCGTATCTGTTAACATACGGAGTTCAATCTCAGGGAACATGGGGAAAGCTCTGAGGAATCCTGCCTGGTCCTTGCTTCACACCAGAGTAAAGCACATCTCTTGTATTTCAACCTGGTTCACCTAGGAGCTGACTAAACCTTTTATGATCATACAAGAGGAGATATTTCCAGAAGCCTGGTGCTCCTTAGTGTGGATTACAACTTTCTATACGAGTAACTAGACATTGAGGACACATGTTGAACGGAGGATACCCACACCATCTCAGGGCTCAGGGGAATATCTTGGACCCAAGCACTGAAGCAGCAGAGTCAGCGCACGACCGACTTCATCTATACAAGTACATATTACAAGCATTCATATGTGTACAAGGTACAAGTACTGGGCACAGCTCTCAGTAGGCAGCAGTGGCACTTGTTATCCAGTTCTCAGTCCACGTCACTGAGTAGTACATGTAGATTCCTTTCAAATACTTGAAGTAAAATTATATATATTTGATCAAAACATTCACTACGTATTTTAAAAACTCTTTACTCAAAAAAAAAATGAAGGAAAACTCTTACAACAAAGGTCTTCATGACAGATACTGCTTTAAGAGTTCCTCTTTAGAGAAATGGAAAAATTATTTCCTGTTTTAAAAGTATTTTATATAAATGTTTCATTGTACATAAATAACTGGATAACCATTACAGACGGGGGACAGTCTTCCAACTAGAGAAAATTTAGTTGCTAACTACCTAATCTGACCCTGTTAAAAGAGCTACTGGGGAGAATGGGCAAGAGGAAATGTAGAAACAGATTCACTGGTTTCATGAGCTACCAAAATACGGCAGAGAATGAAGCAGCACTAGGAACAAGAAATTATCCAGCAGATGGGGCTAAAGTGTCAGAAATCTGACTACGGGCTTATTGGCAATAACTGTTTCTGGTAGTTACAGGTCTTGATTTTGGGGTAAAATGAAAAGTAGTACAGAGAACTGCCGTGGTGTCTGTTATATAATCCCAATTAGGAAATCATGGAAGCAGTTCATGGCTGTCTCATTCACAGCCAATTACTGGAGAAGCACTGTACATACTGAATCAGCAAAGGGCAGCTGGGGTTGTAAGTCTTTATTTCCTTGTTTGTTTGTTTTTCTGTAGAATATGAATTCCTGTCATTAGTACAAAAACAAAAGGCTGCCTTAATTAAAAGCATATATGTGGTCTCTTTATGTCTTCTTGATCTTACAAATGGACAGTACCTCTCCCTCTCTATATACATATGTGCTGATAAAAATACAAATGAGTTCATTTCTTCTTATTTCTGATAACTAATCTCACATATTCAAACATATATTGAGAAGTCACTTAAGGGCCTTCAGAGTCTATGTAACCTCTGAAGGCTGATAGTCCTCCACCCTCCCTACCCTCCCTACCCTCCATCTGGACTTGGTGCCTCCCTGTCAGTCTCCACTTCACCGTGGTCATTCTTTACCTGAGGCTAAATTTAAACAAGTACTCCAGCTCCTCTTAATCATCTAGCAACCATCTAGTGCCCAGAAAGAAAGGGTGTAAAATCATTTCACATATATTTTTGCTAATATTTTGACATATTAAGTAGACAGGAGTGTTGTCTAATGTTGAAATTTTATATTGGGGGCATTCTCTTTTAAAGTCAATTCTTTTTTTTTTAAGAATTTATTTATTTATTCGACAGAGATAGAGACAGCCAGCGAGAGAGGGAACACAAGCAGGGGGAGTGGGAGAGGAAGAAGCAGGCTCATAGCAGAGGAGCCTGATGTGGGGCTCGATCCCATAACGCCGGGATCACGCCCTGAGCTGAAGGCAGATGCTTAACCGCTGTGCCACCCAGGCGCCCCAAAGTCAATTCTTGTTTCTTTTTAAGGATGTGATCATGTAACTTTCAAAAATTAAAACTTTTTGAGACAATTGTTGATTCATATCAGTGTTAAATAATACAGAGGTATCCCATGCACCTTTCTCTAGTAATTTTAAATTTGCTTATTGTTTTACAATTTATAAAGTGCCTTTTTTTTTTAAGTATATCTCATTCAATTTTCACATTATCTCATTTAATCCTGAATCCAGAAAATAAGTCTAGGAGCTAAGTTTTACATTTTACACAAGTGGAAATGGAAGGTCAAATATTTTACTTGATTTGTGTATGATCACAAAGGCAATAAGTAACAAAACTGAGGCACTAACTCAGGCTTTTTTGGTTTATTTTTGCTTAAATTCCAGGCATTTTCTTTTATATCACGTGAATTTATTGCAACCTGAATTCTTTTCCAAACTACAAATATGCTGACAGTTATATTGAAAAAAGGGGAAGACTTAAAAAAAAAATGAAAAAAAAAGCAAAAATTAAAGACTATAAAGATAGGGAAGTGTTTCTTGTAATCAAATACCTGCTACGTGAATAGCAGGTAATGAGTAAACAGCTTTTGTCTCTTTTTTTAAATTAATGAGAAATCATTTATATATTTCGTTTGGTCACCAACATAGTGGATTACTTTTTGTGTTGATAATTTTTACACTGTTGAGGAGAAACAATGTTGAGGAGAAACAATGTTTCTGAAATTAATTTCCTAAAAGAGGAAAGGAAGATTTAGAGGAGGTTTGAAAACTATAAGTACATAAAGTATCATAATAAAAGGTAGAACAAGTTAAGAGTCATCATGGATTTTCATCTTCTCAACATGCAGCTTACGTGTTTATTAGTCTATAAACTCTCAGGAAAAAGATTTTTTGACAAAGGTCATCAAAAATGTACTTACCACTGTAACTGGATGATGTTTTTCCACAACAACTGAGCTCATGGGAGGAGAAACTCCCATTATAGCTAAGCTGCTACTAATTCTGTTTTTTGAGGCAAAATCACATTTCCCTGTGATCCGGGCTGTAATTGTTCTTCCAGCTTTCTGCTGCGCAGATGTCACAACTCTGGGCACATACTGAAAAAACAAAGAAATATCCAGCTGGTAGAAAAATCCATGGCAAAATATGTACTACTTTTGCTTCTATAACTTATAAGGGAAATACATAGGCACTTAGAAAAATTGTGTATTAAGCAACTTTAACATGGAAAAAATAAACTTAAAACAATGAGATAAAAAGCAGAACATAGAACCAAGCACTGCAAAAATCAGCCCTTTAACCTTGGGTTTGCCAACCACTTTACAGGATTTTATGAACTTTTAGAAAAACTCTTTATTCTGAAATAAATACAGATTCATAGGAAGTTACAAAGATAGTATGGAGAAGTCCTGTGTATTCCTCACCTGGTTCCCTGCAATGATTATATCTTCCATAAGTATAGTATAATTATGATGTCAAAGCCAGGAAGCTGACATGGGTATAATGCCTTAGTATAACAGATCTGAGTCATTTTTATCTCCTGTCTAGATTTCTGTAACTATCACCATAATCAAGACACAGAACTATTCTAGCACCACAGTCTCCCTCTTCTGACCTTTTAGAATCATATCCACTTCCCTTCCTCAATCACCCCTAACCCTTGGCAACCGTTATTCTGTTTCATGAATGCTTTTTATCCTTATGTATAATTAATTTTACACATATGCTTCTCATTAGACATATGCTTTTGTGTTCTCTTTTCTTATTGCTTTGTTAATATACTTTTTCTCATGAATACAGAGACCTGCCATAAATTTTAATGAGAGGTTTTAATAACCAACAAACTAAGGTTTATCTAACTCAGTTCTTTTCCTATTAAAATAGGAAACAAATTTTTAGAAATGAAGATTCACCTTTTCTTTTGAGTCGTTTCTATAGAATATTTTGCAAAAATAAGATAATCATATCAAAAGGTAATGTCAGCTTTTATAGCTTTTGTAACTTACTGCTGGATGATACTCCAAAAAGATTATATTTCTATCAGGAATAACATATATATTTGATTTAATTTGTGGTTCCTTATTAATTTTTCATATTTGCATTTCATTTTGTCAACTATCCATGTTTTTTAATTACTGCCAGGAATGGGTACTGCTCTCAAAAATGTTTAATTGCTCCTGATGAATGTTTAATTGCTCCTGATACAGATACTTATCTAATAATATTTTCCCTGTTTCATTTTATGTTTTATTTTTCAGTACACATAAATTTAAAAAATTATAGTTAATTTTGTCATTAATTTCTTCCATAATGAAGCAGCCTGCTTTGGACAGCTGGGGTAATTATGCTCTTCTAACATTTACTTATTTGGGTCTAACTTATTAAAACTTTGAAATTTTAGTGTGAATTATGAATCTAAATTAATTTTCCCTCTAACCATAGTTTTACGAAAAGCATTATTAAATAGTGATCTTTCCTCATTATTATACCCCATCTGAGGTTTCATTCATCTAAGTTCTTTACATATCTGCATCTAGGTACAGATGGTCACAGCTGTATATTAAAAGAGGATAAGAGTGGGTTCCATGAGAAATGTCTCTGGGAAAATTAAAATCACAGAATATTGATGTGTTGGGAGGACTCTAGGAAAATAGCCCTCAGTGAGGTTTTGGAGAGTTTGGATGTGAGACTTAATTACAGTTGCACAGAAAACCAAGCAAAGACAAAATGAAGGAATCAATTCCAGGAACAAAAAATTGTACTAGAAAGGAAATGCAGGCAGAATATACATTTGCAGCTTAGCCATATTTACATAGTCATCATAAATTTTAACTTAATGCAAAGTTGGAATATCTGTATCTAAATATACAAAGTAGAGGAGTACTTAGAGAGGGTAACTTAGTTCAGCTGACTCTTGATTTTGGCTCAAGTCATGATCTCAGGGTTGTGAGATCGAGCCCCATGTTGGGCTTTGTGCTGAGCGTGCAGCCTGCTTAAGATTCTTTATCTCCCTTTTCCTCTGGCCCTCCCCCTGCTCACAAGCTCTTTCTCTCTCTCAAAAAATCATATATACATACATACATACATACAGTGGATGAGGGAGGGGGAGGGAAGGAATAAGGTGGTATTCAAAAGGCCAAATTCTTTCACCCATAATAGGAAGTCAACAGATAATGTCTGAAACTGATGCACGTGGAAATGATGATATTGAACATATTATTCAGGGGAAAAAAGGTAAATAGGAGAAACAGCTAATAGAATTTAGGGAGAGATATTTAGACAACTGTCTCTCACTATAATACTTATAGAAACTATTTAGCTATTTAAACTAAATTTTTATGGGTCTTATGAATTTAAGAAACCAAAACTCTGATCCTAAAATATTTACAAATATGTTTTTGTGGACTAAATTCATGCTTTGACCTTAGGGAAAGCTTATCCTATTTCATATTAAAATAAAGTATAAAAAAGACTTTATAAACTGCTGAAGAGTTTTAAAAAACCATTTTAAAATGTAAAATATAAAATTAATTGCCGGTAAGAATATTTTTATGAAAAATTGAAAACTGAAGTACAATTAAGCTGGTAACCTTATTCCTGCCCAGTCACATATGAGGGGTATAAACAGTCCCAACTATAACAGCTGTTCTTACTTGGGAGGATGAAGGAATGAAAGAAAAACTAGGTAAGTTTTTTTTTTTTTTTAAGATTTTATTTATTTATTTGACAGAGACAGCCAGCGAGAGAGGGAACTCAGGCAGGGGGAGTGGGAGAGGAAGAAGCAGGCTCCCAGGGGAGGAGCCTGATGTGGGGCTCAATCCCAGGACTCTGGGATCACGCCGTGAGCCGAAGGCAGACACTTAACGACTGAGCCACCAAGACGCCCCAAAACTAGGTAAGTTTTGACAGGGAGACATGTGGAATGAGAAAAACTAGAGTAGTTGGGAAAATGCCCATGGCTGATAACCTTCACGGAATCAGTTGAGAATTGCTTTAAAATGCCTCAGTAGGGGGCGCCTGGGTGACTTAGTCAGTTATGCGTCTGCCTTTGGCTCAGGTCATGATCTCAGGGTCCTGAGATTGAGCCAGGCATAGTTGGGCTCCCTGCTCAGCAGAGAGTCGGCTTCTCCCTCTCCCTTTGCCCCTCCCCATGGCTCATGCCCTCTCTCTCTTGCTCATTCTCTCAAATAAATAAAATCTTAAAAAAAAAAATGCCTTCAGTAAGATGAAAATACATACTCCAGTAAAGAAATAAAGACTACAAAGAAACCTCTATACACTTCTTTGAACTAAATAGTTGTCTTAATTGATTTGCAGGTTTACTAAGTCCAGTTTTTATTTTCAAATGGTTTGTTCTATAATCAGATTGCGCTGCAAGTTTTGTTAGGTTAGAAAGTGAAATTGGAAATTACAGAAAAAAATCCACTGAGTGTAGCTTATATAAAGGAGATGGCTTAATTACAATCTGTGGACCCATACTCAGTTCGGCTACACTAGCAAATTAATACACACTTATGTTTGAACATAAAATGATGTGTAAGATATCAAGGAAACAGTCAGAAAAACTAAGAGGCAGCCCACGGAATGGGAGAATATATTTGCAAATGACACTACAGATAAAGGACTGGTATCCAAGATCTACAAAGAACTTCTCAAACTCAATACACAAGAAACAAATAAACAAATCAAAAAATGGGCAGAAGATATGAACAGACACTTTTCCAATGAAGACATACAAATGGCTAACAGACACATGAAAAAATGTTCAAAATCATTAGCCATCAAGGAAATTCAAATCAAAACCACACTGAGATACCACCTTACGCCAGTTAGAATGGCAAAAATAGACAAGGCAAGAAACAACAATTGTTGGAGAGGATGTGGAGAAAGGGGATCCCTCCTACATTGTTGGTGGGAATGCAAGTTGGTACAGCCACTCTGGAAAACCGTGTGGAGGTCCCTTAAAAAGTTAAAAATTGAGCTACCCTATGATCCAGCCATTGCACTACTGGGTGTTTACCCCAAAGATACAGACGTAGTGAAGAGAAGGGCCATATGCACCCCAATGTTCATAGCAGCAATGTCCACAATAGCTAAATCGTGGAAGGAGCCGAGATGCCCTGCAACAGATGACTGGATTAAGAAGTTGTGGTCCATATATACAATGGAATATTACTCAGCAATCAGAAAGAATGAGTTCTCAACATTTGCTACAACATGGACGGCACTGGAGGAGATAATGCTTAGTGAAATAAGTCAAGCAGAGAAAGACAACTATCATATGATTTCTCTCATCTATGGAACATAAGAACTAGAATGATCAGTAGGGGAAGAAAGGGATAAAGAAAGGGGGGGTAATCAGAAGGGGGAATGAAACATGAGAGACTATGGACTATGAGAAACAAACTGAGGGCTACAGAGGGGAGGGGGGTGGGGGAATGGGATAGACCGGTGATGGGTAGTAAGGAGGGCACATATTGCATGGTGCACTGGGTGTTATACACAACTAATGAATCATCGAGCCTTACATCGAAAACCGGGGATGTACTGTATGGTGACTAACATAATATAATAAAAAATCATTATTAATAAAAAAAAATAATAAAATAAAATGATGTGTAAGATATGCATAAATAATTTTTAAAAATTTCCTGCTTTGACTTTTTTTTAACTGACTTTTTGACTAAATGACCACTTACTGGTCCCAGTCACATAGGATCTCATTGAATTTATTAGCTTAATTGACTTAAAAACTGCTATAAAAATGGAAATTCTACCATTTTATGCCATATCAACAAAAGCAACAAAATCAAAAGGATTAAGAAAGAAAAGGGAAATGACATATTTTTAAAACTCAGTATTTTTATCTTAATATTTGACATGGAGACAAACCCGATTATTGGTTAAGAAACAGGGCTCTATAACCAACCTGTCAGAGTCTGAATTCCAGTTCTGTTATGCTTGTGTCCACAGTCAAGTTCCTTCCTCCCTCCCTCTAAACCTCAGTTTCCATTTATAAATGAGGAAAGCGGTGCTGGGTGCCTAATGATACCCTCTCACTTTCGATTCAGATGAAGAGAAAAGTTAAGAGGGAACCTTTACTAAAGAGTTTAAAAATCCAACTGAAACCCCTCAATTATTCCAACTGGGATTTAGAAAAAGAATAAAGCATCACTTATTGTCCCGCCTTGTGAACTGCAACATATTTGCTTATACAACTGCCTAAGGTATTTCCTGAAAAATGCTTTCCACCATGAAATTCTGTTATTTTATTTAACATGCTGAGGACGTCTGCAGAAATTTAAGAATCTTACAGATGAAGGTGTTATTTTACTAGGATGGTAATCCTCTTTTCTCCAGTTATTTGTTTTCCAGGCTCTGCAGTTTATTCTCTGTAAACATCTCCTTTTAGCTATTGAAAAATACTAAGATGGGAAAAAGTTTTGAATAGTTCCTAGGAAGCCTCTATGATTAAAATGAAAAGAAAGATAACCAGGCCTAGCTCATAAATCTCTCCTTTTCTAGTCCCAACAATGATGGTTTCATACTAGCTAAGTTATCCAACTAATGTACTTGTTCCTACTTTTGTTATTATGGTTCTTTTTAAAAACAAGAAGACACATTTGAGGTGAATCTGAACCTAAGGACTATAATTATATAAGGAAGGAAGAAAACTAGCATTATACTTAGAGTGATTTACTTCTGATTTTCCTCTCCCCTTAACCCTAAAGGCTGTATTTATGTGAACGAAATTGAATGTGTGATCTATTAATGAAGGAGGCTGTAGTTGGAAGGGCTGTCTACACAATATTGTGTTTTTCAGTTTTCAAACTTCAAAATTATCTCAAATTGTTTCAAAAAGTAACAAATAGGGTGGTAAGCATACTCACTCATTCAGTTCTTCCTGTGCATGTTCAGGTTTATATATAAATGTAGATGTACAAATGGTGTAGTCATATTTGAAGGGAATTTTGAAAAATCTAGGTCTGTGTATTATCTGAATATGCAACATGAATGACAAACCAGAAATTTAAATAAACACTATATTTACTTAAATGAGATCATGTGTATAGGATCACACTTGAAAATGTGTAATCATGAAAAATAAACACAGCTGAACATATGTCAGAGTTGAATTTTAGTGTCTTATTTCTAAGTGAAAACTCCCTCACACATTCAGATTTCTCTTAGCAGCTATATTTTTTAACCTCTTTGAATCAAGAGCAAATGGGATAAATAGCAGATCTCAACATATTTTTCCCCCAAGTTAGTAGCTTCCAAAAGGCAGAAATTCATGTTGGCTGGAATACTCCAGATGACCAGTTGTCTGGCTAGCTCAATGCCTTCCTTAGCTAGAGAGAGCTGTCCAGGGCAATGGCCGCTTCTGATGGTCGGCCAGGGGAGCCGTGAGACATCAGACCTATGGTGTCATCTCCTGTCCGCTCAGGTAAGGGGTTAGGGTCGGGAAGGAGAGGGACACAAGCAAATCAGAATCATCTCAGGAGCTTTCTAAAACTAGACATGCCTTTGTGCCTCAGCCAAGCCAGAGTAGGGAAGGGGATGCAGTGTTTTTAAAAAAGCCCTGCAGAAGTGAGTCCGATAAGTTTGGATTATATTTCTACTCCCTTCACTTTTGAGAATCGCTGCTTGAAGGATACAGTTTAACAAGAGGAGGCTCAGGAGTCAGAACCCGGACATGCTTTGTAACTCTTCCATATTAATTAGCTTGATTAATTCCCCGTCAGGCAAGTTCTCACACAAATACTCCATCCCCATTCAAAAGTTCCATGCTCTGTGTACTTCTCTTAAAGTAGCTCAGTGACTAGGAAAAACTACTCCCATCTTTATTCCAATTGTGAATTACAGATAAAAACCTAATCAAATCAAGATGGAGTAACTACAGAGTAGTGTTAACAATATACCTACATCCAGGAAAAGGGAAAGCTGTAGTTGAATACAAAAATATACAGAAGAGCCATTAATCTTCTAAGCCCTTGAAGATACCCACTAGAGTTCTCTTCAAAATAAAGTCTGTCATTAACTCTTTCTCAAATCTATTTTTCCTGAATAGTTCTAGAAAAATGTGAAATGAAAAGTTATTTTTGTTTTAATTATCACTACGATAATAGAACTTTCAGCTATTATTTTCATTTAAAGTTGTTTCAGCTACTTCATATATTAAATCTTTCCTGTGGCTTGGCCTAAATACCATACAGATTTTTCCTCCATGGGAAAATATGTTCTAAGTTAAAAATCTCCAACACACAAGCAAGTTTTGAGCCCTTTTCCCCACGTGGGCACCTGTATTAACTGTACTAACCATTTCTTCTGACGCAGCAGGAGCTGCAGATCCAGCGCCAAGAGTTGCAGAAACGGGAAGGTGAGCAGAGGAGGCGGAAGTGGCCCCGGCAGAAGTGATGGAAGCAGCAGAGGGAAAAGCAGCAGCACTGGCCGCTCCCATGGCTGCTGCCGGCGGGGACGGTGACAGTGCAGCCACTGAGGGCATTGGAGGGGCCAGAGGATCTGAATGAGCAGAATGTTCTTTGCCTTGAACACCAGGGCCATACTCTTCTTTTTTATTTGTGAAGTCTAGCCCTATAAATTAAAAATTAATTCCATTAAAATTCTTCCAGGTTAAGATTAGATTTATGCCCCCCCCAAAATGAAAATACATAATAGCTAAAATTTGGTTCTAAAGAAAATGTAGAAGTTTATCATATATTGCATATAGTGTTTAGCATTAAAACTGGTTAAAGTTAGCATTAACCACTAAAGACTTCAGACCATTTCCTTCAATACGTGAAAGCTAATGAATATTTCTCTTACGTAAAAGACAAAAATTAGTATGTACTCAGTGAGGATATCAGTTGAGTAAAATGTATTGTCAAAACAGCTATAATAATAATATGGTCACAGTGAATTTAAGGAATTTTGATGTCTTTTTGCATCTTTTCCTCCAACTGTCCTGATTGATGGCCTGGTATTTAGATCTGTAGAATTTTTTTCTGATATCACTATACCCTCTCATTTCCATCTATTGTTCCTATCCAAACAAAATCAACGTATTTTAAACTTGATTTTTCAGCAAACAATAAATCAGTAAGTAACACTAAAATTTTTACTTTCTTTTACATTGTAAACAAATCAGTTCCTGCAAGTGGATTATATAACTCATGAATTAAGGCATATTTGCACACTTACCTGATTTTAGTGACACCGTATATGATAACCTTCTCTCAAAAATGAATCTTACCCTTAGATCAAAGGAGTAACACTGGCTTCCAGAAGCTGGAGCAAAGCATTTCTTCAAACTTTAGATTTCCCCTCCAGTATTAGAATTTGGTTAAAATTTCCACTTAAACTGCATCTATGTGGCAGCTAACACCAGGGTAAGGGTTTGGAAATTCAGTCACTGAGATGTTTCAGAATGTCTGAATAGAGGGTGTTATATAACCCTATGTTTAAGTGGTTTTTGATGTTGTCCTCTTTGTATTGGAAATTTGGGCTTCTGTGTAAGTCCTTCTCTTAGGCTATCTTTATATAAAACAGAGTAATAGTACCTCATTAAAAAAGTTTAATGAGGATTAAAATGCACAGACCCTTTGAAATCCTTTGATGAGAGGGACTAATTCAATATAAAGTAATACTTTAAGAACAAAACACACAGAGTTTTTAACATGTTTTTGATAGCAAGTGATTCTGACTATTGTCTTTTTAGGTGGGTGGCAGACTTATCAGGGATTGAACCGGTACAAAGGTGAGTTCTCACATGGGATTCCCTGGAATAGAGGTAGGTGATAACTCTTGCTAAGGTGGGCTGAGAGATGCAGTTCCTTTCTGGCCAATCACCGTAAGGTTAATCATTACTCTCATTTTAACTGGGATAAATACGTTTTTTCATCTGTAAAGCATTTTTCTACTGTTCCAAAAATTGCTTTAATATTTGGCAGGTACCATTTTAAAGGCCATTTTTATTGTCACATTTTGCTTTCCTCATAAAACTTCTAATTTCCAATCTTTAAGATTTAGGATACTACACGGCATGAGACACACTGCATATCACAGACAGCAGAGAGTCAGACACACAAAACCCAAGTATTTGTTGTGCTGTGACACGATAGATAGACCACTATCGGGGTAGGTAGCCACAAAATTACACATCACAGAGCAAACCCAGCATTAGTTTACACTGAACTTTTCCTTTTGGCAGCTCTACCAACACTACTGCTAGTGTGTGTCTTACTATTCCTGTCATTTTTATCCCCCATTGTGATGATAAACAGACCACCAGGCCACTCAAAACAGTTAAGATCCCAGAACTTGGCATTAGCTGCAGATAAAAGGAGATTTAGAAGCAACAGGGGCAAAACAAATCATGTTCTGTAATTATCAGAATACATTTTCTCCAAATCCTGTTCTGAATATTTGCCTGTAGGAGACAAAGCTGTATTTGAATTTAAAATTTAAGACAGTAAATTTATTAAGGTGGTAAAATACTCTGTCCTAGTCAATTCATAACCTTCTTTATGTAGGTTATGAGAAACAGGTCTCTTATAATTGAATGTAGGAAGTATAATTTGTCACTTGTGAAATCTACGATCTGTTATAAGTAGATAATTAAATTCTTCAATTTAATACATACAACTTGCTAATAATTATAACTGGTGGTGGTGAGTTTGTTTTCAGTGTTGACACTCAAAAGACTATTTTTTTTGGAGAATTCAAGTACTCCTTTGGGTATTAGCAAGATACACTATTCTGCCCTGAGATTCTAGGATTCTAAGTTTATAACCTGCATGGGGACCACACACCATGACTGCTTCAGAAAAAAGTTATTTGTTTGCCTTAACTTGGAAGCATCCACAACACACCCAATTTAAATAATAAATATCTGAAGATGCTTTAAAATGAAGGTATGACAATCAAAGAAAAGTTATTCACTGGATTGGAATGTTAATGATGTTACAAAATGAAATTATCTCATTGATAAATAAACTGTGAATCTCAAATATGATTTAATATGAGGATATACTGCAAAAAAGTTTATATATTTACATAAAACAGGCTGACTTGAATTAAGACTGCAGTAATTATATCATTACTATCATATGCCAAAGTATGTTTTGTCTTTTAAAGAGCTTCCAATTATATTTCATTGCATTTCCACAAGAACCCTCTGTGAAGCAGGTAGGGAGGATTTATATTATCTTCTTTGTTCAGAGAAGAAAACTAAAACCCACTAAGGAAAATAGGCCTCAGTACAAATTAGTGGCAAAGATTCTAGTCATGTGCTATTCTAAACCCTGCTGAAGAAACACCCACATAAACCACACAGATCCCAGCTAATACGTGGACTTTTCTTTACTTGAAATAAAATTATTTTACTTGACTTCTGTAGATAGGCCTATATTTATATTTGTTGAAAATTAGTTTTAGTTGAGGCCTCTCTTGAATTGAAGACAAGTAATTTTTAAAATGGGAAACCATGACTAGATAAATAATTTAATTAACAAAATGATCCAAAGATTTTGGCTACTTAAAAAATAAATAAATAAATAAAAATCTTGTACTTGAAGGCATTATTAATTAAAAGAGCCTTAAAATTATGTTTTACATTCAAAACATCATTTTAACATTAAGCCTAAACACTTAAGAGTTGACAGTTTACTTGATCAGATCTAAGATACCATAAGTAACCAAAACTGAGTGAATTTTCATGGCAGATTTAAAACTGGATATACACCACCAAGTTAAAAATACCAGTACCTGGACAAGACACGGTCACTGCAGAAAATCAGTACTATAGACCACACCATCACTGAAATCTCCTCAAATTCTTTTTGAAAGTAGGCAGGAAACCTTATATAAAATACTAACCTGTATCACCTCTGTTTTGAAATATAGTCATGGCTTCAAGATTTAATGCACACACACCCCTCATGAAAGCTTTCTTCATGGAATCTTCAAAGTGCTCTTTTTCATGCTGCATTCTTTGAATCTCAGCTTTTGCATTTTCCAAAGCTCCAGATAACTAAATAAGGGGAATTTTTAAAAAGAAGAAAAATATTTGAGACAAAAGGATATTAATTATTCAAAAAATAGACTTACACTGTGAAGTTATTTATTTTTTTACAAAAGGCAGGCTATGTTTATTTAGAGTCACAAGGAGTTGGCTGACTCAATGTGACTCAAACCGCAAGGAAACCATTCTACTTCACTACATTGAGTCCTAGGGTTTCCCAGACTGGCCGGAGTGCTGCTTGGCGCCCATTCACAGGTTTACGAGTTTCTCACTGAGGGCAATCTGTGACTCTGAGAGATTGGCCAAGTAGCTGTTGAGCATGGTCTCAAAGTCACTGGGAATTATCTTGGGTACTTGGTTAACCAGGCTACTCAAGAAGCGGCCCACACTATTGTCAGCTGACACCTTTCCAGACAGCACATGGTCTGTATACTCTGTGCTTAGGGTATCCTTGATGTGACTGATGCCCCTACTTGCTGCAAATTGCTTGAATCTGAACACCTGGTTGGGGCTCCAACAGGTCTTCATGATCAGGTCAACTCCAATGTATTCAGTGTCATAATATGCATATTTCACTGCCAGAGGTGTGAACATCACCCCCATGGTACTCCCAGGGTCACCCATTAAAGTGCTGACATAGGCCCTGATGCTCTTGGAGGCTCGTGTCCACAATGAGGTGAATGGGGACGGGGACTGCCCTGCCATAGTGCTCATGGATCAGCACAGGGTGCTCTGTAATGTCACCGCCTGTTGGGTACCAGCCATGTCAACAGTTATCTCATCCTTTGACTCGTTGGGAGGTACTGAAAAGAAGCTGTTAGTGACTTCTGTTGATTGCCTGTCAACAGTTCTCAGCAGGGTCCCAATAACTCGGGCAGTGCTCCCATTGCATGGTGGCTGTCCGTGATGGAGACCAAAATGAGCTGGTGTGGCTGGACCACATGGCTGCATTTAAATGATGCATCTTACCTCTACTGTCTCTACCAACCATTCTCATTTCTAACCATAAAATCAAGTTTCAAACAAGGGGAATTTCACGCCGGTCCCACCAAATGTTGCTGATGTGTTTTAATTATACCAAATAGATATGTCATTTCTTACCATAAAACTTATGTAGATTATTAAACAAACTACATTAAGAACCATAGACAGGCTCTTATCTCTTCAGGAAAAAATTCCTAAATGCACTATTAACAGAATCGATCAATCATTTTCTTTCTTTCTTTCTTTCTTTCTTTCTTTCTTTCTTTCTTTCTTTCTTCTTTCTTTTTTCTTTTCTTTTTTCTTTCTCTCTCTCTCTCTTTCCTTTCTTTCTCTCTCTCTTTTTAACTAAACGTTATCTATAGAATTTAAGCACAAAGTGACATTAGGTACAACAGTCTATCCTGCAGACCAAGTCTGAAGGGACTGAATTTTTTTTTGCATGTCATTTTGAATTGCAGAAAATTACTTATACAATGAATCTTATTTTTGACATTAAGAACTTAGTGCTATAATGATGAAAAAAAGGGGTTTTAAAAAATATTTGATTTCAAAAGGCCTACTGCATTCTTCACTATGGTTTTTATTTCATTTTGGGTCTCAAATATTTTCCTTTGGAAACAATGTTTATTTTATTAGTAAAAGTCAACGGGAAAATAACTTCAACTTATATGCAACTGCTTTATATCAACCTTATCAGAACATAAGGATAAACATTTTTGTTTTGGGTCTTTACTTTTGGCTCAATAAAGGCCAAATGAAGAAGCATAAGAAAGCATGCTTTCTTAGAAAGGTAAGGATCTATAGGTGATTTACATTTCCAAAGGAAATGTACATGCAAGACAGCCAAAACAAGTCTGGAGCTCTGCAGGTCTGCCTTACCAGTGTTCTCTGCCAGGAAGTCTCATTTGAACCCACATGGCATTAAACGGAACTGGAGAAATGGGTTACTCTGCCCAACAATAAACAGTTTTTTATCTTTTTAATTTTTATTAAAAGGAAGTGGAAGTATAAAAAAAAGTTTACCACAGCAACTCTGGTTTCATAATCATTGGAAATCTGGACACAAACTTCTTCTGCTCTTGCTTGACAAGCTCGTTCTACCACATCTTTCCACTGCTTCTGTACTATGGATCTCCAGCCTTTCCAGACTTTCTTCAGTAAAGTTCTCTGGAAGTACTGGTCAGCTAGTTTACCTTCATAGACCTAAATGAAAGTAATATACCTCAAAAACACAGTGACTGGTTAAATATATTGGTAGTGATATTAAAAGACATAATGTAACCCTGTGGTAAGCAGTGTATGTACGTTATCAACTAATCCTGTGTAATCATATTATATCGTATCTCCTGCAGACAGGAGAACAGGCTTAGAGAGGTTAAGTAAGCTGCCCATGTCACACAAGTAGAAAGGGAGAAGCCACCTTGCCTCATTTCAGAACCTCAGATCCTATCTTTACATCATTGCTGTATGCCACCAATCAAATTAGGAAGAAAAAACAAAACAAAACAAAAACAAATGAAAGGAAATGAGTAACTTGCCATTGGAGTTATGAATCTGCAGCACCTTTTAGCTGAAAGCAGGCCTAGGCAAACTAGAGAGAGTGGCTGCAAGGTCAAGAGGTTGATGCCCGTGGCTGCAGGTGCCACTGCTTCCTCTTTGGCTTGGTGGCCGCCACTGCAAGCAAGGCTAATTGAATTCACACACTTTGCTATTATATATATACAGTGCCAAACAGATCCAGGTAGAAGCATATGCCAGTCTTCTTTTATCCATGAATTTAAATTCTTTTGACGAAGTAGCTCCAATTTCAATTTTCTTAAATTTAAAAAGCTATTCAAAAACTGATGGCAGTCTCAACTATTTCAACTAACATTTAAACATAATATATTCTCATTATTTCACTTGATAAATAACTTTCAAAATATGGCATTCTCATGTAAATAGCTCTTTTCAATATGATTAGTGTAGAATTAATCTACTTGGATTAATAAACAATGAAAGTACTAGAAAGTATCCTTTAAAGAGAAATCCTGTTCCATGATAGTAGTACCTTTTCCGTAAGTTTACTCTCTTAGAAGTAAATGCACAGAGATCACGCCATGGCTCACATGAGCATCAAATAAGACACACACACACACATCCATCCCCTATACTCTTGAGTCTCTGTACTCTGTCTTCCTGTGGGATATACACATATTCTCATACTTTTCCACTTCTGATACAGTAATTTATTATTCTTAGTTTATATTTACTCTGCTATACTGAGTCAGCTCTTAATTAATTAAAATAAAGATGTTCAAGTTTAATTTATAAACAAACTAAAGATAATTTCTAAAAAGCTATACAGATATGGCTTTCTTTCATTCTCACTCTAAGGCAAGTCTACACAATAAACATTCACACAATTTAATAATATATTGATATAGTACTGGCTCTTTATGAAGAGGATATATTCAGGCATTTCTGAAGTAGAAACAATATAAGAAGCATTGATATGTTAAAGATTACAAATTCTTTTTCCACATAATCACATCTAACATTAAATTTGTTAAAGGGGTTCCATGATGAGGGCATCTATAAGTCAGGTATGATCCTTACTTACTATGAAGTAGGAAATGACAGATCAATTGGTCTATAAAATATAAGAGGTATTTTTTTCCCCAAACTGTATCAAAATCCTTTGAAATAAGAGCAACATTAAATTATAAATTCATTTTGATTTATTAGAAAACAAATCTTTCTTTGACTTTAACAATAACTCTAAAATGTGATCCTAAACCCTTTTGAGTTCAGGAGTCTAATATCTGTCAGTTACCATTTTGTTTTTATACTTACATCCTGTCTGGATTTAACATGGCCAATTCGCCAGTGGAAGAATGTTCTCATCAACTCTATCCTTTCCTTTTGCTTGCCTATGGCATGAGACAAGCTAGAAATCACCTGTAAACGGCAATTAACCCAATTATTGTGATGTTACAATAACAGTAATTGGTGAAGTGACTTTCTCATATATCAAAAAATGCCCAAGAGAATACCTATGCATCACTAGTACATTCATCCAGTTAACCTCATTATTCTCTTTAAACAGACCAAAAAACTTGACCACATGAATGCACTACGTATCAATGAATGAAGAGGCACGAAAGAGAAAAGAAAATCTTCATTATGTGTATCTTGGTAATCACCAAAAAAAGTTTATGTATATGAAAATTAATATGGTCATTGACATTTAATTCAAGAAACACAACTACACATTTGAATATTTTGCTATGTATACAGAAAGTTTTTGTTCACTAGACTTGAGGGCGGGACCAGGTTTTAAATATCTTTCTGGTCCCCAAATACATTTGGTACCTTGGATGAGAAGTTGCTAAGAATTTTCTGGATTTAACAAACTCATAAAAGCAAACAATATTTATATTATAATGTACTTCTTCAGGTTTTCCTTCTTTAAAAAAAAAAATCTATGAAGGCTTTTAAATCCTAAAATGATATTCTCTCTTACAAGAACTGAGTAGCTGAAATATATATATTTGAAACTGGCCATATTAAAGCAAGATTTAGTAAATTGGGCATATTTACTGAGAGAGATTTATTCTGGCTCTTTAAATAATTTTCAAAAGTGGAAAAGGGCACACATGCTAAGACATTAGTAATATTCCATTTTTTTTTTAAAGATTTTTTATTTATTTATGCGACAGAGATAGAGACTGCCAGCGAGAGAGGGAACACAAGCAGGGAGAGTGGGAGAGGAAGAAGCAGGCTCATAGCGGAGGAGCCTGATGTGGGGCTCGATCCCATAGCGCCGGGATCACACCCTGAGCCGAAGGCAGACGCTTAACCGCTGTGCCACCCAGGCGCACCAGTAATATTCCATTTCTTGAGCTCTATGGTGGCACATAGCTGTTCATCTTATTCATTTTCAAACTGGGGGCATGTACACTCTTTTGTGTGTGATACTTTGAAATTAAAAAATACATATATTTAAAATATTTTAGGGCGCATGGGTAGCTCAGTTGGTTAACTGTCTGCCTTTGGCTCAGGTCATGATCCCAGCACGGGGATCGAGTCCTGTGTCGGCCTCCTTGCTCTCCCTCTCCCTCTGCCATTCCCACCTCCCAGGTGCTTGGCGCTCTCTCTTAAAAAAAAAAAAAAATGCTCCCTGTGTCTATAATAAAAGGAGAAAGACTTCATCAATGAAAAAAGACATATCACAAATAAAATGTGAGATACTTAAAATAGCCCCTAAAAACATGGTTTAACATGTGGGTAATGCTAGCTCCCGTGATGTTCTCTTAAGAGCAATTAGGGAAAAAAGACTGGGGAAAACAATTAGTGTTCTGACAGCATGCACTTTTAAAACTTCAAGCACACTGACGCTGGTGACAAAGATTAAATGAATGACCCTGGGATGTTTAATAGGATGAATGTATCTTATTTTTATGCATCTATTTTTTTTTCCAGTTTCTGAAACAATCTTCCCTTTGTATCTTGTATGGCCTAAATAACCAGTTCCTGGTGTTTATTACCTAGCAAGATCTTTACTGCATCTCACTTAAAAAGAAACATAAAAGTGAAGACCTCATCTTTTCTCCCGATGGAAACTTCATAGGCTTTTTGCAGCTCCTTCAAGCTGTTGATCTGGTTGCACAGTTGTTTTAAGTGTGCTGCGTGTTTTTCTTTCTCTTTTTTCATCTCCATTCGGTGCCAGTCAATAAAATTAAGTCTCCATTTGCTTAGTTCAGATATGATGTTTGTCTGAAAAATAAGTACACCAGCAATTAAGCAGTTTGTTTAACACTGCTTCTTAAAATTACACTGAAATTAAGAAACATTAAAAATAATCAGAACAAGCAATCAGCATAAGAGCTATTTATAAAACTACTAATGAAAATGTTTGCAAGTTCAACAGTCACGGCTCTGTTCAGTTCACATTCGCCATACTAGGGAAGTGAATTTTTTTTACTATTTTAAGTTATTTTGTATGAAACCTTGTTCTTCAATAAAAATTTCAGGTCTCCTTCACTGGTAAACAGATACTTTATTCAAGGACGTTAATGTCCATATTAAGATGGATCAGGGAAAGCAGAAATGCGGGGGTTGCACCTAGGCTCAGCCATAGGACTGGGGAGTTATTTAGATAGAGGCGGATAGTGGAAACCATGGGGACTGATGCTTTCTTCCCCCAAATCATTTATCACAAAGGACATCTTACAACAGATTGCTACGTCTGATCCCATTTTATCCTACTGACTGGCATAAGTAAAAATAACAAATAATCATGTTATCAAAAAAACTGGGTAACAATATGATTAACTGAACATAGAACAAATTAAATGACTGGCAGTAGCCAGTCCACTGGACTTGCACCATGATTAGAAGTCTGAAACCTGTTCCAAGGGGCAAAATGGTAACAACTATACTAAAAGATTACTTCTAGAATTTATGGTTCCAAATCATAGAGAAATATAAATGCCATAGAACTCTCATGACCATAATTTCACTGTGAATATGAAATCAGTTTTCTCAAACTATGTTTCAGAAAAACTGTCATTTTCTCTGTTCTAATACTAAATAGCAAAAAAAAAAAAAAAAGCCATTTCTGTAATACTTTGTTCTGTTTAGAGGCCAATAATATCACTAAAATAATCAGTTTGTATAGTCTTAGCAGTTACACACTGTGGTTGCTAAAAGCAGTTATAAAATGAATATACGTTGCTAAAATTGGATCTTGTGTTTCATATGAAAGGAGACATTTCCCGTAGTTACAGCTATGATATGGTAAGGGTTCAATAGATGTCTCTATCACACATAGGCTGAGCTTTTTAAAATCATCTGAGAAATGCAGTGGAACCTGCAGGGCTGTTTCAGCAACTATTGAAAAGTATGCTCTTCAAAGTATGGGTCCTGAACTAGCAGAATCACCTGGGGGCTTGTTAGAAATGCATCATCTCGGGCCCTAGTCAAGACCAACTGAACGACAAGCTGCAGCTTAACAGGATCCCCAGAAGATTCATATGGACATTAAAGATTTTATTTATTTATTTGACAGACAGAGACAGCCAGCGAGAGAGGGAACACAAGCAAGGGGAGTGGGAGAGGAAGAAGCAGGCTCCCAGCAGAGGAGCCTGATGTGGGGCTCGATCCCAGAATGCCAGGTTCACGCCCTGAGCCGAAGGCAGACGCTTAACGACTGCGCCACCCAGGCGCCCCTCATATGGACATTAAAGACTGAGAAGTACCGATTTAAAACAATGGACTGATCTTCTCAGGAAACTGAAGATTCTTTTCACAAAATCTTTTGATTCAAAGAAAACAGTAAATAATGGGATCAGGAGCAGAAATGTTATACTACATACTAAACAACCATAATTGAACAAGTGTAATACCTTAAGCCCTGAACTCCAAAGATCCAGTACATTTTCCATCTTCTGAAGGTTTTCATCAGAAATAAGAAAATCGCTCACAATGATTTCATGGACGTCTGCATGACTAGAAATAGACGCCGGTGAGGAAGAGTCACCTAAGAGGTTAGAACTGAAAAAATCCATGACTGGGTGTGAGGGCTTCCTCGGTGACGACACTGGCGATGACCCTGGAGAGGAGGGAAAGGCGTGGTGGTCAGGCTGGAGGATGGATAACCCACATGTAAGGAGTTCTAATGGAGGGTGAGATGTCAGTTGCCTACGGAGGCAGTGCAAAATGCAGAGAAATGACCTTTCAGTATACTTACTCTTAAACTGCACTTAGGCTGAAATTAATACTGTAATTTCAGTACTGTCACTGATTCAGAACTGACCAGCAGGAGATGCCACCTACCCTCCCTCCCCCAAAACAACTTCTATCCCAATCAAGGATGCTTCATATATCCAGGTCCAGCCTGAGCTGAAGGTATTATCATCTGCATCATCATATCAACATTTACCAAGTGCTCACTATGTTCCTATAATAAAAGTGTTGTAAAGAGGGGTTCTCATAATACATGCTGCCCTAAGAGAAAGGCATTATTATCTCCACTTTACTGATGAGGAAAGAGGTTCAGAAAGGGCTAAGCAACTAACCAAGGTCCCAGTGGTTGTATACAGATCATTATTACTTTATGTAAAACACTGGTATGGATTTTAACACCACTAAAATGCAACTCTCTAAGAAGAAAGAGACTAGTAGTTTGGTGTTATCAGATAATCAGTTGTAAGGCACACTATTGGCCTTCAACATATAGGTGACAATATATACATCTATATATGTATACTCATATATATGTAATTCCCACCCTCTGCTAATATACGTGGTGGGAGGATGGAGGTAGGCGTGAAAGCCAGAGCCAGAAGGAGAACTGGCATCTACCTTTAAAAAGCACAACACAGAAAAGGTTACTATTTTATCACACGTGCCTGTTAGATTTAGAGACTATTTATTATCATTTCTCACATATCTTGCTTTTGTTATAAGGGTCCTAATAACCAAGATTAAAAGGCCTCCCTGTCTTCCTTAGTGAATGAGATAAGTCAAACAAAGATAAAGCTACTATAGAACTTGTTACTTCAAAGTAAACCAAGAATTCTTTGCAAAAGGGAAAATCATTCCCTAATATATATTTTTACATAAAAAATTCATCAACAGATGGTTCAGGCTAGTCAACCATGAGACATTACCTACATATTCTGAAGAATAAGCCCAAAGAATAAAGCAGACTGACCAAGTACATGAATGTTCTCTTTCACTAGATTTCACAGATAATATCTGCACTCATGGGTAAAGCAAGAGGCTCAGCTTTTTATTTTTTAAAACATATATTCACCTTTTAAAAAACAGATAAATGAAGAACTTGAAAGGCCCCCCAAGGATTACACTGCCCAAGCCTTTAATTTACCAGTCAGGAGACAAAGGACAGAGGCATTTCTTATGTGGTGGCTTAAATGGCCCATACATTATATAACACTGAGTCACAGGGCAAGGAAAGTGTTCTACTTTAATTATTTTAAACATTCTGTGTCAAAGAAAAAGTTTCAATCTGGTGCTAGTATGCTTTTATAACCTCTGTTACATCTGCTCCTCTCTGCTTTCAACAAAGAAAAAGCAGACCCCATGTTGAACACAACACCACCAGCAGTATTCAATCAAAACTTAATAATTCTGTTTTAGTTGCATTTATTTTTACGATTGTTTTCTATTTATAAAAAGGATTTATTAGTTTAATGCTATAATCAGCAATGACACATACAAATTTTCTTTTTAATGAATTTAAGCGAAAAATAAATATATCTAAAAAAAACCCACAAAATGGTAGAACAAATGGTATGAAGATAAGACACAAATGCCTGAATGTTGGGAAATAATGCACTGGTTCGTGAAAACATTTAAATTGGCCAAACTCTCTGAGTTTATTAATTCTTTTAAAGTATTTGCCCTCTAACCTAGCAGTTTTAAAGAAAGGATGCCACATACTGTAATACATTAACCTGTCTTAATTGCACTATTTCAGAATTTTATGAAATTATTTTAAATAGTCTTAGTTAATAAATTAGCAACAGCAACATTTAAAACTCCTGACAATAAATAATATGCTGAAATTATTCCTCTTACAACACAAATAATATTCACCAAACCACACAATGTTGTATATTAATAAAAACAAGCTAAGGAAAAGTCATACCATCTGTCTTTGAATGACTTGAAATATTTAAATCACATCCTTTTCCAACTTCCATCCTTGTTTCTCTTACTACAGGGCTATTTGCTGCTGAAAAGAAAATTTAAAAAAATTTTTTTATTAAGCCAAACCACTCATATCAAATGCCTAATCGCACATACCTAAGTTAAGAAGGTAACAGTAGCTAAGATTTTAGAAGAAGCAAAATACAACNAGAGGAACACTAAGACAAAGAACAAGAAGAAAGAAAAAATCTGAGACTAGAAAACGTCTTACTGTATCATTAGTAAGCTCAACTTTACCCACCAAATATAGATGAAAGAGAATTCAGCCTACTATAGCATTCAATTTGCACTAAGAGACTAAGTAGATGAATGACATTAGAACTTAGAAGAAGCTATACTATCTTACAACACCGGATATTTCCAGGGGCCTGCTGCTTTCCACTAGCTGCAATCAAACTGAAGTATCAGCAGTTCCCCCAGAACAGGGACTGCCTCACTTCTCCCTTAGGAACCCTCAGGCAATACATGGTGAAAAAAAAAACGGGAAAGCTTCACAAGAATGGCTGTGTATATATATATATATGGCTTATATATACTTTGCCAACTTCCACATATCCTGCTTATACCAAGCAACAGCAATACCAAGAGGAGAAAATGGGATGATAAATTTATAAATTCTAACCAAGTCTACGTGTGAATCGGGATATCTAAATTCACGGCGTGTTGTATGCTTAGATCTCAAACCCTTTGTGAAAAATGCAGAGTATTAATGAATAAATACTATCTTCCATGCTAGAAAAGAACAGGGGTCTTAAATCCCAAGTGATGACCTTGAAAGGATGGAGAGTTGGGGCAAGGAAAGGAATCCCATACTGTATCACTGGGAACAGTGGCACAGTAGTACTGCAGCCAGTGGAAAAGGAAACAAGCTTTTGGTGACCACCGAAAGGGTAGAGGCACAGATGGCGAACACATGGATTGACTATTTACGTATTTTATAAGACAGTATGCAGCACTTTGGGTT
This sequence comes from Ursus maritimus, assembly GCF_017311325.1. Lineage (NCBI taxonomy): Eukaryota > Metazoa > Chordata > Mammalia > Carnivora > Ursidae > Ursus > Ursus maritimus. The sequence continues at coordinate 31,169,712 of NW_024426663.1, read as the reverse complement.
TGTTCAGTAGGAAGTACAGGTTAAGGTACCCAGTGTAATCAAAACATGTTCAAGATCACTGACACAGAATGAATAAATCCCAAGGCCCTAGCTCTTGAAATCCATTAAAATTTGGTTTCAGTGGTAGGTTCTGGCCCTATTTGATGACACAGTGCAGTAGGCTGAAGACTGTAGAGCAATGAAAACTCCATGTCTACAGAGGGAGAGGAACCAAATACCAGGGCTGTAACTTCCCAGAAACCCAGGAGCCCGCTGACTCTGAGGAGGCTGTGTCATGTGCCTTTAAGGAAAGATCCTTCGAGTTATGCCTACTGTTGGTAACTGCCCACTGCCAGGGCCATCTTAAGAGGGCTTTCTGTGCCCTTTTAAGGAATATTTACTTAGAGTGAGCTGTCTGGGATCTTGTACTTTACTGAACAAGGAATGGATAGGTGAAAGGAGCTTTATCCTCCCTTTTCCACCTTTCATTCATCTATCAATATACCTCCTGGCAGGTATAGCTTTCAATTCTGTCACTGACATAGCCCAAAATGGGTTCACCTTTGCGGCGATAATCCAAATAGTCTTCCATATTCATAGAAATACTGCCAACAAAGTCCTAGCAATGGTTCATAAACTTAAAAGGTGCTGAGGGCAACCTATGGAACATATTTAATTTGGGGTCTTGGGCATTTAGTTTCCAAGATAATCCTGGTATAGAACCGACTGGAACAAGTAGAGATGCAGTATATTTCACTGAGAGACATACAATGGCTACCGTGTTACTTTATTATTTTTCATAAAAGGAATAGTCAAAGTTCATATAAAAATCCAGCTTTCACATAAGAACCAAGAGTAACACATTAAAATGGAAAAAGTTTCCCCAGACGATGGTGATACACAGGACTGACTGAGAAGAATCACTGGAGAAGTATTTTTGCAATCCTACATCAATAGCATTCATGAGCTCAATAACAAATTAAGAAATATCTTTAAAAATATACATAACCTTGATTATGAAGAATATCATCAATTATAGTAGGAACCTTCACATCTGGTACCACTTCTCCCTTAGAATGACATGGCTGTGAAGTACCTGATTCAATGTTTGGAGTCACGATAGCATAACGAAGCAGTTCTTCATACTCTTCCTATGAGAAGCCAATAACAAAGAATGTATTATAACACAGTCACAATGGACATTCAGGCAAAGAACAATAAAGGCCCAATTGAAGATGTTCTCTACTTCAGTTCTCAAAATAGTATTCCCAAGTCATAAGGAATGTGTACTTTCTTAAAAACAACACAAATCCAACAGATAAACTTACCCGAAGTTCTTCCAGTGATAGTACTTTAGTCCACAGATTCCTTCAGCAAGTCAATTTAGCAAGGCGGACACAAAGGTTACCTAGAGTAGTGGCCTCAAACCAATCAGCAGCTCCGAGGCAGAAGAGCCCTCCCTCAGCTGGCAGCTACTTGCAGGTGCGCAGAGACAGGATTAGCCACTTCTCCTTTTCTGAAACTTAGTCTGAAAATGTTGCTCCCAAAGACGCCACAATAGGACAGTCTAGGGATTAAAAGGAGTGTTGACTCTGCTTACCAACAGCCATGATCCAACAACAGCCACTTAGCAACAACCCTGAGTCTCTTTTCACAGCATGGAAAGAGTATAAGGGAAATATTGGAAGAGAAAAATTACTGAAGATAAAAAGAAAACATGAATGCAAACCTGTTCCACTCTACCTGCTGACACCTTCGTGGCACATGAGAGAGAAGTGATAAAAAAAAAAAATAGAGGTTATAAAGCGTAGACCTTACAGGAATATTCCTCAGGTTTAAAAAAATTGTAATTTCCTAACATAGATACTTAGCTATTTTTTTAGCCAAATCAGAAAATGGTATCTGTGAAGTAAAAAATATACTGGAATTTAGTCTCTATTCACAAGGGATTGGTAATGATGTAACAAATATTCCTACTAAGAGTCATTTCTAAGAGTCTTTTTAAGAATTTTTTTAAATTTAAACTCAATTAATTAACATACAATGTATTACTTGTTTCAGGGGCACAGGTCTGTATTCATCAGTCTTATATAATAATACCCAGTGCTCATTACAACACACACCCTCCCCAATGTCATTTCTAAGAGTCTTATGCACGGACCCAGAGAATATCTTTGCATTAAAAAAATTGGGGGGGAAGGTTTTCAAGAATGTTGAATGTTATTATTCTAAAGGATTATCTTGTGTTAATTTTTCTCCATAAGAATTTTAATTCAGATAGAGAACTACCATCTCATTAGTCATAACTGTCTTATTATTTGGATTCATCTTCAGTTTGAAGATAACCAATGCTCAAAACTACCTTTTTGAAGGGTCATAGTCAATACCTGCTGAAGGGAATTAAGTGAATTCTATCTAAATCAAGGAAAGAATTATCTTTAATAAAACCATTATGATATGGTATAAGTATCTGAAAATTAGCAATCCTTACTTTTCCCCTATGCTTTTCTATGAATAAGAATATTCATAGATTAATTAATTAACTGCCCACCACACCCAAGTTTCCAGCCATGATTATATCACAGCTAACTGAAGTAAGTGTCTTGGTGTTTCTCAAAGAAACAGACATAACTGCACTGAGTTCTGTCGTTGGAACTACCTTGTATACCGGGTCAGTAGTCAATACCAATGCATTTCAAACTAGTTTCCTAGAAGGTGTTTCAGGGGATCTACGATATTTTCTTCAAATGTCATTTTTTAAGCTATTTAGCTCTTTTACAAACAGTAATAGAAGGAGCATGCACCAACAGATATATCAGGCCCAAATTTTAACAGGCCCAAAACTACATGTACTTAAATTTTTATATTGGTTGGGATAAAGCTGCCTCTCCCATCGATGTAACATGTCAAAGTCTTACAAACGTGTCATGGATTAGAATGGCTGTAGCTCTGCAGAAGTTTATTTTTTGTTTTGAATTCACACCTGTACACACATGCTCATGTAACCTGTACAGGTGACCGCACAACTGTAACTCATGTGGCCACATCAATTTCAAACCACTCACACTCAAGCACTTCTGATGGCACCAGTCCCTCCTTACGAGAGTGATGAGCTGTGCCGTAGCAAATGACTTGGGACCGTGTTACATGTTTATCATAATACAAAAGAGTTTTAGCACTTATTCCAAGTTTGAATCTTCTGGGTGCTTCTGCGATTTTTATATTTATTATATAAAGTTTGAAGAAGTGACAGATTTTGTTGGCGATTCAACATTGAATCAAAAATTTTCTATCAGTCTTTCTGTATACTTTGGATCAGTTTATTTGAAGATGAGATATGCTTTTAAAAAGCTACCAATTTTTCATAATGCATAGAGCAACTGAATCACTATGTTGTACACCTGAAACTAATGTAACACTGTGTGTCAACTATACTCAAAAACCCAAAACAAAACAAAAAAGCTACCATTTCAACTACTTACGTTATGAATTACAATTTTCTTGCTATCATGTAACCCAAATACAATATAGAAGCCAAAAGGTCACTCAGGCTTATCAAACTATGCTGGTCTTCTCTTATCCACCAATGTAAAATGTGCATTTATAAAGGCAGCTTCATTGTTCTTGCTGACTCTGTGAGAAATGTCACAAATTTGCATTTATAACATAAATCTATACACTTATATTTCTGCTTTAACCTTTTCCTATTGGAATTTGAAGTAAAATTGTTTGAAAAGAGGGTTTATAGTGGTAGATGTTTGAAAACTGCTAGTCTTTAGGGTAATTAAATGTAAAGAAGTGGCTTCGTTTCAGTTTCAGCCTTGATTCGCATATTTAACGTAGATTACTTATATACAGTAAATGTTAGTCATAGCAAACACAGCTTTTTACATGTCAAGGCTAATGGCAAAAGAGAAACAGATACTCCCATGGGAGAATCATTAGAAAGAAAACTCAGTCATCAGAATTTGGAGCGCCTGGGTGGCTCAGCTGGTTAAGCATCCAACTCTTGGTTTTGGCTCAGATCATGATCTCGGGGTAATGAGATCAAGCTTTGTGTGGGGTTCCCCCTCAGTGTAGCGTTTGTTTGAAATTCTCTTTCCCTTGCCCTATGCTCCTCCCCCCACTCTCTAAAATAAATAAGTAAACTTTAAAAAGAATCCCCTTCGTATTGGTATGGTCAACTCCTTTGTTAGAGATGTCCCCTTTATATTAATAAACACATGTCTGAGTTTTAACCTTACATTTCCTGACAGAAAATAAGAGTATTTCATATTTCACATGATCCTTATCACTGAGGCAGGAGGCTCTTATTAAAGTAATTTAGAATATCACAGATACATTTAATTTTTATGCTGACAAAAAGAACTATAATTCTTTAAATAGATTTAAATAGTCTTAAATTTTAAAAATACATTTCCTGAATCGCATCAGTTTCCCATTTATTACAATAAAAGAAAACACCCAAATAGTTTGATAAATTGAAACCATACACAAGATAATCTACTGGTTTCTATAAACCTGAATGAGTCAGTCCTAACAAAATATATAAAATTTCAAGTTCAGTAACTCCCTACCATAGAGAAGGCTAACAGTCCAGCGGCATCCGTTTTCCCTTTATTCCTTTAAGTTGCTAAAACCTCAGGGTTTGACCTGGACAAATGGCCACCCAGCAACATTTCTCAAGCTCCCTTTCTCCAGATATGGCCAAGAGACCTGGTCTATGGGATCTGGGTGGAAACGATGTGTACAACTTCAGGTCACGTCCTTAGAAAGGAAGCTGCTTGCTTCCTACTCAACTCTTTGCCTGGGTTAGAGGTGGTAGTGAGCTAGCACCAATGACACAAACCTTGTCAACACTCTAGGGTGTGGCAGAGCAACAGGAGAGAAGAGACTGGGTCCTCAGAGGACCTCACCACCCTATCAGCTCTGACTTACCAGAGACTGTGTATCAGCTCAGGCTTTTCAGCAAATCACTTAAGCAAATCTTACCTGGTTCCTGTTAAAGTAACCAAAATAACACCCTATTATACCTTCCAAACAGCCAAAATAAACTTCTGATTTTAGCTAAGAACATATAAAAAGTGGCTGTTACAGACTGAATGTCTGTGTCCTCCCCAAATTCATATATTGAAACCTGAATCCCCAGAGCAGTTATATTTGAAGACGGGGCCTCTAAAGTAACTAAGGTTACATAAGGTCATAAGGGTGGGGTGCTGATATGTTAGGATTAGTGTCCTTCTAAGAAGAGAGGGCAGAGAATCCTCCCTCGGCCCATGCACGTGCACTGAGGGATGGCCATGTGGAGGACTCAGTGAGAAGGCAGCCGTCTGCAGGCCAAGAAGAGAGAGCGCACCAGAAATGGACCCTGCCATACCTTGCTTTGGCACATCCAGCATTCAGAACTACGAGAAAATAAATTTCTGTTGTTTTAGCCACCCAGTCTACGGCGTTTTGTTATGACAGCCCAAGCAAACTAATACAGTGGCTATCCTATATTTGTATTTTGAGGTCAATTAACTTTTTAATTGGTGGCAATTATAACTAGATTTAGCCAAATCAGTTTTGCTCAGAGTTAGTTTATTACAACTTCCAGCCTATAAAGGGAGGGGGAAGTAGAAGTCAGTGGGTTTAACTTGTTGCTTCCCTAATATGTCCTTTGTTCTGGATCAGAAAAGGAAAAAAAAAAACCAAAAACCAAACATGTATTTCAAAGCTCCCACAACAATCACTATGACTTAAGGGAGAGGTAAGTAGGTATATATTAACAGTATTTTATATATGTATGTAAACTTAGGTAAGATTAAAATATCAGTTATTTAAATAATTATTTTAGTTTCATATATGTAGATATGGGCCAAATGGGCTATTTTTAATTTAAGGATCAAAATAAATATTGTCATTCTTACTTGTCAAAGATAACCTGTCTTAAGGTAAATAAGAATCCTAAAGTAACAACCAAAACTTGTAATTTTGCTCCCCACCAACAACAGCTGGACTGGTGTGACCCTGAACTATAGCTGAACCCATACATACCACATAAGGTCAGGGCAACTGGCTGACAATGTGGAGCTGTGCTGAGAGGACGTTATCACTCAGTAAGTACCATGGATGCTGCCCATCCCTCAGCATTTATCAGTGATAGTTTTATGAACCATTCACATAACTGAGACAGTGAGCAAAACTCCCTTAGAAGGATTACTGATTTATAAGGGGCGTTAGTATAAAATGTTCAGTTTTATGTATTTGCTATATATGTAAAAGCATATAGTTATTTTATGTTATTTTTAACATCATTTTTGGTATTTATATTTTGAAATGTTTCCACTAATGGAAATGCAGGCTGTTTTTCAACTGTCATCGAGAACCAGTAGGGTTGTAAGCTGACGGTTACTAAGAAACAGAATCTCAGTTGGGCTGACATTCTAAGCCAGTAACCAGTAACACAAAATTATTTTTGGCATGTTTCTCTCAAATTCTACTCTGGAAATTTATTCTTTTGATGTAAAGCTTTGTCTCCTGACAAAATGACAATTTAAGAACTTACGAGGTTTTACATTTTTTAAAGAGTTCTGAACCCAACAATCATAACGTGTGGGTTTTTTTCCCACCATCAACAAGCTATCGTCAGTCACTAGCTGAGTGTCCTACAATTCAATTCTGACATTAGCTACTGCAGATAGCATCAGATTCCACAGAGTAAGGCCTCAGTCCCATAAGACTTCACCTCCCCCAGTCCAAACCTCAGATACCAGTAGCAAGTCCAAGTTATTACCTGAGCTTAGGACCAACAAGCTACACACTGGAGCTTCCAAAGATTCCCCCTCCCCAGCTTTAATGTGCTAGAGCAGCTGACAGAACTCAGAGGAACATTTACTTACTAGATTACCAGTTTATGATAGAAGGCTATAACTCAGAACAGCCACATGGAAGAGACATAGGACAAGGTATGGGGAAGAGGGGCAGAGCTTCCATGCCCTCTCCTAGAAAGCCAGTCACCCAGCACCTCAAACATTCACCAAGCTGGAAGCTCTTTGAACCCTCTTCCATTGGGTTTTTATGGAGGCTTCATTACACACTGGCTATTGTGTGGCTGAACTCAATCTCCAGCTTCTCTCCCCTTCCTGGAGCTCAGGGTGTGTGGCACTAAAAGTTCCAACCCTCTAAACATGTGGTGGGCTCCTCAGCAACCAGCCTCTGTCCTTAGGTGGGGTCCAAAAGTCACCTCATTAGCATAACAAACATTTATCACACTCACTACTTAGGAAATTTCAAAGGTTTTTGAAACTGTGTGCAAAAAACAGGCATGAAGACCAAAATATTTTTCTTATTATAAATCGCAATATCACAAGTATAAATGAGTTAATCAATTCTCTCCTGAAGGAAGTTTGGAAAAGTCAGAGATAAAAAGTGCAGGAAAGCACTGTTACCTTAAAAGACAGCACTCGGTAGAAGTACATCCAAAGGGAAGGCAAGGATGAAACATTTATGTCACAATTCTAGACTACTTTTATCCTAGTAAATAGTCACAGGTATTTTTTCAACAGCTTACCAATTTCTAAATCTGTAATTTCAATTAAAGGAACACATATATTTCATAAAATATCTTCCTAAAACTTTTCTCATATTACAGTGTCAAAAACAACTTACTCTATTTAGGCATAAACATAATGTCCAGCTTTTCCCCTCGTAAGTGATATGACTATAAAACTCAAGATATACCATATCAGACTCTCTCATTTAAAAGCTATTCTAGAAATCTGAATCCATATTTCTGATAATAAAACACTTAGAAATAAAAAGAAATTTAAAACAGTTCATGTAAAAACCACACCATTTATCTGTCACTGTCCAGGTCCTGGGCAGCAGAACGTGCTGAACGTTGTAGCAACAGGGATTAGAACCTAGAGTAGGACACAAGGGAATCTAGGTCCGCAGAACTCTGGGTGGTTTGATATTGTACCAATTTGCATTAAAGTGAAACAGCATTCAGAAGAGAGAGCAATAATGAGAAAAACTCAAGAAAAAAAAAACACATTTCTTGAGATTTCCAGGTTCTCTTATTGTGCTGTTTAAAATAAGTAACTCACGACAAATTTAGACATGACTTCCTACCTGAAGATCTGAAGACACAGAACTGCCCCGGTCAGAGTCATTCTGTATGATGGGAAGTGAGCCTTTTTCCTCATCTGATGACATTCTACGCAAACACTATGAAACAATAGAAACGCGCTTGATATTTAAACTAAAATAACATGTTTTTTATATATACACACATCCTATCCTGTAAACAATAATCCTGTGAAATGTTAAAATCTCTCAGCATCTTGAGCACCCACAGACAAAATAACTAGGCAAGAAAAAAAATAGTACAAGACTCAATTCCCAACATCAGTGAGTTTTTAATGTAGTCAAGGAGATGACACAAATACATGAAAGGTTAAAGAGAAACAGGAGCTTGTCAGACACATCCACAATGGGGTCTGTTGAGAATAATAGATTGTGATCAATGTCCTCCGTTGTTTTTTTTTTTTTTTTTTAAGATTTTATTTATTTATTTGAGAGGCAGAGTGAGTAAGAGAGAGAGTACAAGGTTGGGGGTGGGGGGGGGCGGTGAAGCAGAGGGAGAGGGAAAAGCAAGGAGCAGACTCCCCACCAAGCAGGGAGCTGGGTGGAGGGCTTGATCCCGGGACTCTGGGATTATGACCTGAGCCAAAGGCAGACGCTTAACCAAGTGAGCCACCCAGGTGCCCCATGATCAATGTTCTTGAACAATGTGTGGCAACCTGTGTGCTGTACGTTTTCCTGTAAGATACTGCACCAAGAGAGAATGAACAATTTGTGCAAATTCTTTGCTTGAGAAACTTACTATCTGGGAATATTATTTTAAGAAAAGCAAGATTATACAGAAAAACAGATTCTTATATGCCATAGAAAAATTACTGAAAGTCTTAACCAAAAAAATAAAACAAGCACTTTTAGTAACACATAAATTATTTAAAGGACAAGTAGTGGGGCGCCTGGGAGGCTCAGTCAGTTGAGCGTCTGACTCTTGATTTTGGCTCAGGTCATGATCTTGGGGTCCTGGGACTGAGCCCCATGTCGTGTTCCACGCTCAGTGTGGCATCTCCTTGGGATTCTCTCTCCCTTTCCCTCTCCCACTCCCCCTGCTCGCTTGTGTTCTCTCTCTAAAATAAATAAATCTTTAAAAAACCATGAAGGACAAATAGTGACTATTCAAACTACGTGAACACCAGTTACATGGAAGACAATGGCGAGGAACGTAAGATGAGGAAGTCCTGTCCTCATGGACTTTATAATCTGTAGAGAGAGCCAGACATATATAGAATATAAATGACTAACCAAAAAAATGCTAGTAGACCCTAAAACAACAGAGGTACAAAGCAGGGAGGAAGGAGTAGCTATTTTTCATGGGGTGGGATCATGAGGGTGAAGAACCATGAATGGAGCCAAAGTATGTTTTCACTGAGAAGGTGAACCGGGTACTGAGACCTGACAGACAGATAAAAGATGTAAGGATGTGCTAGGCCTTACAGCAGCAGAAGCAAAGACACAGAGGCATGGGCATGTATGGCAGAACATACATAGTTTGTAAGGCTGAAGCAAAGGGTGCAGAGCAAGGCTTGGCTAAGGATGGAACAGGCAAGATAAGGGGCAGCCAGAACATGGTAGTTCATGATTATGTCAGGTCAAAAAAATGTGGTCTTTAGAGAGATTATTGGAATGTTTTAAACAAGTGATGACATGATTAGGCTTGTATTGTAATGTTGATGACTTCCAGATTTCTGGCTTGGTAATGAGATGGGTAACAGTGCCATTCTCTAAGGCAAGAAATGTAGGAAGGTAAGCAGGCTTGGGGAAAGGACAATGTGTTCAGTATCAGATGAGTTGGGCATGAGGCACCTGTGAGGCACTGAAGTGAAGCTGCAGATAGGTAGGCTCTGGCCACACCCATTATACTGTGCACCAAAGACTGCCATTCACAATGGCTACAGTGTGAATGGTGCTTTCTGGAGTTAAGCAATGAGGGAGCTCTGCCCTGGAGGTAGGTTAGAGAGAAAGTTTGAGGAATCATCAGCATAATGGGCAATACTGAAAATGGGAGAGGATAAGATCACATATTTAAAGGAGTGTGAGAAAGAGTTCTTATTCTGAGGTCCATACACCCAAATTACATGCAATATTTTTAGTATAAATGCACATGTGTATTTTTCTAGTAAGAGGATACTTAGCTTCTAATATGTGTTCAGAGAAGACTATAACCCTAATAAAGTTAAAGGCCTACTACTGTAGTGAGAAGAGACTAAAAACTAGAAACACTAACATTTAAAGGGGAAGAGAACAGCCAGCAAAGACAGAAAAGGAAGTCAGAATGGTAGAATTAACAGAAAGAAAAGCATCATAAAAGCTTGGGGAAGGGAGTGCTTAGAGTCAGATGCCAAAGAAAGATGAAAATTGGGGTCTCCTGAATACGGCAGTAAGGAAGTTGTGGACATTTACCTACACAATTTCAGTAGAAGATGAAACAGGTCTCAATCACAGTGGCCTGAAAAATAAATGAGATAAGGAAATTGAAGTAGAAAGGGCAGACACAGGGAAGAGTACAATATTAGAATGGAAACATAGGTTGGGACTTGTTCATGGAAACTTAGCTTTATTCAATGAGTATAATTGTGTACACACGTGATAAGTAAACTAAATCACAGCATGACTATCTTTAGTTAAGCCAATTAGGGAGGATAAAATAAGCACACACATGCCCAGCAAGGAAGGGCTGCTTCATGAACATCAAATCCACCACCCTGGTAACCTGGTTCATTTCTATTTTCATTCACTTCTTTTAGGATGTATTTGCATACCGAGTAGATAGTAGGAGTGGAGGTGGGCTCGTGCTGATGATTCAAAAAACAAAGAATCTGAAAAGTTGGGTCTGACTTCAAAAAGAGTCTCTGAATAGATACTGCCCCCATAAAACAACGACTGTATTTTTGGAAAATATGCTGTAAGTCTTCCAACTGCCCTGCTTTGATGCCAGCAAGGTACCACGGTTTCTTTGAAACTTTACAATCGTAGCATTTTCTTACTGTTTCTAGGTTCAGAAAGAGAGGAGGAAAAATGAAGCTTGCTTTAATGGGTGGCAGATGTGAATCAGTTCACTAAATTTCCAATATTCTCTAACCCAAGATACCAGAAACCACGAGATAAGAAGTTCCGGGTACTTCTCGACTGCCAGAGAAATCAAATTACGTCTTGGTAAATAACTGGTTGATAAGGAAAGAGGGGTCCGGGAATTCAAATGTAACCCCAAGAGACAGAGTGAATTAACGTGCAAGCAGGCAGCAGGGTGACGTCCCTCCGCTCTTCACCCACCTTAGCTGCAAGGAGAGGGGATGCGCCAGCCTCGCCCCACGTAAGGGACTGAAGCAAAGGAGGACAGCAGCTGTGAGTAAGCAAAGGGCTAGAAGTTCTCTTCGACCACCTTCTTGTCCACCATGTTTCAATCAAACTCTTACTTTAAAAAGCGTTAGCCATGGTTACTTTTCCCTTTACGTTTTAAATGGCCGGAACCTATGGCGACAGTAATCGCTATACTTCAAGTACCCCTCACTCCTGCCCTCTCTTCCCGGACGCCTTGGAGGGAAAACGTCTGCACCTTGTCGGCCCGCAGAAGAGCACAGCCCACGTTTCCCGGAAGACGACCCCGGCTCGGTGTTGTACGAGTCCCGGGAGCGGAAACCCGAGCCGAGGCACTTTCAACCCCACTCCACTGCCTCCGTCGGGGGCTCGGGGCCCGCCGGGGCGCCGCTACCCACCGTCGCGGCTCTCCACAAACCCAGACGCCTGCCTCCCCGTCTTCTCGCAGCGTCGCCGCCGGAACAACAGCGGTACAGCGGCTACCTTGGCAGCAATCAGACAGTTTCAAACTGCAGAGAGGAATAAAGGACGACCCTGTGCATTGGCCACGAGCTTCAGCAACCTGGCATTTGATTGGTCCCAGACTCGGGGGCGGGGCTCTGGACGCAGCCGGGAGAAGCCGGAATTAGGTTACTTAAAGGAGAGCCCCACCGCAGGCGCCGGCGGGTACCGAGGGGGCGGGGCCTTAGGGAGCCCCGCCCAGCGATTGGGAGCTAAGTACTGCGCGTGCTCAGTTCCTACTGCGGCTGCAGACTGAGGCGGCTCTGGAACGAGATTTGGTTAGAGGATGCCAAGCTAAGCTGAAGTCAGCCAGGGCGGTATGTTGTCATCTTTCGATAATACCCGAGGCCCATGCGTGTGGTCCTCATGCATAAGAATCATCTGCGTCCATAATGCCCTGCAACAGAATCACTTGGAGGTGCTTTTTAAAAGTACAGATTCCTGACACCGACCCACTCTGCTTTATTCCTTCCGTCTTAGACAGAGCCAGGGAACCTGAGTTTTTAACAAAGACCACCAGTGATTTTGATGGAGGGGTCAGCGGAACACGATTTAAAAAACTGCTGGACTAGGTTTTACTAATGACCTAAAAGGTGTCAGATTGCAAGTCAGGCCCTTCTGGCGAAGTGACTATGAACCTTAGAATAATCAGGTCATAATTATATCCTGGCTCTACCACCTATTCACTGTCACCTTGGATAATGCTACCCACATAATAGGGTTGTAGGGAGATGAAATGAGTTAATATATCTAAAATACCTATCACACAACATCAAAAATATTAGTCTTTCAATTTGTACTAGCAACAGATATGAATAAAGGTACATTAGGATCCAGGTTGTAAAGGGTCTCCCCAATTTGGAGACCAAGTAATGAGATCTGGATGAGTTTTCAGGCTCCCTTTGTTAACTGGAGGATGAGGTATCTGGGTATTTTATTTGTTTGTTTGTTTCTGTATATAGAAATGTCATAACCTGGGTCTCACCTACCTACATGTTGGCAGAACCAGACTTCTACTTGTACAAACAATGAAGAAGAACCAGCAGTTTCTTTGGCACAAGCTATGCTTGTGTTCCTCCCCCCAGCCCTTTCTTTCCCATGATTATTATAAACAGAACAAATTCCTGCTAATGCATATGAATTCATACCTGGTTGAAATGGGTGTTTTTGAATTGAATTGCCACCTGGTGACTCCATACACTGTGATCGTTTCTGATGCACTTATCCCTTTGCTCTCCTGCTACTTGGCTCCATGTTGCTCTTCTTTGTCTTCTCTCTTTTAGGGGATAGATTTTCATAGAAAACCATTGGGTAAGACATCTCCATTCTTCTGTGAAGCTACGGAGGGAAAGAGACCAAACCTAGTCTGGATTTTATGAATTTAAAACTGGTTCTTTTCCCAAGCTTCCTAGAGAAGGGGAGAGGGGGAAAGTTGGAGAGAGTTTGACGATATGGAGGCCTTTCCACGGGCCCTAAATTTTGAACCTCTGCTCTAATAATCTTCCATCTTCTTTTAATCACCACCGTTTTAGATTTGGCCATTGTCGAGTTTAGCTTGGATTGTTTCTATAGTTGCATATCTTCATTTCTTCTTTCTACAATTCAGCCTTCACACTGCTGACAAATTATCTTCTTAAAATAACATTGCATTGCATAACTTCTTCCTCAAAAACCTTCCATGGTGTTATATAGCATGTGAAGCCCTCCTCAACTTGGAAGATCTAGGCTGGAGTCTTTAAATTGTCAATGTACTAGGTGTGCAACTTTAAGAAAGCTTTGGATCTTTTATGAGCCTAAGCCTCATTTTTTTTAAAGTTGAGAAAATGATAGAATCTACTAAAACTAAATCTAAGTCTGAACCTGAACCCGAATCAAGTTATCTACCTATGAAAATTATTCCCGCTTGAAGCTTGGGAGATATCTGTCTCGTTAGATTACATGTCCCAGTCTACTATGCAGTTAAGTGAGGCAGTAGAATATGTGTGGAAGTGAAATGTACCACTCCCTGAACTGGTTTTTAAGACTTTAGGTATGTTTTTTCAGAGCCTTCTCCTTCCCCCATGTGCTGAATGATCATGTGGAATAGAACTCCTTTGCCGGTTCTGTAATATTAAAAAAATGTTTTTTTTCCCTTTAAGTCACTGTATTTTGGGGTCAATCTGTTACAGCCATCACTCTAATGTCACGTCTAGGTGTATATAAATGAATATATGACGTTGGGAGGCAACGTATGTGAAAGTATTTGGAAATTTTTTTAAAGTGAGGCAAAATCACATAGGATCTAGATTCATAAGATTTGGTGTTTAACCTTTTCCAGGAAGTTGGCATGAAGCTAACGTGGCTCTCGGTACCTGTTGGGAACACTTACTATTCATGGCGGCAGGAGTTGAAACCCATGTCATTTTTGCTAGACCTGGGTTAGGGGACTGATTTGAAACCTGTTTCTTTTTCAGATCATCCCTGACTCATCTAAAAGAGCTTCTGTCTCCTTATCCTATAATTTGCTTAGCTGGAACTTTAAGGGAACTTTCCTCAACCTGGGAATCTTTAACACTGATGATTTGTCCTCGGATAGCAACTGTAATTTAGCCCATTACTGTGAGTTTATGGAGGAATAAATTAGATCTAGAGAGAAATAGATTTGTTTTTCTTGAACTGCAAATCTGGAGAGAGAAAGAGAAAGACAAGTCCAGAGGAAGGGAAAGGAATAGGGGTGGAGATGGGGAGATCTCAGAGTCAGAGCCCTTGCAGGGGACTCTATCTGGATAGAAGCCATAGTCTTCCTTATTTTTTCACCAGACTGCCAGACTCACAGATTTTCTTCCCTTCTTTTTTATCCCAGCTACTCCTCAGTTCAAATGTACCTGCCTTTGCCACAGCCCCTAAGGCTGGACTTTGTTTCTCCCTGTCACAGTTGGCTGACGTAATTATTTAATCTATCCAGAGAGAGGAACCAGCCTCCAGAGTGCTCCTCTCCCTGTGAGCTATGAATACTGGGCTTCTGGGAACAATGTTTTGTTTTTTTTTCAGTCAGATAAATGCCTTGATGGTGAAATTTGAGTTCCAGCAGGAAAGTGTGCAAAGAACATGGTGGATTATTTTGGGGTAAGAGGCTCATAGTGCATGTCCCCAAATAGAACTTCTGTAATTGGACCACACTGTCTACATAGAGTCCTCTGCACACTGAGAGCCAAAACCATGGATTCATAGAACACATTTAAGTGAGGCAGAGCAGAGGGAGAAATACTGTCCCTTAGCCAAGACAGAGACAGGGTGGTGGCAGGCATCATGGGCACTGAGTTCTACAGATGTGGCACCGTGGCAGTGCTGTGCAGGGGGCAAGTGTTTGCTATGGAGTTAAGAGCTTGTTCGGGATATTTTGATCCCCTGGATTCCACAGTTACATTTTCTTACCCGGCACTCCCTGGCCCTTTTTTTTTGCAGAAGCGAGTTCATTTCTTAGCTTCCTCATCAGGCTTCTGTTCTTCCTAATTATAAGGACTCATCCTGGACCCTCTCCATTAGCATCCTCTAGCCATGTAGAATCTTCCCTACCCTTAGCATTTCTTTCTCTGGGATAAAAACATCTAGGTCTAGCTGTGAGAGGCAGGATTAATTTGTTTTTTAGAGAACAAGTTTAGTGAGTCCCACTGCTGTTTTGAGTACTACACAGATGCTGTATTCTTGGGTCTTTAGGGCTTCTGAGATGGGTTTGCAGATCGGGGTAATTCAGCCCAGTGATAAGAATCTATGCAATTGGAGTTTAGGAAAGCACATGCAAAACCTACCAGAAGCCACCTCACTTATCAGCAGACTTCATGTGATTGTTTGGTAAAAGCTCTGCAGGTCTGCACAGGTCACCTCTCTCGGACTCTGGGACTGAACCTCGCGGAGCCAGACCTCCGCCCCCTGCAGTTCGGAGGTTGCAGCTGCAAGAGCCTGGCGGGGGGAAGGGGGCGGGTGTTGGCAGTGGCAGCACAAAAGCTCCTGCTCTTGCAGAACTCACAAGATCTCTCATAAAGAAGTTTGTAGTCAGAACTTGATGCTGCATTTTTATTCAGGATAGAAGCAGGAAGAGAAGAGTGTCATTTCCTAGAAACCCAGCCCTGGAGAAACGAGGAAAATTCTTTCAAGAATGGTCTCCCATTCAGAGTTGCGGAAGCTCTTCTGTTCAGCTGTGCAGTACGCTTTGATGTGGGTAGCGCAATCATCAGAGACGATGGAATTGGTAAGCTAGCCAAATTCTGTGGAGTTGAGGATGCTCTGTCAGAACTGACACAGCGAGCCGTGGGTGGGGCAGTGCCTTTCATGGCTGCCCTCACAGCACACTTAGCTCTCATCTAGCCCTCCAGGGAGCAGATGTGAAGGCTCATAGTAGAGCACCCCCTACACCTGACCGGGGCATAAGGGAGATAGTAAGCCGCCTGCAAGAGCGAAATGTTCAGGTTTCCCTCTTACCCGGTGACCTTAGGGGCATTGTAGAGCATGTTGCTTCAAAGCTCAGTATCCCATCAACCAACATATTTGCCAGTAGCTGAAATTCTACTTCGATGCGAATATGCAAGTGTTGATGAAATGCAGCCAACAGCCAAATCTGGTGGGAAAGGAAAAGTTCTTAAACTTGTGAAAGAAAAATTTCATTTTAAGTCAATAGTCATGATTAGTCATGGAGCCATAGTCATGGAGCCATAGACATGGAAGCCTGTCCTCCTGCTGATGTTTCCATTGGATTTGGAGGAAATGTGATCAGACAACAAGTAAAAAACAACTCGGAATGGTACATCACTGACTTTGTAGAGATTTTGGGAGAACTTGAAAAATAATATCAATTTCCATATAGTTCATTACAGCTTCAGGTTAATTTTTAAAAGTTATACAGTTTGAGGGATGCCTGGCGGGCTCAGTTGGTAGAGAATATGACTCTTGATCTCAGAGTCATGAGTTCAATCCCCATGTTGGGTGTGGGGCCTACTTAAAATAAAAGTTTTTTTTAAAAAGTTATGCAGTTTGATACTGTTTGCTTACAATTGCCTATTATAACTTAATATATAGATTTGGTACTGTTTATCTGTACTTCCAAGTAAACTATGGAAAATTGCTTTTTTAAACTGCAGTCCCAATGTTATTATGACCATGAATTACCTGGAGAGGTTTATAATCTGAATTCTTTGTGTATTCTCCTAGCTATATTTTATTTGAAGCCTTTTAAAGGTAAATAGTAAATTAAGCACCTTCACTATTGGAAATATAGGTTAGACAGATTTAGTGAGCATTGGCTTTCCCTTTAGGTAAATAAAAGTTTATCCATGTATCAGAAAAAAGAAAAGAACCTGTGCAATTCTTAATTATGCCCCCCCTCCCAGCCCTTCCTTCCTTTCTTTTTTTTCTTCCCTCTTTTTTCAGTGGAGGGAAGGGAAGAGAAACTAGATCCAGCATTTGAAAGCAGATTTGGAATATTGTGATAGAACTTGTTTCATCTCCTTGATAGGATAGATATCATTTGTATATTTTTTCTGTTTCAGTTTGTGAGGGGTCATGCCAATCATTTTGCCTCCCATCTATGAACACGTTCCAAAGTTCAGTTGTAAATGTGTTGTTTGTAGGTTGAAATGCATTTTTCTACAGAAAAATGAAAATATTGTAGCTCCAAGATCAGCTCAGTTATGATTCTATGATGGGGCTAAAACGTCATTTACATGCAATAACATAAAGTAGAAAATAATACTGTTGCCATACTAGTGAGTTTGATAAGGAGGAGAAATAGCAGTGAATGAAAAAAATTTTATTGTGTGTTTATCTTGAATGCTGATGAAAAGGACAAAGAGCAACATGGTTATGGGAGTGGGGTTATGTGGTGCACCCAGAGGGGGCTAGTGAAAGCATATGGAACATGGGGAATTGATGGGGTGATGGTAGGAGATGCGTAGACATGCAAGGTTCCTGTGAAACCCATCTATGTTTCCCACCCTAAGGTATCACCTGGGGCTGCCATGCTCCCAGCCCCTTGTGAGCATCTGTGCCTGCCGATCTCACACAAGTTTATGGCATAAGTTGAAATGTTGGTCTCACTTTATACAGTCTGTGTCTGCATCTTAATGGGTCTCCCATTTCCAAATCTGTTGGAAGATTGGTGAAAGGAGACTGGGATTCCCAGATCATAGCCTCCATCATGTTGCTTACTACTCAGGGTCTGTCTTCAGTCTGATATTATCTATCCCCATTATCTATCCCCCTCCAATCCCTTGGGTCTTCTGAGTCCCTAGCCTGCATCAAAATCACCCGAATGGTTTACTAAAAACACAGGTTGCTGGGCTCCACCCTCGGGGTTTCTGATTAAGTACTTTTGAGGTGGAACCCAAGAGTTTTCATTCAAACATGTCCCCAGGTAATACTGATGCTCTTTTCCTGGGGCCACACTTTGCCCTAAGTCAATCCAGGTCCTCCTCTGGATTGTGAGCAGCATTCTATCTGGCTCCAAGCTTCAGCCTTCTCCACCCGGTCACAATCAGACATCTATCTCTAAGGCTTTGCTCAGGACCTGCCAAGCTTCCATTCTGGTGCTTTGGACACTGAAGTCCATTTCTTTCCTAAGTCCTGAAGATACCTTTCCAGACTGAAGACTATAGAGCCGTGTTCTGACAGCTGTACACTTTGGACACTTCCAGGGTCCTGGGGCTTGGAAGTCTCCTCTCTTCACCCCAGTTCCCTCTATTCTTTTCAGTTGCTTGCAACACATTCACACCCCTGCAAATCCACTCGCTAACCGTCAGCTTTTTACCTTCTCCTGTAGCAAGCCACAGGTCCTAATTCATCCTCTTTGCAGAGGGTGTCTGATCCTGAAAGCCAATTTGTGCCGCATCCAATAGCTTTTAGGAGGTATCTGTTCCCTGCCTCAAGCTGCCGTCATTGAAGATGTGAAGTGGCTTCCAGGGAA
Organism: Ursus maritimus; assembly: GCF_017311325.1. NCBI lineage: Eukaryota > Metazoa > Chordata > Mammalia > Carnivora > Ursidae > Ursus > Ursus maritimus. The sequence continues at coordinate 31,150,862 of NW_024426663.1, read as the reverse complement.
CCCGTCCCGCAGCTTTGGCTCCCCGATCTGTAAGTTTGGATTCTTCCCATGTACTATCTCATCACTCAGATGGTGATAGTTCACACACAATCACAGAATATCTTCTCAGGTACCCAGGAATTCCCCCTTCACCAAGTGACCTACTGCCGGGACCTCTGATAGCCCCAGAGACACTGCTGATGCCTGCCCAAAGTGCCTTCACCTTCCGCACCCACCAAAGGTGGCTCTGCTCTCTCGGTCATCTGCCAGAGCCACTGTTGCTGGCCGTCCTGCTGTGTCAGAGGTGCTAATGTCTCTGCTGACTGTATTGACACCTGTTGTTGGCAAAGTTGCTAAGTGTTCTGCCCTGTTGATATGGACACTGATAGCGGCCCTGACTTGATAAAGACTTCACAGCACCAATCAGTTCTCTACGAATGTGGGAAGGATCCTTTTATCTTTTGTCTTATGTATTTTTCCTGGGTTCCAAACTAGTGCTTCTAGTGTTGTCAGTGACTAGAAAGAATTTAGCAAAGGAGCTTTTGGCAGAGATGGCCAGCTGTCTACCAGAATTCCATTATGTAGAATAGTACCAAGAAGTAGCTGCCCGAGCATTAAAAAAAATTTCTGAGTCCCCCACCCCTCCCGTGCATTCAGTAGAATTCTGGAACTAGTTCACCACAATTTCACAAGCACAGTTTCACAGAGCTGATGTGTATCATTTCCAGGCCAAGGATTTAAGAAGTAGGTATACCTTCCTTTTCCTTTCTTTCCCCTTCAGTTAGCTCTAAGACCTCAGGGAATGTCAGAATATAGGATGGAAGGAACCAGGACACCTCGGACTGTTCTATGAGTAAAAAATACATTTTCTGTACACCTAAAAATGATTAAAATGATAAATTGTTAAGAATAGTTTACCACAATTAAAAAAAGACATTTCTACTATTCTAAACTACTAAAAATTTGAGGCCTATGCATGCAGTAGCTAATGTCACCCTGATTAATTCTTGTCTCCCTAAATTTGTTCTCATTTAGGGCTTCAGTTCCCAGAACCTGTTTCAGGTCACACACAGAGTATAGTAGAAGCAACACTCAAAATTCCTTTCTTTTTTTTAGATTGGCCCTTTGTCCTTGGCAAGTCCTTCTGTGCCTGGACTTCCTTAATACTCCTTTAAAGACCTTTCTAGAAACAGACTCTTGTTATTACAGAGTAATGGTTAAACTCACAGACCCCAAAGAGAGGTTTCCTAGGTTTGAACCTTACCTTTGCCCCTTACTAGCTGTGTGACCTTGGGCAAGTTACTTAACCTCTGTGCGTGTCACTTGTCTTAACTGCAAAATCATCGGGCAATAATATTACTTAGCTCTAGAGGTTCTCGTGAGGATTCCCTGAGTCAAAAGATGTAGAGTACACATAGCTGACTGAAGTACACAACACTGTCACACTATAGATAATAGTCACAGCTCCTCTAGTCACACGTGTGTGAATCTTGGATGAACAGTTTAAATTTGAGCTGAGCTTCTTCCTACAAAAGAGTAAAATGCCATATTAATAACTGATGTGATTTCCGCTCTGGGGGAAAGGGCATATTCTTACATTTTGGGGTGCTCAACTCCAAAAAGTATTTGAGTGATGTATCAAGCAATGTGTGAGGCCATTTCACATATTTTGTTCTTAGTTGTTACAAAATTCTGCATAATTAAATCATTAGAACAGAAATACATTCATGATAGTTGGATGATATATGTGGAATTGTGATATAATATTAACCATTATTATAAGTACAATACTGTATTATATATTTACCTGCAAAGTATAAGAATTATTTTTTAGAATGTTATTTGCCCTTTAGAATTTTTATTAATAAGAAAAAAGCATGTATATAAAACCAAGTCAATTAAAAGTTATTTATCTTCTAGAAACACCAGGAGGGAATGACTTTAAAAAGGGAGACTTTGCAATCTTCGAGTGTCCTCTTTATCCACTAAGATATATAAGATACATAATCTTTACACTATATAAGCAAGCTCTATCATAAACCCCTTAAAAAATATGTAGATTCTGTTACTACAAAAAAAAAGTTTTTTTTAAAGTTATGGGTTGATAGAATTTTATATTTAAAAAGAACTTTATGTTGGTTATCATTCAACTTACATGGATCATTATTTTCCCAAGATGAATGGGCAGGTACTTGAAACTATCTTAATGAAAATTTAGAAGTCATTGGTTTATTTTCTGTGACATTGTATACTCATCAAGTGTATTAAACACACAGAATTCCAAGAAAAACATATGCTAAAACATGCTCTTCTGTAAAATCAAATTTAAATAAGATTGCAAAATACCATAATAACCCTATCTAGACTATGATTCAAATAATTGAAATTACAATTGAAGATATTGACAAAAACATACACAGTATAAAAACATTAAGTTTACCATGAGAATAAATGAGGGGATATAGTCCATTTGCTGAATTTCTAAGAATCAAGTCACATAGATTACCCGAATTTCTTTAAAAAGTGCTGTAAAAGTGAACAGATATTAATTCACTTATGGTTAGTGAATATGTAACATATGTTAATATAATATGAATATATAATCTAAATTATTTTAAATTATAAATAATCCTGTCAATAAAATTATGGAAAATCTATATGGGAGTGTTTTTATCTTTTTTTTTTTTTGAGGCAAAAAGGGTTTGAAGAAAAGTTAATGGAAATATTGCTATCCAACACTGTCATTTAGAAATTACTTTTCAAGGAAAGAAAATTCAATTGTATTGCTAATTAAATACCTTTCCCTTCTGATAATAAAATTCTAATCATAGGTGACTGTGAAAACTGTAAAGTTTCTCTTCTACACTTTGCTGATGAAAAATAATAAGATAAAAATACTCTTTTTTTTTCAGATTTTATTTATTTATTTATTTATTTGAGAGAGAGAGAGAGCGTGCGAGTGAGAGAGGTGAGGGAAGGGGCAGAGACAGAGAATCTCAAGTACCCTCTGCACCAAGGGTGGGCATCATGGGGCTTGATGTCACAACCTTGAGATCATGACCTGAGCTGAAACCAAGAGTTGGTGTTTAACCAGCTGAGTCGCCCAGGCGCCCCAAGACTCTTTTTTTAAATTAGAGGTTTGAATTTATTATTTTGTTATTTTTGGCATGGATTTTTCCTCTTCCTCCTGAGTTCCCCATTGCTGCCCATAAAATCCCAAATCTTATTCAAGGCCTATCTCAAATACTGCTTCCCCTAAAAAGCCTATTTTTGTTTTTTTGTTGTAATACTGCCCATAAAATCCCAAATCTTATTCAAGGCCTATCTCAAATACTGCTTCCCCTAAAAAGCCTATTTTTGTTTTTTTGTTGTAATACTGCCCATAAAATCCCAAATCTTATTCAAGGCCTATCTCAAATACTGCTTCCCCTAAAAAGCCTATTTTTGTTTTTTTGTTGTAATACTACTTCTTATGATCTCTTCCCACCTCATGCACTCCATCTGCTTAACTCACATTGTATTGTGCTGTGTATACGCCACATATTGCTAGGTCCTCTAGGGCAGGGATTGTGACTTCTTCTGTTTTGTGTTACCTGTGGGACGAAGCACAGACCTATGTGCAGTGGGCCCTAGATAAACATTTGCTGAGTTAAAAATGTTTTCCCAGTCCTCTATACAATAATTATGGTTTTCCCAGTCCTCTATACAATAATTATGGTTTTCCTAGTCCTCTATACAATAATTTGTGTTTGCTGTTGATCCAAACCTCTCTTCACTTCCGTAGGCCTGCAAATCCCTTCAGAACAAAGCTCAGCCTGTGGCATGAGTCAGCAATACAGGATCTGCATGCATTCCCTGCTCTGGTAGCTTCCACAGAATGGAAGGAAGATTCTTTCAGCCACACCAGGGGGCAGTGTGACACACATCGAGCGTGGCCATCCAGGCAAGGTACGCGAGGAAAAACAATGCAGCGATTCTGCAAAGAAAACATTTAGAAAATAATTTACTACAAAAGGGATAAATGAACTTAATTTTCTGTACTTTAATCAGACATCCCAAGACTGCTATGATTTCTATCACTGCTGCTGACAGGGGAAAGTGAAAAAAAGTTTTGTTATTTATGTTGTCAACAGGTACACACAGAAATATGTATCTGGGCAGACAAGGGTCAATCTTTGCATTTATATAAAGGAATAGAAGTGATCATATTGAAAGTTAATGTTATTATATTATTTTGTAAATATGAGAATAGCTATAAAAAGCACAATTATTATTTGGAATTCAAGTGGTCAGAGCATCTTATCTATCAAATAAGAGATTAATCTTCTTCTCAATATGCAGTGTTTTTTGAGTAAAAATGGTTGAATTTTCGAGCAAGTGAATGATTTGTTCAAATTTTTTTTCCATGCCTACAGATATCATTATTGCCTCCAAGTTGGGATTCCAGCTGAAGTCCCACTGAATTTGAGATATGGTGAAATAAGGGACAATTGCATTATTCTGGGATCAGTACCATATTCTTCTATGAAGTAGTACACTGTGTAATACTTGTCAGGTGTCGTCACTTCCACATTTCAGTTGATGAGTATTTATTGGAACTGTAAGATGGAGGAAGCACTCACTAACAGAGAAATCTCTCCTTTAGGGCTTATTGTGGACATTTGTCATCGTGGGCATTTCTGATTGCCCAGCACCATTTGAACACTCTTCTAATGTTCGCAAACATCCTGTTTTATGGGTCCCCCTTCCCCAGGTTGAAGCTGAAAGCTGACTTTCCCAGATTCCCTTGCAGCAATGGTACAGGTGTGTGGCCTGGATTCCACCAATCAGAGGCACTTGCCGGTGACTTTGATTGGGAGGTGAGCAATGGGAGAAAGGAGGCATGCGGAATGTGTTATTTGGCGAGCGTGGCAACAAACACGTTGGGCTCTTCAGGGTCATTACTGCCAGAGAATTTCTGGCATCCACTCCTGAGTATCACGCAGCATGAGCTGGGTCCCATCTGTGCAAGTGATGGTGGAGGGGCTGACCAGTGACAGCAGGGGTGTTTGAGCTGTAGTGTCTTCTGCAGGGTATTGGACATTGTTCCTGGCTGCTCAGCATCCAAGCCTGGTCTCAAGCCCTCTCAGCTTCTGTGAACTACTTACTAGCCTTTAATTAATTCTTGTTCCTCTTAACCCAGCCAAGGTAGATTTTGTTGTTTGCCACTTAAAACCTTGATAGAAACAAGGAATGAGAGGACATATTTTTTTTTAGACATAAATTTTGGGATAACTTGTAAAAATTGTATCATGTTATGAATCTAGGGAAATTTTCTTATGAAAACAAGAAAGGAGGAAAGAAAGAATACAGTTTAATACTTGTAACCTGGACCTGATTACAGATCCAATAAATGAGATAAAGCAACTGCAACTCAGTAAAAATAAAGTCATTTTAATATTTATATCTATCAGAAGCATGCTTTCTATAAATAAGGGAGAGAGAATTTTAATGTTCAGAACTAGGATTTGAATGTCATATCAGGAAACACTTAAATTTGATATCAAAGGGTAATTTAGCAAAGTACCAATCTTTTAGAAAAGCCAAATAGAAAAGTGTTGTTTTTGTTTGATTAGTACCCCATTTCCCTTCGAGTTACAGAATCCCTCTTTACTCTTGGGAACCCTTGTGAGGATAAGAAATAATTGTTGAGAAGGGTTGGGCAGCAGGTTATAGCATGACAAATATTTTACAACTTAACCCAAATTTATGAACCAGGAAGCAGGCTCTCACCAGATACTAAATTGACCAGAACTTTGATCTTGGATGTCCAGCCTCCAGAACTGTGAGAAATCAGTGTTTACTATTTAAGTCACCCAGTCTATGGTGTTTTTGTTGTAGTATCCCCAATTAATTAAACTTTCCTGTAGCCCTCACCTCAATGAAACACTGGCCTGATTTTTTTAAATCACTATAGATGATTTTTAACTTATTCTGGAAATTCAAATAAGTAGAATCGTAGAGTATGTACCTTCACCTTGGCCACTTTCACCCAGTGTAATGTTTGTGAAATTCATCCATGTTATTTTTGTTTATCAGTATAATTTGTTCCTTTTTTACTGAGTGCCTTTGCATTGTATAAATGTACAATGTTTATTCACCTGTGGGTGGACATTTGGGCTCTTTCCAGTTTGGGCTGTTATTAATGTTCATATATGTCTTTTATGGATATATGTTTTCATTCTCTTGGTTAAATACCGAAGACTTAAATTAAAATATTTAATTAAGAAATGGAAGAGCACAATATAAATAGTTGCTGTTGTCCATTAACTGTTTATACATATTGTTGGATTTGATTTGCTAATATTTTCTTTTGGACTTTCATGTCTGTATTCATAAGGCCAAGGGAAGTCACCATGACTATCATTCAAGGAGGGAAACATTTAGTCCTTTACTGGGAGGTTGAGGCAATACTAACCCTTTAGCCCTTTACCTGTGTGGGAGCCATGATAGCAACAGTCCCTTAATTCTAAGCAATGGTCGGTGAAACCAGAATACATATAAACTAGATGGAATCATCCATCACCACAGAAAGAAAGGTAGAGTAAATGAATAATATGGCCATGGCAGTGAGGAGTCATGCTGAAATTCAGAGGCCACAAGACTCCATCCTTATAACTAAGTAAACTTTCTCTATGCTCCTTCCAATCTCTGGTTTTTGGGGGTCAATGTACATATATTCTTAGGCAACCAATCTGTAAATCAATGATCTTATGATGGAAAGACAGAAACTCCTGAGAGGGAAACTGTACATTTTTGGGAGGCTACTGATGTAATTTAAAATGTCAAAAAAAAAATGTCATCATGAGGCACACCATTTTTAGTTGTGGCAGTGTAACCCCTGTACCACTATGCCCAAAGGTGGGTTCAGAGAAAGTACAGTCGCTCTGAATCCATGGAGTTACAGCTGTCAACACTGGATCAAATGTCCTCTTTCTTAAGTGTGAAGTGTCTCGAGAGTGTTACTGCTTCGAAAACTGTCAGATTCCCAAAAAGTGAAGATTATTTATTCCATAGTAAATAATTCTATTTGCAAGTTAAGATTTATAAAGAATTTACTGCAACTTCTCTTTCCTGTATACTTCTTAAATACCTGACTGAATCTTTGGCATGTACTGAAGCAATCAGTAGATTTTTAAGAAAGTAATCAATATTCCAAGATGTCTCATCACAAAATTAGGAATTATGTAAAGATAATTGAAGTAAAAGACAAAGAACACACTGTTCTGCTGACTCATTTCAGTTCCTCCCTGACAATGAATTTTCATGAGCTGCTTGGACTATTAAGGTAAATTGATATTTTAAAGTCTGTGATTATTTGTGACAGGAGTACAATACTTGTAGGCTTTTGTTTGTATATTTATATTTATACTGAATATCTATGACCATTTGTGAGTAAAATATCTTCTGTTTTTAAATTGCTCATTTAGTGTAGTACTTGCCAAACATCACTTGACTACATATTTAGTATATGTGAGACACAAGTGCTTTATGACTTGCCTTTAAAATATTTAATTAAGAAATGGAGGAGCACAATATAAATAGCTTCTGTGACTTTGTGGGGAAGGATTTATTAGAGTAATTTTTCTGAACACCTTCAAGAGCTGCCTTTTTTCTTTTAACCAAGTGAATGATATTCTTTCAAAATATATTGCTTGATTTCCTGCCATCTTAAGCAGAACAAATAGAATATAATCTACACCTTCTACAGGTGATAATTATGCATGTCAGTTCACCAAGGGGTGTTGCCCTTGAGCTTTATTAAAGTGCATAGACCAAAGGAGGAGATCAGAAAATGAAGCAGCACAGCAGTTTGGGGCCATATAGTAAATGATGGGGCCATCTATTAAATGCTTCCTCTCTCCTCCCATTCCCCTCTCTCATACCCATTGACTTCTAATCTATTCATTTAAACTCGGGAAGATTGAGGGTTGATACAAGGAGTCAGATAACCTTGGTTATTCACTCTCTAAATTTATTTTATATTCTTCTGCATTGTTGTTGCGGGGGGGGCGAAGGTGACTCTAAATGCTGTCATGCAGGTATCAAGTGCATATATTTATAGGCCATATTCTCTCATTTTGTGCCATTGTTCTTCCAGTTTAATAAAGTTAGCCAAAGAGTGACTACTGGAGACATGGCATTTTATTAGACTAAGGTCTGTGTATTTTACAAGTTTTCAGTTTATAAGGTAAATATGTTCTTGGGATCTAATGTACAGCATGGTGACTGTAGTTACTCATACTGTTTTATGTATTTGAAATTTGCTGCAAGAGTAGATCTTGAGTGTTCCCCCGCCACACACACACACACACACACACACACACACAAACGGTGGCTATGTGAGGTGATGGATGTATTAACCACCTTGATTATGGTAATCATTTCAGAATCTATATATATATATATCTCAATATATATAATCACAATAAATATATATGTTAAATCATGACATTGAATACCTTAAACATATACAATTCTTATTTGTTAATTATATCTCAGTAAAGCTGGGGGGCAGGGAAAGTCCTGTGTATTAAGGTGTATGAAAAGCATGGATGACCCTTTTAAGACATGGATCTTTAAAGTTTTTTTTCTGTTTGCGTCTTTCCTGAGAAGACGGTCCTGTGGCCCCTGGGTGTCTCAGTCCGTTAAGCGTCTGTCTTCAGCTCAGGTCATGATCCCAGGGTCCTGGGATTGAGTTCCCCATCAGGCTCCCTGTTCCGCAGGGAGCCTGCTTCTCCCTCTGCCTCTCTCTCTGTGTGTCTCAGATGAATAAATGAATAAAATCTTAAAAAACAAACAAACAAAACCAAGAAGCAGGTCCTGGGACAGAAATTCAAATAAGAGCAGTTCCTTTGGCAGGCGAAGGACACCTGGCTAGTGAAGGCGGTGCAGAGCGTGCCTGACGCCACCAGTCACCGGAGTAGGCCCCTGGAGCCTGGGCGGGCTGTGCACGGGGCGACAGTGGGGCGCACGCGCAGTCACCACGACCACGTTCCGCCGTCCATGCGCGGTGTTCGGGTTTCCGCGCTCGCTGCCTGCCCGGTGGGTGTGGGGGCTTAGGCGGCCATAGAGAGCCCTCAGGTGAAGGGACACAGTTTCAGGTGAGGTGGAAGTAAGGCATGGTAAAATATAAGCTGACACATGGTAGGCAGTTTAAGAGTTGATTCGAGCAGAAATCCACAGGAATCCGGCAGTGCCGAACGAAAGCAGGAGCACTTTGCCACAGACGCGAGCTGGGGAGAGACTTTTGTAGAGAAAAGGCGGAAGCAAGGTAAGGAAATGATAGATTGGCTCTAGCTTAAAGCCTAGTTGGCTGTCTGTGATTGGTTGAATTTAGGTTTCAATTTTGTAACCTTCAGGCGTTGACAAACTTAGATTTTGGTTTGCTTAGGAAGTCCGGCACAGGTTTGACGCCGCCTATCACGTGGCCTCGTTTAATTAGTATAACAGCTTTCATGCCCTGAGGTGGCCATGGGGAGGGGTAAAGCCGTGCCACCCCCAGTGTCCGCTGTAGCCGGAGACCTCGACATGAGAATGCCCCCTAAGATTTGTAGATTTGCATTTTGAGAACAAATTGGCAACCTAAATAAAGAGGTAAACGGAGGGAAGCTCAAATCACCTGAAATTGAGTTTATTCTGGAACAGCAGAGGAATTGCAATTTGGGAAGCACGAATTGTAGCAAGCTATAGCTGAGTCCCTTGAGGGTTTGCAGGGGTTTGTATTTATGGGCAAGGAGTGCAAAGAAGGGGGAGTCCAGCCAGTAAGCTCATTGGCTTGAAGATAGGGACAGGTTTTGTTTTTTTGTTTTTTAAGATTTTATTTATTTATTTGACAGAGAACACAAGCAGGGGGAATGAGAGGCAAAGGGAGAGGGAGAAGCAGGCTCCCGGCTAAGCAGAGAGCCCAATGCGGGGCTCCATCCCAAAACCCTGGGATCATGACCTGAGCTGAAAGCAGACACTAAACTGACTGAGCCACCTAGGCGCTCCCGGAAAGGGAGAGATTCCTGATGGATGTTCAGTGAGATCCATGGCATTTATGGGAAATCACCTCTCAGTTCTTCAAGCTTTATTTTCCCCATGGCACATGCATGAGACTCTTCATATCTCCTGGTTCCATCTTAGATTGAAATCCTTTCACAAAATCAAGAGACGGTTGTGAGTTTCCTTTAACTATATACTAGTATCTAGAAACATTGGTCTGTCATGTTTCTGGAGGAAAAACTCAATTCTTATTAAGTAGATCCACATTGCCTATCTTTTCTGCTTGACTTCCTGAAAAAGTATTCAGCAGATTGTCTAACTCAGCCCTCTACTTTTACAATAATTTAACTACTGCCAATTTGAATGTCTTCTGTCTTGAATAGTCAGCTGTGGTAAGATGAGTGAGAGGTGATTGATTTTCTAGTGTCAGTTTACTCCACTTTCTCAAATCAGACAGCTTTTAAAATTACAGAGTTATGATTCTGAAAAATATTATGTCAAGCACTGCTTATTTATGAAAACTTTATACTGCCTTTGTAAGATGCACAGCTGTGGGAGTAATGAGTACAAATAAACAGGGATTCTGTATGTTGTAGCAGAGAGCTGTTTTTATTGGCCAGCATCTTTTTTGTGTGTGGACCCATTTCTCCCCAAATCCATTTGGCCCTCGAGGTATGTCTCTAATGGGGTCTCATACATCCACATCCCCTTACGGTTGGCATATGTATTATGTGTCAACTTGACTGAGCCAAGGGGTGCCCAGATTAAACATTACTTTTAAGTGTGTCTGTGAGGGTGTTTCTGGAGAGATTAGTGTTTGAAGCCATACATCCAAGTGAAGTAGACTGCCCTACCCACCATGGGTGGGCCTCATCCAACCTGTTGAGGGCCTGAATGGAACAAAAATCAGAGGAAAGGAGGATTCATTTCTGTCTTGCCTTCTTGCTTGAGTCAGGACATTGGTCTTCTGCCCCTGGACTGGGATTTACACTACCAGCTCCTGTGGTTCTTAGGTCTGTGAGGTCGGACTGGACCACCACCACCAGCTTTCCTGGGCCTCTAGCTTGCAGATAGCAGATCGTGGGACTTCTCAGCCTCCATAGTCATGTGAACTATGAATCTCTCCGTCTCTTCCCCTCCCACCATATATACGAATCTCCACATATATATAATATGTGTAATATTCTAGTGGTTCTGTTTCTCTGGAGAACCCTGACTAAGGCAGCATGTGACCAGGGCTGAGCCAATCTTAGTACACTATTTGGTTGAGCACACAGAAGTGGAAACATGATCCAGTCATAGCCAACCTGTGTGTGTGTGTGTGTGTGTGTGTGTGAGAGAGAGAGAGAGTGTGTGTGTGTGTGTGTGAGAGAGAGAGAGAGAGAGAGGGCGGGGGGAGAAAGAGAAAGGAGAGGGGGAGAGGAAGTAGAAGAGAGAGAGGGAGGGAGGGAAGGAGAGAGATTGATTATGGATGCTGGGAGAATGAAATTCTCTTTCTGCCTCATTTGCTAACCTGATAATAGAAAACTAGGCATGACTGTGGTCACTATCTTGACTCCCTTAGGTGGAGAGAGATTCTATGCAGAATGCGGCCAAGTAAAGACAAGTAGTGGAGAAAAAAGTCTTGGAAACTCTAGTCCCTAGATCTGGCTGTGCTTGATCTCAACATCAGGGCCTCTGTTTTTCTGTGAGCTAATACCTCTTCCTCTTCTTTCTCTTCCTCTTCAGTTTAGTTTAACTTAGATTTCTAACACCGGCGGTAGAACGAGTTCCGAATAAAACACCTACTCAGAACTGGCAAGAAATTGAAGATGAAAATGGGAAAATGTATTAGGAAAAGTTTTTGAGAAATCAGCTTGATGGCTAAAAATCTTCTTAAATACAATCAAAACTGATTTAATATCAATTAACAAAATGGTTTTTGAAACCAGAATATGTGTGAAATTATGACAGAAGTTTTCAATGGCTCTTGTATTACAACACCGCAGAGAAAAAAGATAGCTAAAATTTATGTTTACTTGCAGAAAATTACTCCTTAATATTTTTGTCTCCTGACATCCAGTTCCAATAAGTTTGTGAAAGCAGATGAGTAATTCCTATGTGCAACTTTATTTCCAGGGTTAGGTAATCAGTGTGTGAAGTGAATCCCAAACACGAAAAGTATTTCTTGATGTGCAATACTTACTCTCTCCAGTAAATCAAATAGTACTTGTAATTCCTTTGAGAATTTGTCAGAAAGCCATGAGATTTCAGTTGATGTCTAGCCTTGGAATCTTCAAAGGTTCATATAGGATGGTCAATCTTGTGTCAAATCCTTGTTCTCTCCTAATCACCAAGACCTCTCGCTGTCAGCAAGCAATGATCTCAGCTGTAGTTGCCTTACCTTAGAAGCGACCCATAGTTGTACAACAAAAATGAATAATCTATAGAGGGGCAGTGGACTGCAGCCTCTTAGTGCAGAAGTTCAGAGTTGTATGAGTTCTGCTGTTAACATATCCATGGAAACACCTAAGTTGTAAAAAGTAAGAAGGATCACACAATGAGATAAATCATCTGTTCTCAAACTTTGTTTTGAGGACCCCTTAAACTCTTAAAAATTATGGAAAAACGCAAAGAGCTTTTGTTTATGTGGGTTACATCCATTTATATTTATAGTATTAGAAGTTAGATCAGGAAAATCTAAGTATTGGGAAGCTTACAGGCACATGGTGCAGGATATGAGTTTCCAGTATCCTAATTTATATTGACGGATTAGAGTTTGTAATTGGCAGCAATTACTGTGTTCTTTTCCTTAAAGTAACTAGAATGTGAAGTGAAAATGTCCACCAAGACACAGATCCAAATAACCATACTTTGCCACTGTTTTTTTGAGACAATATGGTGTTCTGTCAAAAACGTGTCTAGTTCAACTTGCAACTTAAATACTCACACAGGTTGTTTTTCTTGAACCATTATACTTTGGTAGAGAGCAGAAGTGCTTTATGAGAACTTCTCAATTCATAACATAGAATATTAAAAACGAGCATACTCAAGAGTTGAGAACTAACAACTTTTAGTGTTTTATCAAGGGCATTCTTATGTGAAACTGGCTTTTTTTCTTAACTGCAAGCACATGGCAATGAAGAATAATACAACAACTACTAGGATAGTTTGGTGCCACTGCTTTGATTGGTGCTAAGATACCAGCTGTTCTACCCACATTGCTTTTGTACCATAGCACAAATGTCAATACAGTGGAAAAGACACTTATCAGCTTAATATTGTTATGAAAATAATTTTGTCTCTGTGGATTCCTTGAAAGGAATTGGGAACCCCCAAGGGATGCAGACCATACTTTGAGAATCCCTGATTTAAGAAATGCCATCATTCTGTCATTCAAAGGAAGCCTTATCAAGTACCTGATTATTGCCAGGCAGTTCTGAGCACATGGGATGTGTCAGTGAACAAGGAGCTCTGTCTTCATGGAGATTATTGTCTAGCAGGGTGACCATAGACAGTAAGACAATAGATAAAATAAATACATAAATTAGGAGATGCATTAGGAGATGATAAGTGCTATGGAAATATACAGGAGTACAGCAAGATAAGGGCAATTAGAAGTGCTCGAGGTGACAAGTAGCAGGTGGAAATTTTAGACTGATCAGGATAGACCTAATTGCAAAGGAAGCAAAGTCTTTGGAAGCGAAGTCTTTTTTAAAAATTTTATTTTTAAATTTTAATTCCAATTTAGTTAACATACAGTGTTATATTAGTTTCAGGTATACAATATAGTGATCCAACACTTAAATATAACACCCGGGACTCATCATGACAAGTGCACCCCTTAATCCCCATCAGCTATTTCCCCTGTCCCCTCCACACCTCCCTTATGGTAACCACCAGTTTGTTCTCTATAGTTAAGAGTGTTTCTTGGTTTGCCTCTCTCTCAGTCTTTTTTTTTCTCTTTCCTTTTTGTTTCTTAAATTTCACATGTGAATGAAATCATATGGTATTTCTCTTTCTCTAAATTATTTTGCTTAGCGTTATACTCTCTATCCCCATCCTTGTTGCAAATGCCAAGATTTCATTCTTTTTCATGTCTGTATAATATATATATATTATATATATACTACATTATATATTATATATATTATATACACTACATCTTCTTTATCCATTCATCTATCAATGGACATCTGGGGTCTTTCCATAGTTTGGCTGTTGTAGATAATGCTGCTATAAACATAGGGGTGCATGTAACCCTTTGAATTAGTGTTTTGTATTCTTTGGGTAAATACCCAATAGTGTGATTACTGGATTGTAGGGTTTCTATTTTAAAGTTTTTGGGAACCTCCATACTGTTTTCCATAGTGGCAGCACTCTAGTTTGCGTTCCCACCAACAGTGCAAGAGGTTCCCCTTTATCCACATCCTTACCAACACTTGTTTCTTGTTTTTGATTTTAGCCATTCTGACAGGTGTAAGGTGATATCTCATTATAGTTTGGATTTGCATTTCCCTGATGATGAGTGACGTTGTGCAAATTTTCATGTGTCTGTTTGCCATCTGTATGTTTTCTTTAGAGAAATGTCTGTCCATGTCTTCTGCCCATTTTTAATTTTTTTTTTTTTTTGGGTGTTGAGCTTTATAAGTTCTTCATATATTTTGGATACTATATCATCTGCAAGTATCTTTATCGGATATATCATCTGCAAGTATTCTGTAGGTTGCCTTTTAGTTTTGTTGATTGTTTACTTCATGGTGCAGAAGCTTTTTATTTTGATATAGCCAAAGAATTTATTTTTGCTTTTGTTTCCCTTGCCTCAGGAGATATATCTAGAAAAACGTTGCTATGGCCAATGTCAAAGACATTACTGCTTGTGTTCTCTTCTAGGATTTTTATGGTTTCAGGTCTCACATTTAGGTCTTTAATCTATTTTGAGTTTATTTTTGTATATGGTGTGAGAAAGAGGTCCAGTTTCATTCTTTTGCATGTAGCTGTCCAATTTTCCCAACACCCATTTGTTGAAGAAACTGTCTTTTCCCCATTGGATATTCTTTCATGCTTTGTTGAAGATTAATCAGCCATGTAATTGTGGGATTATTTCTGGATTTTCTATTCTGTTCTATTGATGGATGTATCTTTTCTTGTGCCAGTACCATACTGTTTTGATTACTGCAGCTTTGTAATGTAACTTTAAGTCTGAAATTGTGATACCTCCAGGTTTGCTTTTCTTTTTCAAAATTGCTTTGGCTATTTGAGGTCTTTGGTGGTTTCATGAAAATTTTAGGATTGTTTGTTCTAGTTCTGTGAAAACAGCTGTTGGTATTTTGATAGGGATTGCATTAAATCTATAGGTTGCTTTGGGCAGTATAGACATTTTAACTATATTTGTTCTTCCAATTCTTGAGCATGGAATGTCTTTCTGTTTCTTTGTGTTGTCTTGAATTTCTTTCATCAGTGTTTTATAGTTTTCAGAGTATAGATCTTTCACCTCTTTGGTTTATTATTTTTGGTGCAATTGTAAATGGGATTGTTTTCTTAATTTCTCTTTCTGCTGTTTATAATTAGTGTATAGAAATGCAATAGATTTCTGTATGTTGATTTTGTATCCTGTGATGTTACTGAATTCATTTATTGGTTTTAGTAGTTTATTGGTGGAGTCTTTTGGGTTTTGTATGTATAGTATCATGTCATCTGCAAATAGTGAAAGTGGACATCCTTGTCTTATTCTTGACTTTAGAGGAAAAGCTCTCAGTTTTTCGCCATTGAGTATGAATGTTTACTGTAGGTGTTTCATATATGGCCTTTATTATGTTGAGGTATGTTCCCTCTAAATCTAATTTGTTGAAGGCTTTTTTCATGAATGGGTGTTGTACTTTGTCAAATGCTTTTTCTGCTTGTATTGAAATGATCACATGGTTTCTATCCTTTCCTTTTTGATATGATGTATCACATTGATTGATTTGCAAACATTGAATTACCCTTGCAAGCCAGGAATAAATTCCTCTTGATCATGGTGAATGATTTAAAATGTATTGTTGGATTTGCTTGCTAGTATTTTGTTGAGGATTTTTCCATCTATCTTCAGAGATATTGGCCTGTTCTTTTTTTTTTTTTTTTTTTTGGTGTCCTTATATGTTTTTGGTATCAGGATGAAACTGGCCTCATGCAGTGATTTTGGAAGTTTTCCTTTGAAGCAAAGTCTTAAAGGAGACAGGGAGTTAGCTGTGTGGTTATCTGGTAGAGGATTTCAAACAAGGGAATAATCGTGTGAAGATCGGAGTATGCCTGACATGGTCAAAATAGAACAAGGAAGTCAATGAAGAGGGAGTGGAGGTGTTGATGGTGAAGTTTGGGGTATGTGGTCAGAGAAGGAAGAGAGGGAGCAGATCATGTAGAGAAATGGCAACTACTGGAGAAGTTGTAGCAGAAGAGAGACCTGATTTCTCTTATGTTTTGAAAAGATCATTTTTCTTGTTATATTGAGGATAGACTATACAGGACAAGGAAAGAAAATGGAAATTAAGAGACTCGTGCAGTAAGCTGATGAAAGACAATTGTGTTGGGCCAGGTGTGGAATAGGCAAGAAAAGGGAATCAGGTTTTGATATGGAGTGTAAGAGAGAAGTCAAAGGTAACTTCAAAATTTTTGGTTTGAATAACTGAAAAGATAGTATATCTTGTATACAAAAATTAACTCAAAATTCACCATAGATCCATGTATAAAATTATAAAACTTTTTGGAAAAAACACAGGAGAAAATCTTCATGACCCTTGTGTAGGCAAAGAGTTCTTAAACATGACACCAAAAGCATGATTCATAACATGAAAGTTCTACACATTGGACTTCATCAGAATTAAAAATTTTGCTCTGCGAAAGACACCATTCAGAAAATGAAAATAGGGCACCTGGGTGGTGCAGCCGGTTAAGCATCCGCCTTCAGTTCATGTCATGATCCCAGGATCCCAGGATCGAGTTCCGTGTCTGGGTCCTGTTCAGCGGGGAGCCTGCTTCTCCCTCTGCCCACCACTCCTCCTGCTTGTGCGCTGTCTCGCACTCTCTCTCTGTCAAATAGATAAATAAAATCATTTAAAAAATATGAAAATGAAAACAAAGTGACAGTATGGGGAAAATTATTTGCAAATTACATATCCCAAAAGGATATTTATGTATACATGGATGGAATTAGAGGATATTATACTAATATACACACACACATGCACATACTCTTTAAACTCAACAAGAAGAAAACAAGTTTGAAAATGAGAAAAAGATTTGAACAGATACTCCCACAAAAAATGGCAAATAAGCACATGGAAAAATGCTTAACATCATTAGCCATTAGGGAAATGCAAATTAAAGCCATTATGAGATGTTACAGTATATTATTAGAATGCCTAAAATAAAAAATACAGGCAATAGTAAGTGCTCATAAGGATGTGAAGAACTGAGTCTCATACATTGTTGGCAGGAATGTAAAATGGCATGGCTACTCTGGAAAACAGTTTGGCAGTTTCTTTCTTTTTTGTTGTTGTGTTTTGTTCTTATTTAAATTCAATTAATAAACATATGATGTATTATTAATTTCAGAGCTAGAGTTCAGTGATTCATCAGTTGCATACAACTCCCAGTGCTCATTACATCAAGTGCCCTCCTTAATGTCCATCACCCAGTTACTCCATCCCCCTACTCACTTCCTCTCCATCAACCCTCAATTTGTTTCCTATTATTAAGAGTCTCTTATGGTTTGTCTCCTTCTCTGATTTTGTGTTGTTTTATTTTTTCCTCTCTTCCCCTATGATCCTGTTTTGTTGTTTAAATCCACACATGAGTGAAATTTTATAATTGTCTTTCTCTGACTGACTTATTTTGCTTAGTATAATATCCTCTAATTCCATCCATGTCATTGCAAATGGCAATATTTCATTTTTTGATGGCTGAGTAGTATTCCAAAAAATATATGTATATATATTACATCTTCTTTATCCATTCATTTGTCAGTGGACATCTGGGCTTTTTCCATAGTTTGGCTATTATGGACATTGCTGCTATAAACATTGGGGTGCAGGTAACAGTTTGGTAGTCTCTTATAAAGTTAATTATCCACTTACCATATAACTTAGTAATCCCACACCTAGATATTTATCCTAGAGAAATGAAAATTTATATTCAATGAAAACCTGTATATGAATATCTGTAACAATTTTATTTGTAATAGGCAAAAATTGGAAATAATCCAGATGTCCTTCAACAAGTGAATGGATTAAAAAAACAATAGTATTTCTATATGAGTATTACTCAGCAAAAAAAGAAAAAAAAAGAGGACTACATGCAACAATTTGGATGGATGATGTCAAGGGTATTATATTATGCTAAGTGAAAATAGCCCATCTCAAAAGGTTGCATCCCATATGATTCCAGTTACATAACATTGTTGATATGATAAAGTTATAGCAATGGGGAACAAACCTGTGGTTTCAGGGGTTAGGGCTGGAGTAAGGAGGATGTGACTATCAATGGGTATAGCACAAGGGAATTTCTTTGAGGTAATGGAACAGCTCTATATACATTGTGTCTACTGCTGGTTATGTGATAACATTTCACAGAACTGTGTACCAAAGACAGAAAAGAGCACGTATTGGGGTGCCAGGGTGGCTCAGTCAGTTAAGTATCTGACTCCTGGTTTTGGCTCAGGTCATGATCTTGGGGTCATGGAATTGAGCCCCATTCCAGGCTTTGTGCTCAGAGGGGTGTCTGCTTGAGATTCTCTCTCTCCCTCTGCCCCTCCCACCCCCAATAAATAAATAAATCTTAAAAAAATACATGTTAAAACTAGTGAAATCCAAGTAAGGTCTGTATTTAGTTAATAGATTGCATCAATCCTAATTCCCTGGTTGTTATAATTGTAGTATAGTTATGTAATATGTTCTTTTGTGGGGAAGCTGGGAAAGTGTTCTCAGGAACTCTATAACTATTTTTGCGAATTCTCTGTGAGCCTAAAATTACTTCAAAATGGAAAGAAAAAAGATAGCCTTTTCATTAACTGGAATGAAAGAGGCTGCATACAGAGCCGATTTTAGAGGAGATGAGTTCAGTTTTGGATATCCTAAATTGGAGATGTCTATTTTATATGCTTATGTGTACAAGTCTGGAATTTGGGAGAGGAATCTGAATGAGATATACATTTGGAAAATGATATTTAAGGCCAGGAGATTGGATAAGCTCATCTAGGGCCGGAATATAAATCAAGAAGAAAAGCAGAGTCAGGACGGAGCCTTGGGATACTCCACTATCAGACGACTTGAGAAAATGGAACTCTGAGAAGGTCATAGTTTCAAGTGTAGTATTTCCCTTTTATTGAAAACTCTTTGGTGTGCATGCTTATGTGCATGTGTGCGTATGTACGTGTGTGTGAGTGTGTGTGTTTGTTTGTGGTTTGACAGAGTTCTGCTCCAACCAGTAGATAGTTTTACTGATAGATTTGAACCTCTTTTAGTTATTATGGTCTTCTTTCTCTGTTCCTCTGTAGTTTGTCAATTGCAGTAAAATTTTACAGTATATCAGTAAGAATGCCCCTCCCTTTCCATCACGTATTGAATTCTGGTCAATGATTTTACAACCTGTTCTCCTAATGCCTGCTACCTCAGGGATCGTATATGGTCATCTCAATTTTTTGGGAGAAACTAGCCTTAGTTCCATTAAAAGAGGATGGAGCATCTGTTGTGAGACTGCTTTCCTTAATGAGGAAATAAAGACAAAATCTAATTCACGTTTAGGAGAAATTTTCTCATTATCTTCTTATTTTGTTTTCCTGAAATCATGGCTCATTTATGGTCAGTCTCTGCGCTTGCCATTTTTGTCTTCCAACCAAATGTTTTATCTCCTTTGCCACTATCGTCCCATTATCATTGCTATTAAAAAATTAATTCACTTAGTTAACTGACTTTAGCTTCATGTTTAGGCAGATCACTGTAATTACGTTATAAGTTTAGGAGCCTTGCCTAGAAGGAAATTATAATCCCTCATGCATATGTTAGGAAACAAGAAAGGGCAAAAGTCAGTGATCTAAGCATCCATCTTCGGAAGTTGGAAGAACAGCAAACTATACCCAAAAAAAAGGAAAAAGGAATATTAATAAAGTTAAAGGCAGAAATTAATGGAATAGAAAAAACATATAGTAGAAAGATCAACATAAACAAGAGTTGGCTCTGTGCCAGAAAGAGGGACCAAAAAAAGAGAGAAGCTATAAATTACCAATATCAGGAATTAAAAATGAGACACCACTTTAGATCCTATAGACATTAAAAATATATAAGAAAGTATTATAAAAATTCATCCCAGTGAATTAAAAAATACCTGAAATAATTTAATTCCTAGTAAACACAATTTACCAAACTGACATCTATTTCTAACATAAGTAGAAATAGAAAATCTAAACAATCCTTTTGCAAATTGTCCATTTATACTCTGCCCATATTTCTATTGAGATTTTTGTCTTTTTAAAAAATTGATTGATGGGACTTCTTTAAATACAAATACATTAACCCTTTGTCATTGCAAGTATTTCTCCCAGTGTTTTACTTTCACATTTTATTCATAAAATATGGAAATTTGTGTTATAACTTATATTTGTTGAATTTTTTCATTGTAATTTCTTTGCTTTTATGCTCAGTCTATCCCTATATGATTTCTTCTAGTTTATGATGTTGATATGTGTGTATTTTTAAATTAATTCCTTAAAACTTGTGGAACTTAGTTTGATGTGTGACATGAAGCAAGTGATCATTTTTTTTCTCCTAAACTAGTCAATTTTCTCAGAATCATGTAAAATATAATCACTGATTTTTTTCCACTGGTTTGTAATACTTCCTTGACCAAATATTAAAAATTTGTGTATACTAGCGTCTGTTTCTTTTTAAATTTCTCTATTAATTCTTCTGTGGCATTACTCTTTGAAATTTTTGTCTTTCCCTTCACACCTTCTTTCAGAAGAAATTTAGAATAATTTTATCATGTTAAATATTCCATGCAATTTATGGAGGTATTTTGTTAAAGCTAAATGCTTTAGGGGTGAAACCTAGACATTTTAGTAGATATAATATATCAAAGTGCTAAGTACATATTTTGTAATCTGACATACATTTTCTGTAAAATGGGAATAGCAATACTTGATAGATTGGCTGGAAAGATGGAATAAACTGAAAATAGGATCTAGAACACATTGAACAATTCTTGGCATATAGTAGGTGCTCATTAATTAAAATAACTAAAAATTACTAACTCCCATTATTCTATGCCTCTTACTAAATGATGTCTTTTATTACCATTAGTAATATTTGGTGTTTCCATTGTTATATGTAGGATGTCTCTCCTTTTATGTAAATCTTCTATACTTTTCACCAAAATTCCAATTTTTTTCATATCAATCATACTTTTTTTGGATAGTTTTATTCTTAACTATTTTATGGTTTATATTGTTGTTTTATACAACTTGGTTTTCTCCAGTTACATCTGTTTGGTATTGATGCTATATAGGCAAGACTTTGAAAGTGTATATTCATCTTATTTAAATTTATCTGATTTTTTGCCAAAATTTAAAAAGAAGGTAAGAGCTTTTCAGTTGATTCTCTTATGGGCTATAGATAATGATGGTTTCGTGTCCTTATTTCCAGTAGTTACAGTGCTACTTCTACTTTCAATTTCCTTCCCATAATTGGGTTCAATAGAAGAATGATAGTAGTAGATTTGCTTGTTTTGATCTTTATTTTGAATGAGAATGCTTCTAATTTCTCACTGTAATTTGTTTTTTTGGCTGTTAATTTAGAATAGGTACTTATGCTGAGAAAGCACCCTCTTCCTAGTGCACCAAGTATGACTTTTTTTTTTTTTAAGATTTTATTTATTTATTCGACAGAGATAGAGACAGCCAGCGAGAGAGGGAACACAAGCAGGGGGAGTGGGAGAGGAAGAAGCAGGCTCATAGTGGAGGAGCCTGATGTGGGGCTCGATCCCATAACGCCGGGATCACGCCCTGAGCCGAAGGCAGACGCTTAACCGCTGTGCCACCCAGGCGCCCCTCCAAGTATGACTCTTAGGCCACAAACTCAGATGTGCAAGAAAAGTAACTGAAGTAAATTTGTATTTGGGGGCTTCATCCTGCCAGATGGTAAGACCTTGATCTCAGTTAACTAGTGTTATTCCTCCCCTTTTCCAAAGGGTTTACATTGTGCCAGGGTGCGTCGGGTGGGACATGGTGGGGAGGGGTGGTGGCGGCGGGAAGGCATCTATCCCTGTGCCTCCTTCTCTGGTCTCTTCCTCCATTTCTCTCTCCTCTCACACTCAGCTTTGAGGCCAGGGTACTAGGGTCCAGGCTGCGAGGAGCAGGAAAGGTTGTGGATTCTTTCCGTTTTCTCTCTCAGATTGCACTGGGATGTGGCAAAAAGCAAGGAGTGTTCAGAGAAGTTTTTCTTGCCTTGAGCTCCCTGGTCTTCCCTTAACAGCTTGTCCTCCTGTTGTAACTTCCACAACTTAGTAGCTGTGAAGTGAAGTCAAAGTGAGGCATGGAGGGACGCCTGGGTGGCTCAGTCGGTGTTATACGCAAATAATGAATCATGGAACATTACATCAAAAACTAAGGCTATACTGTATGGTGACTAACATAACATAATAAAAAATTATTATTGCAAAAAAAAAAGCATCTTTCCTTTGCCTCAGGTCATGATCCCAGGTGGGATTGAGTCCTGCGTGGGGCTCCTTTCTCAGCGGGGAGCCAGCTTCTCCCTCTTCCTGCTGCTCCCCCTGCTTGTGCTCTGTCTCTCTCTGACAAATAAATAAATAAAATCTTAAAAAAAAAAGTGAGGCATGGAATGTGGAGTTTTGGGAATGAGAAGGAGGGCGAGGATCCAGGCAGCAGTAGAAACACAGGAACAAAGGGAGAGGCGAGGATGGAAGGAAGGAAAGGTCCAGTAGCAAGTAGAAAGAATAGGTCTGGGTCAGCTTAAGTTGGCTGCTCTTACATATAAGCAAATTTGCCAGCTCTTTCTAGTGAAGGACTTCCTGTATTTCACTTAGAAATCATGAAAAAGAAAAGTAGGCATAACCCAAAGAGCTTCCCTTTTGCAATATTTTGAAATACAAATACACACGTTTTAGATTTTGTATTTAAGTATATATAAAGCTTTCACAAAGGGCAGAAAACTGAGGCAGTAAAAAATGAAAATGCGAAGAACAAGATTTTGACCTGTAGCTCTGATTTTGATACATCATAGCTTGGAAGAGCAGAGATAAAATTTTATTTTGTCGCAGTGTATTTAAACAAGAGAATGTTTTGATTTCCCTGGGAAGAGAAGTCTACTCTACATTCTTTCCAGTCTTTGAAGAATACAGCAGGCAGGACAGCTAGCTCTGGGGTAACTGATCAGTCGTGCAGCCTTCTTTCTCCAGATCACAGGTTGCCATTTAGTCCTTAAGCTGCCGTTTTGTGCTGTTATTTTTTACTCCGTATCTGATTCGTTCTGAGTCATGGGGAGCACACTCTTATTGCAATGAGGTGCACTGCAGAGAGGTCTGGCCTGCTTGTTCTGCACCATTAAATGCCTGCTTGTGTCTTTCTATCAGAAATGGCTGGGAGAGTTACAACACCGGGAAAAGAAAATGCGGGTGCCAGGGTTCTGCCTGGGACGACTTGAATTAAGAGAAATGGGCAGAACAAAGAGAGTTTTCTGGGTTTTTCCTAGGAAAAAAATAATGGACTATTGTGCTTGATGGGCATCTATATCTCTTGTGTGTCATTCTCAAGCAGTCGAGGTACCATATTGGTAACAGCATTCTTTCCTATGAAAGATTCCATTTGAGTATGTCTGGGTCCAATCGGAGGCTGAGGTGGGGAGATCACCTCAGTGGCAGAACAGCACTACCCAGCATCAAGTCTCCTTGATCATTAGTCTTCCCCAAATATGTTTGTTTGTAATCTCTCAGTAGAGAATTGAAAGATATCATCCCAGACACACTGAAGGGACATGATTTTCCAGGATGTGAGGGGCTTCTGTCCATTAAGAATCTGCTGAAGCTGAGCATAGCTTGAAAAATTTAAACTGAATAGAAGTAGCCCTGTGCTCAATGAGAGTTTCTGCCAAGGAGATAGGACAAAGGCATTATTCCTTGAGGATAACAGCTACATTTCTCTCCTTTCCTCCTCTCTGTACTTGGTACAATTATTTTTATGTTACATTTAAAAGATGGAGACAATGAATCAAAAACTGACTCTTTGACCTCTCTATTGCCTCAAAACATGAAACTCCAATGGATCTGCGGTAGCGGTAAGACTTCCATTCACCAGAGACAAGAACCGTAACACCAGTAAAATGATAGAAAAATGCAGTTTGTTGCATTAGTGGCAAGCAATTGGAACAAAATGTATTAGTAGTTTAGAAACCATTCTGTGTGTGATTATCTATGTGCTTTGTATTAAGAAGAAATACTCACAATGCAAGGACGTGGGGGATAACCATCTTTTCATTGGCAGGAGAACTTTTACTTGAGAGTCCTATAGTTATAAGTTATAAAAAAACAAATTTGCCTCTGAAACAGTGTAGCTTGCAGTAAAATTCATTTTCAGCACTTCTTCTGAATTCAGCTCACATAGCCTTCTTGTAGGCTATAAGGAGGTTCAAGCTGTTCTAAAACAGTCATCACGATCCATTACACTTTGTTCCCTGTAGCTTTTGTTCCCAGTTGCATGTGATACTGTAGTTGTGAAAGAAAATTTAAAATGCATGCTGACTTTACATATGGAAGGATTATAGTTTTGCTTGTTCAAAGCATTTTCACATATACCATCTAGAATCTGGTATGAACAACCCAGGGCAAAGATAACATTTTGAAAGAGGATACCAAATTAATATTCCTTTTATGTTAAAAGAAATATCTTAGGAGAAAAAATACTTCTTGAATATGCAGCTTGGTTTATATGTGGGAAACAGAAAAATTCAAGCCAATAATTTAAGCCCCAAAGGTTTACTGCAAATACCTATGTCAGTGAAGCAAAAGCAGTTTGCCTTTTAAAAAATTTTTAGGGGCGCCTGGGTGGCACAGCGGTTAAGTGTCTGCCTTCGGCTCAGGGCGTGATCCCGGCGTTATGGGATCGAGCCCCACGTCAGGCTCCTCTGCTGTGAGCCTGGTTCTTCCTCTCCCACTCCCCCTGCTTGTGTTCCCTCTCTCGCTGGCTGTCTCTATCTCTGTCGAATAAATAAATAAAATCTTAAAAAAAATTTTTTTTAGAAATAATTTAAAAAGTTATCCCTCATTGGAGATTATATGGATTCCATTTCTAATTAATGCTGAAAGTATCCTATAATATTTTAAATTATGTTTGAATACAATTATTCTCTTTTTGGATGTTGCAGATCATAGAGAAAGACCCGTTTTTGAAAGGATTAGAAAACAATGAGGAGCAGACACTAACTTTCATGCTACTTTATCCCTTCTAAGTTTAGGGAAAACTCAGTGTTTTCTTCCAAGAACCAACTCCTGCTCCTGTGCTCAGTATTGCTTGATGTTTTCTAGTCATTCAGTCTTCTTTGAGACCACTTTCTTTTCTTCTCTGTGCGGTTGCTAAGTCCCACAACTGTTCTCTTGTAAAGCTGCTCTCCACAGCATGTCAGAATTTTATGTCTTTGAAGGAGGTTCCTGGAGTCCAGTTTATTCAACACTTTTAAAGTACGATAAACTTTTCTGCAAATGATACCCAGAAGCCCTCAAATTACTACTACTACTACTGCTACTACTATGACAGCTGATTTGGTTGAAGCAAGGATGGAAGGGAGGGTCACGGTTCTCTATCTGTTTGGTCCATTCTTGCTGGCCTGCTGTCGCCTTCAGAGATGCTTTATTGAATCCTAAGGGATCCTTAGAGTGGAAAAAACAAGGGTTCAGCGGTTAAGTGTCTTTACCAAGATCATTAAGCCAGTAATTACAGAACTGGGGCTAGAAGTCAAGTTAAAGTTTAGTGCCCTTTGGTTCCATTACTCCTATCATCACTGTTACCACCTGATACCCGCCTTAGTTGTTTTTTTTTTTAAAGATTATTTATTTATTTATTTATTTATTTATTTATTTATTTATTTATTTAAGAGAGAGAGTGCACAAGTGGAAGGGAGGGGCAGAGGGAGAGGGACAAGCAGGCTCCCCAACATGGGGCTTGATCCCAGGACCCCAGGATCATGATCCGAGCCAAAGGCAGATGCCTAACTGACTGAGCGACCCAGGAACCCCTGATACCTGCCTTATTGCAGCACGTTCTTAGTAGTCTTGAATCTCTGCTGTTTTGCTTCCCCATTTCCGTAAGCTATTTTGTGTTCTTTATATCATTTCTGTGTGCCACAGCCTCCTGTGGCTCCCTATTAACTATAAAATCAAGCCTAAGTCTTTATGGATTCACTTCAGGCTCTTTATAATCTGAGTTTTTTTCTTACACTGTTCCCCAGTTTACAGCCACCCTGCCACCCAGGTTGGCTTCTCTTCTGATCCTCTAATCACCTCCTAGTCTTTCCTTATCTTCTTTCCTCTACCTGAAATGCTGGCTTTCATCTATGCTGTCCTTCAAGCTGAGATCCTTGAAACCTGTTCTGACTATACCCATTCACTTTCCCCTTTTGTCTTTTCAAGGACTGTATTCTGTAAAATTTTATTTGCCTTTTAAATTTCACATAGGTAAGAATATGTATTGTTTCATCAGTAAAAATGTAAGTTCTCCTAGGACATAGGGCATGACTTATTTTGTACATAATACTGGCACCATACTGTGTGACAACCAGCTCTATTTTGTTAGTGAATTAAATTGGACTGGAATAATGAAAAACTGTCCCTGCTCTTGATCCACAGGATTCCACTGCAACATTTTACATGAAACTGATGATGATTACTCCAGTTGACTCTTAACCATTTCCTTTTCCACCATAAAAAACTGGATCTAAGATTTTCTATTTGATCACTTTCTGTAACTATGCCATCAGCCTAATCATCAAACAATTCTAATTGAATATAAACAGATGTCAATGATAATAATTATATAAATGTTTTATTGCAAATACCTATCTCTATAGGTTTTCAATATATGTCTTTAAACTTACATAGTATAATGAATATAATTCCTTGTCAAATTAATAAGCATCACAACCAAAAGCCATATTTGCTCCTGGAACAGATGCTGTCTTTAATACGTCTCTCATGTCCAGATTACAAACTGAGGCGGGACTCCATGCCTCATCTATCCATATATCTACAATTGGAATTCAGATGGCAGGGTTATTTGAAATGAAAAATGGAGTCAGAATTCTCTTTGGTTATTGGTTTGACAATGAGGGATCATTTTGCTAATTAGGTTATATGGTGCATTTTCTTCAACATACTTTTGTTAATACCTTTTTAAAAAAAACATGCAAGCTACAGATTTAACTTGATTTATTGAAAGTGTGTTAATAATACTATCTTAGTTTTCCCAGCCTGTTTTGAGTATATTAGGCTAAAGAAGATCCCTCTAGATGAAAGAGAGTAAGAGGTATAATTAATAGTTATTTGATTAATCTTGGCAAAGTGTTTTTGATATATTCCCAGAAATTGAGAAACTGATATCTCTAATGATGGGTAACAAGTCTCTTCACAATTCAGGATGATTTCCA
Source organism: Ursus maritimus (assembly GCF_017311325.1). Classification (NCBI taxonomy): domain Eukaryota; kingdom Metazoa; phylum Chordata; class Mammalia; order Carnivora; family Ursidae; genus Ursus; species Ursus maritimus. Next base: position 31,123,197 of record NW_024426663.1, on the reverse strand, counting down.
TTCCTTTCCTTTCAACAAAATTGAGGAAGATCTAATTGAGTTGTCAGCTGATGGATCACAAAATTAGTATTTGAAGATATGCCATTGTGTGGTTTTGGCATGTAAAGTGGGAGAAGTTCAAAGAGTTGAATGACATTTTATAGCAAATTTTGCTCTAATACCATCTATTTATATGTTTGAATAAGATTCTCAGAGCTCCCAAAAAACATATTAGAATGGGTACTGAACCCAGTCTCATTATAGCAATTAATAATTATCCACCAAAACATGAAATGAAATGAAAAATCCTCATTCATTCCATTAACAAAAGAATTTCCAATTTTTAAAATGTTTAAAATTTATAATATATTTATATTGCTTTTCATAAAGTACATATTAATAATAATTGTAGTAATAACTTAATCCCCCAGAAGGAAAATTTTGCCTTGAAGGATGAAATGACATCAGTAAAGAATTTTCAAGTATAAAAATATTTTATATGAAAATATTCTGTGGGGAAGGTGGAATGGAAAAATGACCTCTTGGAGAAAAAAGAATGATATAAAGTTTCTAAGTGTTGAAGATCAGCTTGTTCATATATATATATATATTTTTTTTTTCAGTGAATGCTATTGGGTAACAATAGTTTTGGTATTTTCTTGGATACATTATTCCATGATTTTAAGATGTCAATATTTATAATATACCAGAAATCAAATCCTTTGTAACTATTTAAATTAAAAATAAAAGAATTTAGATGTGGATTAACAGTGTGCGAGTGGGTACATAGTTTCCCAAATTATTTTATAGGAATACATAAGCAGAATCTTGGGAACTCCTTTGGCCAAGAAGTACAGCCTCTGTAGCCTTATCTGGTGGCTGCCACTCATTTGCTCTCTGCTTCTAACATATACTGATCCTTATTCATTTCTCCGAATGCCTCTAATTGCTTCCTGCCTAGGAATTCACCCCATCCCTATCTACTCGGTGGCACCAGTCTGCCCCCAGGACTGGCTCAGCCACCCTTTCCAGATGATGTCTACTTGCTCCTTCTGAACCAAGCTTTGGTGATAGGTCTTAGGGAAGTGTTCTCTAAGATTACCAAAGTCAGATTCCCTAGAATCTCCCCTAACTCCATAACACCTGGATCTTTTTCTCTGTATCTCTTATCACAATTATTATTTTAAAATTGATGTAAATCCTTTAAGGGCAGGGACTGACTCTGTCTTACTCACTGCTGTATCCCAAGAGAATCCAGCACAGAAGTGGTGTTAAAGAAAAAATTATTCATAACCCTTGTTAAAGGCGATCAGGCAGACTTGATTCAGTACTGCTGTGGTAGGTGTAGACACTGCTTTGACAGAATTTTGCAGTGGGGAAGAGAGATTGGATTCATCTTCGAATACCCCATAGGCAAGTGGGAATTTATAGCCGAGGAGTAGTGTGGGAGTGAGTGGATGGAAAATTACTTAGAGGAAACATCAGGGATCAGGGCCGTTTTGGCTAAATCAATCTAACTGTATTCTTACTGAAGACGGACCAGGGTGTTGGGACATGATCAGGTGTCAAGGGTGGGAGGTTCTCGTTAAACAGACTAAGCAGGGTGCTTACTAAGACTGGATTTTACAAGGAAGTGCACAGATGGATCTAGGAGAAGGTTCAGGAGCCTGACTCACATTTGGTCAAGCAAAGAATCTTTGTCAGTGGGTTCATAGAAGTGACTCAGTATTTGTTGAATAGATGAATAAACAACACAGCTTATCCTTAATAGCTGTCTGTGGCCACAGATACTTTTGTAGAGTATTATTAATAATTTAAAAAGGAAGGATTTCTTTGTTCATGAATGATCTCAAGGAAACCTTACAAATAGTTCCAGGGATCAAGTAAGATTATGTACAAGAAAAGATTTGGAGGAGTTAAAGTCAATATCCAGTGTTGACTATTTCATGTAAACTCTCTGCATCAGGTGGGTTCTCTGGGAAACAGTCACCAAGATGTGCTGAGACATGCAGGAGATTTGTTGAGGAAAATGCCTGTGAAAGATAATGGGGAGCGAGAGCAGAGGGAGGTGAGGAGAGCTGCAGCCTGTGAAACGAGTCAGCTGCCTGTGAAGGAGAAGGGGAAGGAAGGAGGATTTGGCAGGGAGTCTCAGACTGCAGTGCAGTTCTAAGAATGTGTCAGCTGGATTCATGGAGAGTTCTCCAGCCCAAGTCAGCCGTTACTGGAGTCTCACAGCCACATGGTGGACTGCACTAGTACCCATGTACAGCCAAGTCGTGGGGCGGTCTAGGGGAAGCATGGCCTTGGTGCAGACATGATGGTGGATCCACAGGGCTGCAGCAGGGGCTGTTGATCCAGTCCACTCCTGCCAGCAGGAGATCTGAGTGGCGCATTTCTCACACACAGAAATTTGGAGGAATATCATCTGCACAACCATGTTTTAATTTATCTATCAAGTCATGCTACTCAGGGCTGACATTCCCTGATTTCCAGTTTGTAATTCATGGGTGTATTTTTTTGACTAGGACTGAATTTATTCAATTAATGCCACCAAGTTTTCTAGCCTACCAGCTATTTGCCATCACTTCATTGCATAGCGCGGACAGCATGGATCCCACTTCTTTGGGGCCACTGGTCCATTTACTACCTGGAACTGACAGGCTGGTCCTTGGTTATTCCAGTACTGGGTCAGGGAACAGCAAAAAACTAATGAGGAGTGAAGACCTTTAGCAAACGGTCTTTCATGGTTGTAAAAGCTCTCTATATTAAACACTTCCTAGTTTTATAACAATGGGAATTCAAAGAAACAGAAATATAGAAACACTTAACTATAAAAGTGCCTCCAATAGCTGATAACTGTTACCTGGCAGTGAGTTCATCTTTGGAGAAGTATGGAGACACAGGACATAATGTCTTAGCACTCATAAAAGGCCAGAGAAGACCAGCTCCTGTCTTCTTCTTAGGGATGCATCTGTCCTCAGTAGTTATAACTGAACCATCAGTTCCTTTTGTCTCTAGGGGAATTTTGTTAATGGTTCTGCTACAATCCACCGTCAAATCATCCTTGGAGTAATGGTTTCAAGTCCGATCACCATGGTGATGGCACATGGGTCAGTTTGCACTCTTGCATGACCCAGACTTCACAGACCTTGATATTAGGCCGAGCTCTGTAGTCACTTTTGGAGATATGTAATTATAAAGCAGTCATGTAGAGCACTAATACTAATCCTGTGAAGGCCTAGTATTAAAGTACGATTGAGGGCTAAAAAACTTTCAAATTTGTGCTCTTTTATCTGACATCCCCTCCTTAAGGTAGCCTGGTTTTGAGTGGCTCCATAATTGCATGGTAGTTTTGCTGGGTGTTTCTTTTTTCTTTCCTCTGTCCTGATTTTTTATATCAAACTATTTGAAGGCCTTTCTGAAATAGAATATTGGTTAGGAAAAGCAAAACATACATTTTTTCCATATATGGTAACCACCTATTTTCATTATCAAAGGAATAAAAGGGTCTCTGGTCAGGACAAGATCAGAGAAATGAGTGAAGGGGTTCCAAAGGAAACAAAAATTAACAATACATACATACATACATATATAAATCCCTATAGTATCTTACATATGCTATGTGCTAAAAAAAAAAAAAACCAACTCAGGATCAGAAACCTCTCCTGATTTCTCTTTTGTTTTATGGATTACCATGGTGATAGGAGGGGGAGAGAAATAGGGGAGAACTAGAACTAATTATAATAACTGAAGCTTATAAAAATCCATGTGGTTATTTATTTACTTGGACATTGACTGATCCCTATTATGTGAAGGATACCATCTTCTAAAAAAGTCTCTTTCTAGCACCTACCCAGTCCTTCCAGAACTTCAGAGTTGTGGTTGATGGAGAATAGGTTCTCGTGTCCATAACACTTTTCGGTTTCACGCATATGATATTTGGCATGAAGAACAAAATCTATAATATCTGGGGTTATCTGAGGGTGTTTAATGGTGTCAGGCAGGAATTGGAGAAGCTCACATGGAGGGACCCTTTTCAGCTAGCTGCCTTTTCAGCATGTAGAAAGAACCTGTGCTCCAGAGAGAGAGAGGGAGGTGGGCGGAGGGAACAAGCCCTAATCGTCAAGGCACATGAATACTGCAGAGCTGACCAGAGGAAGCAAAATCTTTCATGCTAATCAGTGGTGGTGATTTAATCCTCAATGATTATGCGTCAGCAAGTGCATGGACCAAGAGTGAGGGCTGTCTGTGACCAGAGACAAGAGGCTTTGAGGACAGGAGATGTCACAGCACAGTGGAGAAAGAGGGAAGAGGGACAAGGACGATGGGACTCAGTATCCTAGATACTGCTTCCTAGTCACTCTGATGAAGACAGCTTCCTGAAATGTGCTCTACAGAACACCAGTTCTGGGGATGTTGAGATAGGACACACCAAAAAGAGGAGTCTGTGGTCAAATAAATTAGGGACACACTATCTACCATATTCTCTGAGGTGGAGATGTGTAATGTACATTAGTTATATGAAGTAAAGAAAACATTCTAACTTTATTTAAACCCAGTGTTTCTTAAACCTTTTTGAATATAGAACCTTATTTTTGTTTGCTCATTTGTATATTTATTATTAGCATCTTGAGGGAAGTGTGTCCTGTTGAAATGCCATGTTAATGGTTATTAGTTAAAGTCTGGATCAGTGAGAATTGGATATCAGACCCCAGTAAATGGCCTTTCAAGTTCTTGCATATATATCCAACCCTAGCTGTGCATCTGGATTGTCTGGTGGAATTTGGAAAAAAAAATGGCCATTCTGGATTTCACCCCAAATCTAAGAAATCTGAACCCAGGTGATAGGGCCTTAGAGTCTGTATTTTAAAAATATTTCCTGGGTAATTCTTATGAGCCGGCCTAGCAGTGTTCTATGGATCAGCATTTAGAAACCATTACATTATAGTGTTTGGGTTCAGTTGTTCCAATGAAGCTTTTGTTGCCCCTGTCAAGTCCAGGCTAAATAATCCATGTAGGTAGTGTCATATAAACCAAATATAGCCTACCTGTATATCAGAGTCAAAATTCTGGGGCCCAAAGTTGGCAAAATGAGGTAACCTTTTACCTGCTAGAATTCTGCCTCAACAAACCTAATGTTTGTCGGAATGTGTTGTCATTTATTTTTAACTTGAAAAAAAGTGTTATTTGAAGGAATTGGATGAAGGATTGGTGAAGGATAGCATACAAAATAGCCTTATACGTCTTCAATATGGAAGGATTTCATGTAGGGAGATATAGGCCAACTTGCCCTTTTAATATTTCAGTAGCAACAACTCCATTATTGAACATGGAGTGGCATTTAAGTGCAGAGAAATCCTTTATAAGGCAATCTATTCATGCCGTCTGCTCCTGAGCATCTTCCGTGGAGCCTGCATTATTCTTACAGTCTGGCTTGACCCTTTCCTTGAAGGTAGTGAAGCACGAGTGCCGATGGTTCTGATAGATTCCTTATACTTAGCTAAGGTACAGTTTGTGGTCAGAAGCAACTGTGTCTAATAACTGTGATATTGCCAGTAATGATTCAGAGCAGTGATAATTACAGCAGAGTAGGTAGGGTTGGTACTTTAAGAAAAATCCTACTAAAATAAAAAATCTAGAATGTTTCTGTAATATGAACTCATTTTATCATCAAAATAAAGTATGAAAAATATGATAAAATATCATTTTGGTCTAATACGTGGGAGAATAATTCACATTTGCTAAGCTATTCGGAGTACCTCAAGTGCAATGTTTTTCCTTATGGTCTTTTACATACGAGAATTAATTCCAAGATAGCAAACCTAGATGAGAAGACCCTGAATGCTATTAGATGAGAATTTTGCTTCTGAAGCAGAAATGGCCAGGCAGAAAAGGAATGTGATAATTGAAAGCAGTGCTTCCGAAAACTTTAATGTATATACCAATCACCTGGGATCTTGTTAAGATTCAGAGTCTGGCTGAGGATGGGAGAGGTAGGGCCTGAGATTCTGCGTTTCTAGCAAGCACCTGGGTGATCTCTTGCTTTATGTACTACAGTGGTTTTCAGAAAGCTTTCCTTTTCAGGGGCATATTTTATGATTTGGCTATCAGATTGGTAATCCTTGGTATGAATTGGTGACAATATATTGTTAATCATTTTATTATGTGTGAAGACAGGGTGGACACAGGAATTACTAAATTTATATTGAGTTATTATATGTTGAGTTAATTTTGTTGTTATTGATGGCATAAAAGAAATTAGTCTTATCTTAGATACATCCCAGATTTTTTTTTCACAGTTTGCCTTTTTTCTTTGATTTTATTTAATGTCTTTATCCAGATACACGTTTTAAGTTTGTATTGCCTTCTGGGTTCTGCATCATGTTTGGAGGAGCTTTCAGTCCAAAATTCTAAAAATATGCACCCATATTTTCTTTCAGTACTTCTTTGGCTTCATCTTCTGCTTTTATTCCAATTAAAATTTTTAGCAGCTTTATTAAGGTATGATGTATGTACCAAGAAGTTCACTCATTGTAGGTGTACAATTCAACAACTTTTAGTGAGTTCAGAGTTATGCAGCCATCCTCACGATCTGATTTTAGAACATTTCCATCACCCAGAACATTCCTTGTGCCATTTATAGTTATTATGATTTTTTATTTATCTGAAGTTTATTTGCTTAGAAAGAGTGGGATAGGAATCTAGCTTTATTATTATTTTTTTCAAATGGCTAGCCTGTTGCTTCAATATCTCTACGTCACAGAGTTGAAATGCCACCTTTTATCATAAATTAAATTATCGTATATACCTGTGTTTAGGTCTATATTATATCACATTCCATTAACTGCTTTATTAATCTGTGATGATTATATTTTATAAATTAGTGAAACATTATGATGTTTTAATTGTGGACATGCTAGTTTCAATTATTACTCTTTTTTTTTTTTTTTCAGATTTTCTCCAAATATCTTGTATATCTATCTTTAGGTCATTTTGTCAAGTTTTCCCATTTCCCCACAAAGTAAACGTTTTGGTATATTTTAATTGCCATCACATTGAATTTATACATTCAGTAGGGAGAATTGACCTCTTTACAAGTGTGAATTCCTACCTAAGAACAAAGCGTGTCTTTTTATTTAAGCAGTCTTTTTTTTGTCTCTGAGTTGAGTTGAAAAATTGTCTTCATTCAGGACTTTAGCATAGTTTTTGCTATTATTCTAAGGCATTTATTTTTTTATCAATATTCAAACTGGAATTAATATTTGTAAAGTGCTTATGATTATTAAAAATAAATAAAATATTATTTGTACCTACCCACCCTATTAATCCTGTTTCTAATTTTTTTTTCAGTTGGTTCTCTTTTCAAAATATGTAATGATATAATGTATAAGTAATAATGTTGGTGGCTCTCATGGGCATCTTTATTTTATTCTTGAATTTACTGGCAAGGTTTCTAGTCTTTTACAATTAAGCATGAAGTTGAATGTTGGTGGTTTATATTAATATCTATTTCACTAAGGATTTGTTTCTTTTCTTTTTTTTTTTTAAATCAGAAGAAACACTAAGCTTTATGAAAGGCTTGCTTTTCTGTTTAAAATTTTCAGGAATATTATTCTATTCTTTTTAGGAAAGTCTTCTTTGGGATCTGTTTGTTAGTGTGTTTTGCACAGTGATTGTTCCTTAATTTTGTCCTCTGTTTCAGTGACATCAGGCTACATGTTGGCTCCCCTTTGTTTGTCCCTTATAACTACTATCCTTATGTCACTTTGTCTCTGTTTTTTGTCTCTTCATTGTGTGAGTTTTCCCAAGGCTTTCTTACAGATCACCAACTTCATTCTTTCCTATTTTTATTATGTTTCTTTCTCCTTTTATCTTATTGGTAGATCCTTAATAATTTTCCTGAGATGTACAATTTTACTTAAAAAGTTAAATTCTACTGTCTTTCAACTTTCTTTTCTACTTTCCTTCCTCCTTTTTTTTCTTCTTGTTTTATATACTATTATGAATATTTGAAGAATACTAGGTATTCATAAATCATGTAAGGAAAATAAAAATAGAGATCTCAATCATCCCTTGTATCAGATAGCAATTTGTGTATAGATGCATCTGACTGAACCGGACTACATTTAGCTTAAACAAATAACGACTTGACATTTTAAACCTAACAAGAAGCCGAGAAGTAGACTGTCTGGGAAGGCAAGTAATGCTTCCTCCAGTGTCTTCATAGCTGCATTTTTTAACTTCATGGTTGCCTCCTGATTGTAAGATGACTACCTCTACTACAGTACCACTTTGGAATTCCAGGTATAAGTAAGGGAAAGGGCAAAAGATGTTGCTGGCTGAGTGGCTCCCTTAATAGTGTGTTGCTGGGAGTCATGCACAATGACTTGTGCTTTCTTCTCGCTGGCCAGAACTCTGTCACTTAGACACTTCGGGCTTTGAGGAAGACTTGGGAATGTAGTTTAACAGTGGGGCACGTTGCCATCCCATTCAAAATAAGGATACTATAAGAAAGGAGAGTGGATATCAACAGACACCCAGCAGCTTCTGCCACTCTCCTGTTCTTATACGTCTGCTTACAATGATGAGGCCAGGAATATCTCCTTTTCATCTTGTTCAGTGTAATATCAATATACATTCGCAGTCTTCAATTCACATCACCATCCATTTTGGTAAGGACCGATTCATACACAAATGTGTGAGCTGAAGCTTAGGGCCTTCCTAATAAGAATGAAGGTGTCTTTTGTCTTTTTGTGTGAACAGTATTTGGGGAACACTAAGCTTTTTTTAATTTTTCACATTTTACCCAGTAACATTCTAAGCATATGTCTGTTGTTCTATTTGATGTGCATGAGTTTCAGACTGTAAATCTGATAGAAATGAGAAAGGGGTAAAGGAAATGGGAATAATCAAAGTTTATCAAGGATGCATACCAGCACTTAATTGTTAAATAGCACTGGTCAGAACTTTATAATGCTTTGACCATAAGATACGGTTAAAGAATAAAATAAACGTATACATGACATTAAAGCAGAAATGTTAATAGTTGTGTTGCCAGTATTGACTGAGTAGCATGCACTAATATTTGGGAAAATGCTGTTATTTTCCTGCATAGCCATCCTCTGGGAACATATGATTTTCTCACTACAAGGATTTCTGTCTTGAAATACACTGTAGCAGAGAACCATTATAGACTTTTAGCATAGTAATAATGCTATTTTACCTATTTTAAAAATATATTTTCAGAGGATGACTCTCATAGTTTGGTTTAAGTTTTTGTAGGGCCTGAAGGTTAGTGAAATTCTTAGGCCTTCTTTAAGGAAAGAATATAAAATAGGTACAGATGTGAAAGTTTATTTAAAATGAGAGAAGATAATAAAAATAAATTATAACTTAAAAAGCTGACAAATAGGAGTGCCTGGGTGGGTCAGTCAGTTGAGCAGCTGGCTCTTGATTTTTGTCTCAGGTCATGATCTCAAGGTCCTGGGATTGAGCCCTGTGTCAGGCTCCTGAGCACAGAGTCTGCTTGTCTCTCTCCCTCTGCTCATCGTCTAACTCTCTTTCTGTAGCTCTTAGAAAAAAAAAAAAAAAGCTGACAAATATATGTTTCATAAAAATCTAGAAAAGTAATGTAGTATTAATTAAAATACTAATTGCTTAACTTACCTCTCTAGTACTTTTTAACCCCTGGTGGTTTTTTTTTTCCTTTTTTTTGGCTGTAAAATCTTTGATCATACTCTTCATATGATAACGGTTTTGTACTATATTCTATAGAGAGGATAGAAAGAGAATTTAATCTTTCCTCTATCGTGATTGATCAACATTTATTTCTTTCATAATAGTTTAGAAAAGTGTTGGTTTCACTACTCATTGGTAATGTCATGTAATAATTAGGGTTCTTGTTGAACTTTGGAAAATCTCTGTTAAGATTCTTTGATATGTTAGCAATAAAATTTCAGGGCATTTTAAATTTTCTTATGTGGTAATTATTCTTAAGTACGTTTTGAAATGATGAGTGTCATCAGCACATCATGGGTCGTCCTCGTTGTCCTGGCACATTATGAGTTTTGTTTTGTGACAGAAGAGAAATTCCATTTTGACTAGGCATTGATGAGAATCATATTTTTTAACTGTTATTTTATATGTCTGATGCTGAAAGTATTTTCTACAAACCAGCTTCTGGCTCCTTACATATCACAGTATTCTACTACTACCCACAAAATTCCAGTGTTGGGCCGCATAGGACACATTCACATCTCAATATGACATCTACCCTTGCACCATTATGTCCTGACACTGAGTTGATACAGTGGAGTATTCCTAAAACTCTTCCCACAGTAGGATAGCTGTCCATAACTTGTCTATGCAGGAAGTGTCTCTGTGAATCACATAAAGGTAGTCTATCAACTCAGATAAAATGTATCCCCCAAGTGAACTTATACTTAACTGGATCTCCAAATGTCCATAGCCACTCCCATATCACACGATAAGACTGGAGGCATGGAGTGGAAGTTGAGGTGAAAAGAGTCAGCAACCTTAACCAACTGCTGTGAAAATATCTTACTTTGGCAAATTTTACAGATTTGCTGAAAGAAAGAGTAGCTGTAAGATTCCTTCCCTGGGAAGCATACTCTGAGAAGCTGTTTAGCATGCATTGTGTTTATTAGCAAGTGCCCTTAGAGTTGGTACCCATGATGAAAATGGAAGAATGCAGGATTGAGCAGAAAGAGAAGTTGAGTTGCTTCTGCTGACTGTGGACTCTGGAGCTAGAATGGCCTTTCCAAGGTGTCCAGTTTTTCATTTTAATTATTTTTGAATAGCTAAAGTATTCACATGGAAACAAAATTCAAAATATTCAAAAAGAGCAGCCAGAGGAAATGCATTCTCCTACCCTTGACCCTCAGCCTCCAGGTACGAAATTTCTCCAGAGTTAACCTATGCTACTAGTTCTGTATGTGTACTTCCAGAGATATTCTGACCATATAAAATCACACACATATTTCTGTTTCTTTTCTCTTCCTTTTGTACAAATAGCAGCATACTATACACGAGGTTCTTGTTTTTTTAAACTTTTTTATTTTAGATTTAACAGAAGAGTTGCAAAAAATAGTACAGAGAGTTCCCATACACCTTTCACCCAACTTCCCCTTATGTTAACGTTTTATATAACAGAATAATTATTAGAACTTGGTAAATTTTCAAGTACACTCATCATACTTGTTAGTACTGAAGAGAAGGAACAAGGCTTGGGGTAAGGAAGATGTAATTAAATGAACTATCTAAGAAAAAGATATATAAAATTCCTGGACATTCCCATTCCATCAAGCCTATTAAAAAAATGGAGGCAGAGTTAACATTAGTGATGAAGGTTAGTTTTTATGTGAGCAACTATACATTTGAATATGAAGCATATTTTGTCATGATTTTTGCCTTGCTACTGTTAAAAAAACAAAACTGCATAAATTTGAAGATCAAAGTGGCTTTATTCAGTGATTCATTAATTGGGCAGCATCCCATCTAGCAAATAGAAAAGAGCTCCAAGGAGCTGCTCAAAATGGAAGGCATTTATAGGCAAAAAGAGGGGTGAGACAAGGAAAGAGTGTCTTGTTTTAGGCAAGGTCACTTGTCTTTAGGGGAAGGTGTGGGTCTGATTAGTCAGATTATCTCACTAATGCTAACCGGTAATTCCTGGATTCCTGCACTTTAACTCTGTAGTTTGGTATTTATATTCCAAATACTCCCAGTCTTTGTGTCTGGAATGTTCTTAAAAGACATCTCACCTCTGTCCCCTACCGTCAGAACTGTCACCAACCCATTCCATCTCTCCCACCTTCCCCTCTCATGCTTTACAAAGATGGTTATTTGCTTTTTAACTCTCTTGGGTGGTTAACTTCCAGTTCTTTTGAGTCTCAGCTGACACGTTACTCCCTCACCAAAGACTATTTCATTCAACCAGCATCTAGCACAGTACTCAAAATGTAGTAGACATTTAATTAATTTATTTTATTCCTATTTTTGCTGATGACTAATGCTTCAGCCAACATCACATATCTCCATCCACTTTTCAGCTTATTTCCTCAGGATACATACCTAAATATAACTAACTGGGTTTAAAAGTATGTATATTTAAGACTCTAAATATATGTATATATTTATATTTATATAATATATATTACATAATATATACACATTGCAAAAACAATGTATACATTACAAAATTGCTTTCTAGAAATTGGAGCAATTTCTACTCATACTTTTGATGTGGTCTTTTTGCACCCTGACAAGGAAGCAATTAAATTTGGGGAGCATTGTTTTCAGGCTTCCTAAATTCTACACCTTTCTTTCGAATTGATTGAAAATGTATTTTCATCCCTTTTTTATTCTCCTCTGTTGCTGGCTTATTAAAAAAAAATCTCATTTTAGTGAGCAGGCATTTTATTGTCACACAATTATTTATTATCTTACAGTTTTCTTATTCGGTATCACATGATCTCTCTTCTGAAAGGCAATATATTATTTTTTGCCAAAACCACAAACGAGTCCCCTAAAGGTTTTTTTAATGCCTCAAATTGAGCTGTCATCTAGTTCACTGATCCAACAAAAGAGTGATAATACATTTTATATAAATAATTTAGGAGGATTTCTCCTGCCAAAACAAAAAGTGCCTTTAAAAATAAATCAGTATCAACAGTAATAATTCAGAAAAATTATTACAGCAAATCCACAAATGATATTTCACATTTATCTTAGGCTTTATGTGTGAAAGCCATACTGTATACTGTAGGGAGTAAACTTTATTTTAATATCAGGTTCTTAATTCACAATATTATGTAGCAGTTGAGGGGATTGAGTAAGAGAATAAATGTTTTTTCACAGAAAATATGGCAAAAAACAATCACCAAATAGGTAAATGAAGTTTTCCTCAACTGGCTAGTACATGAACAATACAAATTGGAGTTTGAATATGCTAATATTTTATATTAACTCCGAATACTTGATAGGCTGTGTCAGCGGTTGACAAACTTTTAGTAAATATTACAATAGTAAATATTGTAGGCTGTGTCAGCTGTTGACAAACTTTTAGTAAATATTACAATAGTAAATATTGTAGGCTGTGTCAGCTGTTGACAAACTTTTAGTAAATATTACAATAGTAAATATTGTAGGCTTTGTGGGGCCACTGGGTCTCCATTGCAACTATTCAACCCTGCCATTATAGTGCAAGAGCAGCTATAGGCAATGAGTAAGCAGTGGTGTAGCAGGGAATCATTAAAACTGTTTATCACAACAGGAGGGCAGGAGGGCTGAAATTTGCTGCCCCTTGGCCTATACGCCAGAAGCGACAGGCATAGGAAGTATTGCTCCAGGATGTCACTGAGAGTTCAAAAATGATCGTTAGGAAATATAGGAACATTTATAAGAACATATTTAAAAGCATGAAGAAACCACACATTAAACATGGCAAATAAAAAAAAAACCCATACATAGATAAAGTCTGAAATAATGTCATAAAAGTTTTCAAAGCTGATAGAAAGAGATGAGAAAAGACTGAGTAAAAGCTAATAGAGCAGCCTCGCTCCCCTTAAGGCAAGAGGAAGAATAATTCAGAGAGTGGAGAGTGCAGGGGTGCATGGGGACTGAGGGCATTTACTGAAGCTTGGACAGCAGACTGGTCTTAATGTCACAACCCACAGGAGAAAGGACCTTGTTCCCTTAGTTACCTAGGTTGGAATGAACTGCTGAGCTTGGTGTATAGTGAGTAGTTTTCACTTGGTCTCACCCTGCCCTTCCCACCAGTGGTGATCTTGAGGGTCAGCAAGGAAACTAGATTACCCAAATTATGATGACCCAAGACCCACTGGCTTTATTTATCCCCCCAGGGTATACTCAGATATATTGGAGAGGTCCTGAGATGCTGCCTTCTATGCGGTGAGTCCTATTTCTTCACCCCCTTGCCCTCCATTTTCCCTGTCACACCTTCACAGTGGTACCTCTCTGGCTGATGGCCCTCAAGCATGGCATGGCACAGCTGACCCCCCACTGCCTCAGGAGAAAACATAGATTTTTTTCTCCTTGTAGAGATGGCATTCAGCTCTGACCAAACTATAGTGGCTTAAATGGATACAGATCTGTTTTTGTCATAAGACAAATTCAGAGGTATGTAGCCTTGACTCCTTTTGTGCCACCATTCTTAGCCTGTGGTTTTATCCTCGTGGTTGCAAATGGCTGCTTGCACCCCCAGATCATGTTCACAGTCTGGGGGAACAAGGCAGATGGGGAAGAGTTGGCACTAGCTGACTATTACTTATATAATTTTGGCCAGGCTTTGTCAAATGGCCATATTTGGTTGCCATTGAGTCTGAGGAATTTATATATATATATAAGTGGTGTTATATAGATAAGTGGTGATTGGGTTAGCCCAACTGTACTGAATTCTCAACTTCTTATCTCTTTTATTTCATGAGCAGGACAGGCCTTTCCTCTAAGTTCCCCAAAGTATGGAAGGGATCAGGCTGTATGACTTTTTGAAAAATAGCTCTTTAGGGGCGCCTGGGTGGCTCAGTCAGTTGAGTGTCTGCCTTCAGCTCATGTCATGATCCCAGGGTCCTGGGATCGAGCCCTGCATTGGGATCCTTACTCAGCAGGGAGTCTGCTTCTCCCTCTCCCTCTGCCTACCACTCCCCCTGCTTGTGCTCTTTCTCTCTCTCTCTGTCAAATAAATAAATAAAATATTAAAGAAAAAGAAAGAAAAATAGCTCTTTATTTCAAATAGTTTAAGACTCCAAAGAAGCTGCAAAAATAGTAATATGTTACTATACTTTATCCAGCTTCCCAAAATGATAGTATCTTACATAAGTGTAGCATGTCATAACCGGGAAGTTGATGTTGGTATGATACCATTAACTCAGGTACGACCATATTTTGAATTTTACCAATTTTATATGCACTTTTTTTTCTTTTTGTTATGTAGTTCTATGATATTTTATTGCATGTCTAGATTTGAATCACCATTACAACGATAGAGATGCAGGACTGTTCCATCGCCACAAAGAAACCCCCTTGTGCCACCCTTGAAGAGTCACAGTCTTCCCAACCCCTTCACAACTACTTCCCTGTTCTCCATCACTAAAAATTTTTCACTTGGAGAACGTTTTGTAAATGGAATAATAGACTACGTAGCCCTTTGAGATTGCCTTCTTTTCATTTAGCATATTGTCCTTGAGATCCATCCAAATTTTGATTGTAACAAAAGTTCATTCCTTCTCTGAGTAATTTTCTACTGGAAGGATATACCACATGGTTTGTTTATCCATTCACTCCGTGTAGGACATTTGGCTTGCTTCCAGGTTTTGACTATTACTAATTAAGCTATTATAAACATTCATGTACGGTGTTCTGTGAATGTAAGTTTTCATTTGTCTAGGATAAATGCCAGGATTGCCTTTGCTGGGTTATATGTTAAATGTATGTTTAACATTATAAGAAACTGCCAAGCTATTTTCCAAAAGGTGTATACCATTTTACATTCCTGTTGTTCATAATGGCCAAGAAGTTGAAACAATTCAACACAAATGTTCACCATTTGATGAAAGGATAGCCAAAATATGGTATATCTGTACAATAGAATGCTATTTGGCTATTAAAAGAAATGAAATACTGGTACAAGATAATCACAGAATAAATAAAATAATTATGCTAAATTAAATAAGCCAGACACAAATGACCACATTTTATATGATTTTGTTTATATGAAATGTCTAGAATAGGAAAATTTACAGAAATGGAAAATTGGCTGGTGGTTTGACTGCTAATGGGCATATGGTTTGAATTTCAGGTGAGAAAAATCTAAAATTAGATTGTAGTGACAGCTGTACAAATCTGTAAATATGTTAAAACCCATAGAATTGTACACTTACAATAAGTAAATCTTATGGTATATAATTTATGAGTTCAGTAATGCTATTAAAATTTACATGAAAGTGTAAAATACTTAGAATAGCCCAAAGACCTTTGATAAACAAGAATAAATTTGGAGGACTAACACTATATTCAAGACATTATAAATCTGTAGTAATCAAGACTGTGTGCTGTTGGCAAATATATCGGTGGAATCAAATAGTAAGTTCAGAAATGAATGCACACGTATATTGACACCTGGTTTTTGTGACAATGGTGCACAGGCAATTCAGTGAAGAAAGTATAATCTTTTCAAAAAATGGTGCTGGAGTAATTAGACATTCATATATAAAAAAGTGAACTTCAAACCTCATACCATATACAAAAGTTAACTCAAAATAGAACATAGATTTAAGTGTAGAAGTTTTGTAAAACTTTTGAAAGAAAGCATAAGAGAAAATCTTTGTGTTCTTGAGTTGAGCAAAGATTTCTTAGGTAAGACACCAAAATATGATTCGTAAATCAAAATATTGGTAAGTTGGAATTCATCCTTGAAACCTTCTGCTTTTGAAAGACACTATTAAGAAAATGAAAAAGTGAACCACATATAGCAAGAAATATTTTACAAATCATATATCTGATAAAGAACTTATATCTAGAATATATAAAGAACTCTAAATCTCAAAGAACTAACTTCCGAATTAAAAAAAAAAATGAGCAGAAGATTTGAACAGACATTTCACCAAAGATCTACAGATGGCAAGTAAGTACATGAAAATATACTCAACATCATTAGGGAAATGGAAATTAAAACCACAAGGAGCTACAACTATATACCTTACAGAATGGCTAAGATTAAAAAGACTGACCATCCCAAGTATTGACAGAGACATGAAGGAACTAGAACTCTCATATACTACTCATATACTACATACTACAAAATGGCATAACCACTTTGGAAAATGGTTTGGTAGTTTTTGAAAAAACTATTCCCACCATGTGATCCTGCTATTCTATCCCTAGATATATACCCAAGTGAAATGAAAACAATTTTTCCATACAACAACTTGAACACAAATGTTCATAGCAGTTTTCTTTGTAGTAGGTGAGAGCTAGAAGCATCCTAAATGCTTATCAACAGGTGAATGAAAAATGTGATATATCCATGCAAGGAAATACTACTCAGCAATTAAAAAGGAATGAACTAGTGAATCATGTGGCAATATGGCTTAATCTCAAGTTAGTAATGCTGGGTAAAATAAACCAGACAGAAAAGAGTATATACAATGTGATTGCATTTATATAAATTTTAGAAAAATGTGAATCTATAGTGACAGAAAGCAACATAGTGGTTGCCTGGTGTTGTGGGATAAGGGTGGGGCAATTTAGATGTAGTAAAGAGATTACAAAGGGACCCATGGAAGCCTTTTGAGGTGATGAATATGTTCACTATCTTAAAGCTGGTTTTACTTATTTGTCAGTGAGATTCAAATTGACCAATAGTGAAGGATAACACCTGCTATTTTCTCACCATTGAAAGTGTGCTCAACAACAACAACAACAACAACAACAACAACAACAACAAAGTTGTATTAGGTTTATCTTTGCTCCTCTTTTCTCCAGGGATTTGACAGTGTAAATAATTTATCAGCTTCTGTTCGACTTTATGACTTATAGTAGCAATGTAGCTTCTAAGTAAGGAAAGGAAGAGGTTGCTTTATGGCTTGCAAAAAAAAAAAAAAAAAAAAGAAAAAAAGAAAAAAAGGTCAGAACATTGATGTGCTATCAACATGTGTAACATATGAATCATTGAGCTCCTGGCTGGGAGTTTGGATGTGTTTCTTTGGATGTGGAATGCCAGGAAGTCATTGATGATGACTAAATGACAATGATGAAAAGGAAGAGGCCAAAGTCTCACTGTTTAGTATTGATTTTAATGAGTGATTCTAGATGAAGTGTTTTACCTTTTTGATATCATGGACTTTTCATCAATAAAACACAAATTTAAAGACTGTCCCTAACTTTCTGAGTAAGAATTTCTTGACAGGGCTAAACTTGAAATATTCTAAGGACCTAATTCAAGAAAGGTGGACTCATATGGCTTGGGAATATATGAAACTAATAACAGTGGAGGTATCATAGATTATCTTTATACTCTGTAACTCTCAAAATTCTGCTATGAATAGGTATTAATATTAGGAAAAATTAATACATACAATTTAACCAAGAAAAGTGGATCTAAACCTCCTTGGTGAGCATTGTTATGTCCAGATGGGCTATATTACAGAAAGAGGACAATCTGACTAACCACCCACCTCTCCTGATGCCCTTCCCTCTTTCCTTTCCTATGCTTTCCCTTTCCCCACATGCTCACCTTTATTTTGCTAGTGTCATAAAGGCTGGGGTTGTCGTATTCTTAGCTATAGTAGGCTGAATAATGGCTACAGAGGAGATCCAGATCCTAATCCCTGGAACCCATGAATCTTACCTTATATGACAAAAGGGACTTTGCAGATGAAATTAAGGATTTTGAGTTGGGGAGATTGTCCTGGATTATCCAGTGGGCTATAAATGTAATCACAAGTGTTCTCATGAAAGGGAGGCAGAGAGAGATTTGACTATGAAAAAAGGCAACGTGAAGACTAAAGCAAGATGCTACTCTGCTGTTTTTGAAGATGGAGAGGAAGGACCCGTGAGTGAAGGAATGCAAGGCATGCAGCTCTAGAAGCTAGAAAGGGCAAGGAAGGGCTTCTACCCTACACCCTCTGGGGGGAGAGTACCCTCCAATATGTTGATTTCCCCCCAGTGAAATTGATTTCAGATTTCTGATCTCCAGAACTGTAAGCTATATGAGAATAAATGTATGTTGCTTTGAACCACCAATTTGTGGTGATTTGTTATGGGAACTACAGGGAATGAATCCATGGGTCATATCCTGAACAGGCCATAGTGGGCTCTTGGAGTCAGCAGCCCTCTCAGGTTGTCTGTTCCAACAGGAGCACCCAAAACACAAGCAAATCTTTCTCTTGCCAATAAAGGTTAAGCTTAATGGCTTAACAGTGACTTAAAGACTTGCAACTATCTGGGAAGGAATGACCCAGATGAAGGGGACTGAAAACTCCACCCTGCTGTAGTGTGAGCTGGACACCTATCATCCCATGCTTCTCTGCTGTATGTTAATGTTGGTCCCAGTCTCTATGACCCAGATAAATGTGCCATTACAGACTAATCTGCTCTAGTTGGCAGGTTGGAAACATGGAGAGGTTATCCCTTCTGGGATAGTCTTCTCTAGCAGAAAGTCTCAGGGTAAGCTTGCTGTCAAATATTTGCTCTGTTTCTCTGTCCACACAAGACACAAGTCCATCACAGTGTCCTTATTCACTAAGCCAGCACTGGGTCTCTGAATGCCTCTCAATACACAGCTCCTAGTGGCTATTGCTAAGTGAGGGACATGGCTTAAGCAGTTTTCTGTCCTAGTCCCAACGGTGTGCTGGCCCTGAGAATACTCATGACAACTCTAAGCAGACTGTATTTCTCCCACCAGACTGAGGACCCAAATGACCTGATTCGATTTATAAATGTTTCTTCCCTTTTAAAAAATGTCCCTTAAGAATCTCTTCTATGAATTGTGAATATCATCCGTAACAAATCATCTCAATTATGAGAAATCTCCAACTGTGAGGACTCGTTAATTGTTTTGAACTCATCAGAGTAAGAGGTGTTATAGAGATAAAAAAAGATTTTTAGCTGTTTTTCTTTTAAAGTTACAAATTCTTTAATATCTGTTCTCTTTGTTGGTTAGTTTTTACATGTTGGATATCAAATATTATTATGTGCTGCTCTGTTTTCAGCACTTCCCTCAACCTCAGGTCACATCAGATTCCAATTTGGTTTTTAGTTAAATTTTCCAGTGTCTTGCTTGTGCCTTTGGATGGTCTAGAGCTCAGTTTTGCTTCTTCCATCTAGATGTGTCACTATTGTCATTAACATTTGAGGCAATAGAATATTCATTACCTCTTCTAGGTCCCCAGGAGCCCAGTGAACAAAGTCTTTGGATCGCTGATTGTTCTAAGCCACGCCCTCTTCTTGGAGTTTGAGTTTGGCCTAAGTAGCTTTTGTTCATTAGTAGGAAACAGTTTATGAGCTCAGCCTTCAGCATACGGTCTAGCTGAGAGGCAGTAGTTTTCATGTCTTGGTAAATTCAAGGGTAACAGAGCTAGTTTAACTGAATCTCTCATTAGTCTATACATTTCATGCATTTTTCGGGGGTTCATAAGTAGTTTAAACATAAGTGTCTTTTGTAATGAGCTATGAGATGGAAATCTGAAATATGAGCATGCTTTATAAATTTGGAATTGATTTGCTACAAGTGGTATACTCCTAGAGGTCACCAAAGGTGCTCACTTTGTTGGACAATATTTCCCTGTGTCTACTATGTGTACCCTCATAGTTACTATTCCAGAAATCTGTTTAGAGTAATCCTGAGAACTATAGCGATCAGATAATTAAAGCTGTCTACAGAAAAGAGAAGTTGAAATCCCAGTTTTAAAAGGAAAAATTTCTTGAGAGGATGACTGCTAGTGTGGAAGCCCCCTTTATTATTGTTCTTAAAGACCCACATTTTAGGTTGGCAGGAAGAGTGAACACACGTAGTTCTGGGGGGGAAATGCACAAAACAGAATGGCCATGTAAGTTTACTAGAAATATCTCTGAATGTTTTGTTCTTATTTTCGTTTTGTTTTTTTAGAGAGAGAGAGAGAGTGCTTGTGTGTATGAGCGTGGGGTGGGGCGTGCAGACGGAGAGGGAGAGACAGAATCTTACGCAGGCTCCACACCCAGTGTGAAGCCCAGCATGGGGCTTGATCGTATGACCCTGAGATCATGACCTGAGCTGAAATCTCTGAATTTTTCTGAAGGAATTATCACCTGTTCTGCATATTCATGTATACAAACTACCTATATATCCTGTAAATTGCTAAATGAAAGCAGCTCACTTTTCTCAGGGGAAAAAAAAAGTGTCTCTTAGCTCTGATACTTAGTAATACAATTTCCTCTCTATAGTGTCTGGTTGGACCCCATTGCCATTAGGTATCATTTTCTTTCCTGCTCCAGGTTGCTGCCATGGATCTTATTCTCTGGCATTGTTTTGTGGGTTTTTGGCTATGTGAAAATCAACACAGTTCTGAGAATCCTACCCTTCTGGAGTTCATTCTTAAATCTCTATTTGTGTAACTAACTTCCAGTCATCTCTGCTTTGCCGGTAGGGGGACTATTTCTGATAAATTGCCATCTGCTATTAAACTTCCTTCAGATCTCTTTTTATTCTATTCTATTGATTTAGTCTAGGCTGTATTGGGGAACTTCATTAGCTGGAAGTTTCTTTCCTCCTCTTTGCTTATCCTTGACAATCCTCCTCCACCATTACTAGCTATGCTAAGGAGATGACTGATACTGAGGACTAGCTTGAACAATTTAGGTGGGTCAACATTTTGGGGAGTGTGAGGACCGCTCTGTTCACAGGATAGAAGTGATCCTTCAAATGAAGGACTGAAGGGTGTATTGCTGCATCACACATACAGCCATGGACTGGGGGCTTGGAATAAACACTAATAATAACACTGGTTATGATGGTAATGCTCACTCTCTTAGGTCATATTTCTCCAGATGGAGATTTATGTGTAAGAAATTTCTTAGGAAGAGTTCCTGGGAATAATACTTGTAAGGGAGTGAGGCAGGCAGGATTGGGCAGAGGAAGAAGTTACAATAAGATGTATTCCAAGAGTCAATTCTGCTGATTCTACCTGGTGCTCAGGAGCTGGGATGACCCTTCAGAGATGTCCGGAATGGAGGCAAGGGTGCAGGCTTTAATATTAGTCATTATATGCTGGTTGATTCCAGTGACACCCTGTGAGAAGAGTATTATTATTGTTATTCTCATTTAACAGCTGGGAAATCAGGGCCTAGTGAAATTAAGAAATTTTCCTAGTGGCACATGGCTAGTATGTAGCAAAGACAGATTTTGAACCCAGGGCTCAGGTGAAGGGCCTATTATTATAACACTTCTCTCCTTGTCTTGCATATAGTCTTCTGCAGAGAATCACTTAGTCTTTTTAGTTCCTGAGCTTCCATATATTTAAAAAGGTGATGTCGGGGCGCCTGAGTGGCACAGCGGTTAAGCGTCTGCCTTCGGCTCAGGGCGTGATCCCGGCGTTATGGGATCGAGCCCCAGATCAGGCTCCTCCACTGTGAGCCTGCTTCTTCCTCTCCCACTCCCCCTGCTGTGTTCCCTCTCTCGCTGGCTGTCTCTATCTCTGTTAAATAAATAAATAAAATCTTAAAAAAAAAATAAAAAGGTGATGTTGATGGTGTACCCCCTCCCTCACTGATAAAATGTCATTATGTATGGGAGTACGTCTGGATTTCTTTGCTTAGTTTTCCCAGTAGCCTTTTACAGTTAGCAGTTGGCATGCTGGTATGGCCAGAATTTGTTTGCTATGCAGAGAAGGGAAAGAACTATACTTTCGCCTTCCCTCAAATATAAGTGCTGTCTCCACACAATTATAGAAGTTCATGGTTCACCTCTAATAAGGTATGAACCATGGAAACCGAGCGTCTCCCTAATCCCCATGACAGAGCTCTTCTATAGCAGTGAGATCCTATATAATTGAAGGCTTACTTGTTCTTGCCATTAAATAAATTTGGTATTGGAACTCTCATTTATTGCTGGTAGAAATACAAAATGGGACAGCCACTTTAGAAGACAGTTTGGCAGTTTCTTACAGAGCTAAACATAGTTTTATCATATGATCCAGAAATCTCACTCTTAGGTATTTACACAAATGAGTTGAAAACTTATGTCTACACAGAATCCTGCACATGAATGTTTATAACAGCTTTACTCATAATCTCTAAAAGCTGTATGCAACTAAGATGTCTTTCAATAGGTGAATGGATGAGCAAACTGTGGTACATTCATACACTGCAATATAATTCAATGATGAAAAGAAATGAGCTATTAAGCCATAAAAAACACGGAGGAAACTTAAATGTATATTGCCAAGTGAAAGAAGCCAATCTGAAAAGGCTATATATTGTATGTATGGAACCATATGACATTTTGGGAAGACAAAACTGTACAGATAGTAGCAAGATCAATGGTTGCCAGGGATTCGAGGGGAGAGTGAGGGATGAGTAGGGGAAGTGCAGGAGACTTTAAGGTGCCAAAACTATTTTGTTTGATACTGAAATTATAGATGACATTATGCATTTGTATAAATCCACAGAACTTTACAGAACAACAAATGAACCTTAATGTATGAGAATTTAAAAAAATTATTTAGGTCGGGGGATTCATGCATGGAACACAGACAATGACAAGAGAATTCAGATGTATTACAATTGTTTTAAACAATCTCACTCAAGTGGGTAGGTCTAAGCAACTTTGGAGAGGAGGAGTCTATAAGACTAAAAGCAAAAGAAACTGTATATAGTAGCACTGTATACTAATTGGTAAAGGTGTGTCTTTTGGGGGTACAGGTTAACCAAAAAAAAATTTTTTTTGAGAGAGAGAAAGAGGTGGGGGAGGGTCAGAGGGAGAGGGAAAGAGAGAATCTGAAGCAGGCTCCATGCTCAGGGTAGAGTCCGATGTGGGTCTCTATCTCACAACCGTGAGATCGTTACCTGAGCTGAAATCAAGTGTCAGATGTCTAACCGGCTGAGCCACTGAGATGCCCCAGTACAAGTTAACAATTCTGATACTACTGTACATATATCCTGGAATTGAACAATTAAGTATCTCCCCTGAAGAAGAATTTCAAATAACTTATGTAGGTACTTTGCTCTAAAGAAGGGGGGAACGTAATTCCTTACTCCTTAAGTGTGGGCTATATGTAGTGACTTCCTTCCAAAGAGCCCAGTATGGAAAGGGGAGGGGGAGAGGAGTAGAGAAGAGTAACTTTACAGTGGAGAAACCCAACAAACACTACATCAGCCAGATGATCAGGATAGACATCAGTGGTCCCAAATCATATCGATAGTATGTAACTGCTTCTTTTAAGACTAAGACTTGCCTTCCACAGGCGTGCTTCTCATTAACATCAGATTTGCATTTCACAGTTAGAATCAAAGGTGGTATATGAATACTTATATTCCTGTCTCAAAACTCTCATTATAGAGTCTTTTTGTACTTTAATAGAACACCATTACACTGGTATTTTTTATGTCTAAAAACCAAACACTCATAAGATAGTCAGGTTATAGGGGAGCTTTTTGAGCAGTGTGGTACTCAAATGATGCACTGAATCTACTCCAAAAATCTCAACTTGCCTGTTCTTTCCTATGTCTTGACTATAGCCTCTCTTGACCAAGACAATGCTATTGTTCAAAAACTGATTTCTTGTGAAAAATGTGATGACAGTTTTATCAGTAGCTCTATGCCATAGTTCCCTGATCTGGAATTCAGGGCAGACAATCATTCAATGCGCAGTTGTTGAATTCAAGGTATAGACATCTTCTTGATGATAGAAGAATAGGACACTTAGGATGTCTTATAAAATGGCAGAGAACACCAGCTCTTCACTGGCAAATGTGAAAACAGTGGAGGTGAGATGGCAGCCTGCTCAGGAGTTCTTAAATGATAACCCATGATAAAAATGTGAAGGTTCTGTTCCCATAGGAAGCATCTTGTACCATTTTACCAAATCTGACATTTATCATGGCCCAAGGAAATTCATGGCCAGTCAGACTGACATTAACATGTGCAGTGGGACAAATTAAACAAATCCTCTACCTCAACCAGTTCCGAGGGAAATCACATAATTAGAGACAATTTGAGCATGGCAAGATTTATCTTCAGTTAATGTAGGATGCTTTCTCATATAACAAGCAGGATCAAATATTCTCATCATAATAAGGCTATGATATTTGGTGGTGCAAAATAACGTCAAAATTATGAATTTACCATGTGGATTTGAGGGTAAGCATTAATCCTTATGGTGGCAAAATGTGTTTAATGTTTTAGATCCTGTAAGAAAGAATGTGCTAGTTAGAGCCCTGAGTACAAGATTCCTTCCATCCCTCAGTGTATCCTCTCTCAGCCTAGAGCCAACAGAGCCCAGCGTTCCCCTCAGAGGAGCCATGGAAATGGATTCATGCTTTAAGAATTTTTAGATGCCTCCTACTGATATAAGAAAATCTGTCTTATGTACAACCAAGAACATGTTAATTACTGTAACCAGCTTCAATTCAGGCTTTCTGGGTGAAATCCATTGCTCTTCTAGTTTCATTGTGATTCTGCCTTGACATTCTGAAGTCTGAAACGTGATTCTTTTTTCATACTCTATGTGTAGGAGAGTCATCTGTATTGACACATGTGACTCTAAATCATTCCTTTTCATTACTATACGAATATGCTATGATTTATTCATTTTTTCCATTTTTGTTGATGAACAGTTGAATTTTTCCATTTTGAGCAATTACAAATAATACAGTGGTAAACATTCTTGCGTGTGTGTCTCTTTGGTCACATGTACAAGAGTTTTTCTAGGGGCTATACCTAGGAGAGTAATAGCTGAGTCGAAGTATATGCATTCCTAACTTTTTCTATTATTAAATTGCTTTCCACTTTATATTCCTATCAACTGTGCATAAGAATTTTATTTCCTGACTTCCTCAACACTTGTTATTGGAGATGAGGATTTTTGCTTATCTGTTGGGTGTGATATGGTACCACATTATATTTCTTATTTTCCTCTCTCTGATGTCAACTTTTTTGTAGCAGATGTTGTTATTAACCCAATTTTATTTTTAAAAAGGATTTTATTTCTTTGAGTGAGAGAGAGAGATAGTGACAGAGATAGCAAGAGAGAGCATGAGGGGGGAGTAGAGGGAGAAACAGGCTCCCCACCGAGCAGGGAGCCTGATGCTAACCGGAACTCAGGGCTCAATCCCAGGACGCTGGGATCATGACCTGAGCCGAAGGCAGATGCTTAACCAACTGAACCACCTGGGTGCCCCAACCCAATTTTATTGATGGAGAATCAAAGACTTAGAAAAATTTGTCAATGGCTTTACAGTTAGTAGAGGTAGGAAGTTAAAAATGATCTTGAAGCAATCATTTTAGCTTATGCTTCACTGTTAGGCCAAGATGTGTTATTATAATTCAGAAACCACGCAGGGAGTCATATTTTTCTCTTCATTCTGTACTCATCCAGCAGCCTGCCCTCTCTCTGAACTTTTTTCCATTCATCATTTTATCCTTTTCCTGTTTTCTTTCTCCCATCTTTTCTTTTCCTTCTCTCTCTCAATCCTTCTGTCCCTCTTCTCCCTCCCCCCTTCCTTCCATCCCTATATTTAAAAAAGTGATTTTAGCTGGGTTATCCTGCATAGCTACTTATAAAATTGAGAAAATGAAGTGAATGTGCATGATAAAATCCTGAGAGACTGATTTTTCTTTATACTAAATGTGAAGAAATTACAGACTCACACATATCAAGGTTGAAACAAAGCTGAATGCATTTATGTGTATGTAATTGGGAAATGACTGTTAGCAAAAACTCTCTCTGGAGCAGCTGCTTCTGATACACACCACTTGCCTCTTATAATTAGAACAACATTTAAGTTTCCTTAGGAACTGAAATTATGTAGCAAATTCTTAATTAACAGTAAAATGTTGAATGGAGAATTGCCCCACCTTCCATTCCTGCATTAATTTCTCTGTTAAATTTCTTTGGCAAGTTCTATTTTTAGCTAAAAAAGAACTACTGCCTAAGCAGGTAACGTGAGGAATATGATTGCAAAAGAAAATACTAGCTCAGGGTGTTCTAAACCTTGCAGTTGGAAGAGCAATGAAGCAAATTGCACTCAGTCACCAAAGCACAAACTTCAGCAAATTTCCAGGCCTCAGGGTTTGTTAGAAAGAAGATACAAAAAGTTAAATCAGTGTTTTTATACAGAATGTTGAAGTTTTGACTTTATTGTGTTGCTTTTTTCCTTACCTGTGTAGCAAGTTTGTCCCCTGTGCCTACACAGGCCCTCTGCATGACATGTTGCCTTCTGTGAGACTGTTTGGTTTCTGTGGTTACCACCATCATAGCGAGAAAGATCCTTGACCACAGGGCCCATGACTTGTTCATCTTTGATTCCTCACAGACATCAGCACCCTGTCTAACACATAGGAGGTGCACAATATATGATGACTGAATTAAGTTAAACTGAATTCAATTAAGGTAATAAACATCTTGCTTTCTAATTCTGATCATGTCTCTGAAGAACTTGCCCTGAATACACGATGAACTGTTACAATTGCAACGAATCCCTTCATCTCCACAGCTACAAATTCTGGAAAACAACTGTTAGCAGAAAAGTTAGTGTCCTAGGTGAGATATTGGGAGTGAGGTTTTGGTATAGGTTAGCAGGTCATCGGTAGGAGCGATTCCATTTCCAGAGGTGCACATGAATATGTGAAGATGATGTCTTATCCTTGGATAGCTAGATTCAATCTTGTACAAAATTTATTTTCTCTAAATTAAGACTTACAGGAGTTTTGTGGGTGAGGGATTGAAAAGAATATTCTAAAGTTAATTTAGAAGTAAACATGAAATTAATTCACCAAAAAAATTCTGAAAAGGTAGTATGGAGTGAAGACTTGCCACACAAAGTATTAGGAGATACAAAGTTTTGTTTTAAAACACAGTGTCACTGGGGCAGAGTAGATTGACTTGTTTATCCATTTACCTATTGAAAGACATTTAGATTGTTTCCAGGTTTCAGCTAGTATGAATAGAGCTTCTGTGAACATTCATGTACAGTTATTTGTGTGGACAAAGAATTGAGTAAATACCTAGGAGTGGAATTGCTGGCTCTTAAGGTAAGGGTAGGTTTAACCTCTAAGAGATTGTCGCATTGTTTTCTGAAGTGTATGATTTTGCATTCCCACCAGCAATTAATGGATTTTTAGTTGTTCCAGGTACTCTCGAATATTTGGTATTGTCAATATTTTGAATTTTAACTATTCTAGTGGAAGTACAGCAAATCTCAATGTAGTTTTAGTTTGTATTTCCCTATGACTAATGACGTTGAGCATATTTTTTCATGTGCTTATTGGCCAGTGTTTACTTGGGTTGTTGGTCTTCTTATAATTGAGTTTAAGAGCTCTTTATGTATTTTGGATAGAAATGGATTGTCAGCTGTGCATTGTATTAGAGTTCTCCAGATAAACAGAACCAATAGAACATATATAAGAGGAGCTTTATTACAGAAATTGGCTTACATAGTTTGGAGGCTGAGAAATCCCAGGATCTCCCATGTACAAGACAGAGAACCAGGAAAGTTCGTAGGATAAATCCAAATCTGAAGGAGTGAGGATCGGGATTGATAGTTTAAGTCCCTATCTGAGTCCCAATACCTGGGAACCAGGAGCACTGATGGATGTCTCAACTCAAGCAGAGAGAAAGCAGATTAATTCTTCCTTTGTCTTTTTGTTCTATTTGGGTTCTCAAAGGATTGGATGATGCCCACTCACTTTGGGGTCATCTACTTTACTGAGTTCACCAATTCAAATGCTAATATTTTCTGGAAACACCCTCACAAACACACCCAGAAATAATGTTTTATCAGCCATGTGGGCATCCCTTACCCCGATTAAGTTGGCACATCAAATTAATGATCATATATGTATTGCAAATATTTTCTCACAGTCTGTGGTTTGTTTGCTTAATGGTGCCTTTTTGTTTTCTTAATGGTGCCTTTAGAAAAACAGGAGTTTTTGATTTTGATGAAATCCTTTTTTTTTTCCTTTTGTGGTTCATGCTTTTTCTGTCTTACTTAAAAATTTCTGCTTATATCAAGGGTGTAAAGATTTGGAGCACCTGGGTGACTCAGTCGGTTAAGTGTCTGCCTTCGGCTCAGGTCATGATCTCAGAGTCCTGGAATTGAGCCCCACATCGGGTTCCCTGCTCACGGGGACCCTGCTTCTCCCTCTCCTCCCTGCCTATGCTCCTCTCGCTATCTCTATGTCTCAAATAAAATCTTTAAAAAAAAGAGTGTGAAGATTTTCTTCTATGTTTTTCTTATAGAAGTTTTATAAGTTTTATGCTTATGTCTTGTCTAATACAAGCACTTTAAGCTATAAATTTCCCTCCAAGCTCTGCGTTAGGCTTATCCCACAAGTTTTGATGTCTAACCACTTTGTTTGAAATATTTTTCTTTGTGATTGCTTCTTTGACCTATGCATTATTAAGTATGTTGTTTAATTTCCAATTATTTGGGAATCTTCCTTATATTTTTCTGTTACTGATGTAATATTAATCATTAAGTATTTATTTGATTTAATTACCTTGGGTCAGAGAACATACTCTGTATGATTTCACTTCTTTTAAATTTGAGACTTATCTTAGGGCCCAGCAAATGGTCTATTTTGATGAACTGAATGTGCTTGAAAAGAATGTTTATTCTTTTTCTGAGTGGTATATTCTATATTTGTCAGGTCAAGTTAGTTGGTTGTGTTTTTCAAGTCTTCACCTGTACTGATTATTTTGTATACCTGCTTTATCACTTACTAAAAGAAAACCACTGAATTCTCCACTTATATGTTTGTATTTGTCTGTTTTTCCTTAAATCTCTATTATGAAGTACAAACACAAAGTTAGGTTTCTGGGACCCAATGTATGGAGGGGTTGATTTTTTTTCCCCCCACATCCAACAGTTTTCTGCACTACTCTAGCTGGGTGTACTATAATTCGACTCAATTCTGACACTATCTACCTGGAGATAGCATCAGATTCCACAGATGAAAGGTTTAGTTTCACAAAACTGCCTCCCACCCTAAACCCCCAGCTTCAGATGCCAATCATAAGTCCAGGCTGTTACCTGTGCTTCTGACTAATCAGCTACAGATTGGAGGTTCCAATGACCCCCTTCAACTCAGGATGCCAGTGGTAGGTCTGGGTTGTTACCTATACTTCTGACTAACTGGCTATTGAAGGGAAGCAGAATTTACCACCCCGGAATAAGCTTCTTTAGCATAAGGATTATTTTGGACTGGTTATTTATTTTTTTAGTTCTAAATGCTTTATTTATTTATTTGTTTATTTATTTATTTTTATTATGTTATGTTAGTCACCATACAGTACAGCAGTTTTTGATGTAGTGTTCCATGATTCATTATTTGCGTATAACACCCAGTGCTCATTACAACACGTGCCCTCCTTAATACCCATCACTGGGCTAACCCATCCCCCCACTTTCCTCCCCTCTGAAACCCTCAGTTTGTTTCCCATAGTCTCTTATGGTTCCTCTCCCCCTCCGATTTCCCCCCATTCATTTTTCCCTTCCTTCTCCTAATGTCTCCATGGATTCCTTATGTTCCACATATGAGTGAAACCATATGATAAATGTCTTTCTCTGCTTGACTTATTTCACTTAGCATAATCCCCTCCAGTTCCATCCATGACTCTGCAAATGGTGAGTGTTCATCCTTTCTGACGCCTGAGTAATATTCCATTTATATATAAACCACATATACAGGAGACATATATATTACTAATCTTCTTTTTTGGTTTTTCCTTGTAAATCTGTCTTTTATTATTGGGGAGAGGGAGTGGGTCTCAGCCAAGAACCTAGAAGTGTAGAGGGAAAATTATATTACCTCCCTTACATTTTAAATCAGAGGTTCCCACGACCCCCTCATTGAGTTTGATTAACTTGCTAGTGTGGCTTACAGAATTCAGGAAATCTACTTACTAGGTTACCAGTTTATTACAAAGGATATTAAGGGATACAAATCAACAGCCAGGTTAAGAGATACATAGAGTGAGGTCCCAAACAAAGGCACTTCTGTTCTCATGGAGTTTGTGGCCTGGTACTATGGCACATGGAAGAGTTCTGATTTCTGAACTTGGAAGCTCAGGAAACTTGGCTTTTTATGGAGGCTTCATTACATAGGCATGATTGATTGTATCATTGGCCTTTAGTGACTGATTCAACCTCCAACTCTTCTCTCCTCCCTGGAAATCAAGGGGTGGGACTGAAAATTCCAACCTGCTATTCATGATTGGTTCCCCTGGCAACCAAGCCCTATTCTTAGGTGTTTTCCAAAGGCATCTCATTAACATAAATTCAGTTGTGGTGGAAAGGGGCTTGTTATGAATAACAAGGCACCCATTTTACTTTCATGGCTCTGAAGTGATTTTGGGAACTGAGAACATGAGACCAAATATAACAAAAGATCCTTCTATTGTTCTTAACACTCAAGAAATTCTAAGGTTTGGGGAGCTGTGAGCCAGGAACCATGGACTAAGACCAAATATGTATGAAAAATATATTTTGGTCATCTGAATGTCCAAATATTTTTTTCTTATAAATGATAATATTTCATACACATCTAAGATTGTTGTCTTCTTGATGAATTTATCCCTTTATCTTTCTGAAATTTACTTCCTTATCTCTGGTAACTCTGGCAATATTTCTTGTTCTGCTGAAGTTAATATAGCCACTCTGGGTTCCTAACAGTTACTGCTTGTGTGGTATATCTTATTCCATACTTTTGCTTTTGATTTATTTGTGGATTTCTTTTAATCTACTTTGATAACCTTTGTCTTTTAATTAGAATGTTCAGATTATTTACATTTAGTGTGATTATTGGTATGGTTGAATTAAAAACTACTGCTTGAGGGCACCTGGGTGGCTCAGTGAATTGAGCATCTGACTCTTGATTTCGGCTCAGGTCATGATCTCATGGGTGTGAGATCAAGTCCAGCGTTGGACTCCATGTTCAGCATGGAGTCTACTTGGGTTTTTCTCCCTCTGCCTATCCCCCTATTTGCTCTCTTTCTCTCTCTCAAATGAATAAATAAATCTTTAAAACAATTTTTAAAAATGAATAAAATAAAAACTACTATTTTGTCACCTGTTTTTTATTTGTCCTTTCTTTGTTCCTTTTTTCCTCTTTTTTGGGGTCAATTGAGTATTTTCTAATATTTCATTTTCTTCACTATTGACTTATTAGCTGTATTTAGTTTTATTTATTTATATTTAGAGGTTGTTTTCAAATTTAGAGTGTACATTCTTTGCTTATCACTTTCTGCTGTGGGTGACATGACTTGCTGCTCTTCCTGCCCTGGTAATTTAAGGCTTTTGTTCCATAGAAAAAAAGGGTATGGGTCGGCTTCATGCCCTTCCCAGTCTACCCAATCTTTCTCATAAATACCTTTGGAGGTCTATGAAGAAGAACTGCAGGTGGGCATGAGCTCCTCTTGTGTCTGAAGCTCCCAGGGGGTACTGTGATCTCTACACTAGTCCACATGGGGTGTTAGCAACTTATTAAAAATTATAGTTGAATTCTTCTTGCCCACTTGTATGGTCCTCAGTGTCTCTTTCTTCCACACTCTATCACTGATAAGCTAGTGCTTCCAGATTCTTGGAGGCTCCTATCTTTCCCTGGCTTGCTTTCTACTTGGTTGACCTCTGATCTTAGTTCTCTGATGGGTTATAGAAAAGTTATGAATTTGTAATTCATTCATTTTTCTCTTGTACTTGGGATGGGAGTGATATCTTTCTAGCTATGTGCTAGGCAGAAACAAAACTCTCTTTAGAGCAGGAATTAGAAATAGGAAAGCTGAGAAGCCAAATAGGGAATGATGAGCAGCTCAAAGATTTGCAACATGAAGAATCCTTGGCTGGGAGAGGAGGGGAGGAAGTGCTCCTCAGCCTGGTAGTTACATTACCCAAGCAGAACTTAGAACCATAGAGGGTTTGTCTGGTGAGGAAACCTGACGAAACCCAGACATTGCTTGAGGTGGCACCTGTGGTGGTAGAAGAAGAGAAAAAACACTTTTTCTTCCTCTTGCCATTCGGTTTCTTAACAGTGCCGTCCATTGGACAAACCAGCTGTCTCCAATAGACGTAACAGCTTGGAGAATGCAGCCTGCAGAGATCAGATATCTCCTTTATTATATAGAACAGAGCAAATGAGGGATTAAATATGGAGCTGAGAGCAAACACCCTAAGACCAACATGGGGTTCATCTTTATTTCTGAATAATGTGTTTATGCTGCCCTATTGGTTTTTCAATTTTAGACATTATCTATGGATAATCATTGAAAATTTGATTTTCTTGAACTATTTCCATCCTCCCCCCACTCTAAACTTCCTGTATCTTGCAAATATAGTTATATAACAATTTTTATCTAAATTAATAGTGAGTGCTACATTATTATGAATATGTATGTACACGTTGTTCACCGCTGAGCCACATAATGCTTTATGATTACATTTCCATTGAATTTTTAAATTGCAGTTAAATACACATAATATAAAACTTATCATCTTAATTACTTTTAAGTATATAGTTTAGTAGTGTTAAGTATATTTACATTGTTGTGTGCCAGTCTCCAGACCTTTTTTATACCTGAAAACTTCCCAATTTCCCATCTCCCCAGCCCCTAACAACCATCATTCTACTTTCTGTTTCTGTGAATTTGACTATTATAGATAAGTTGTGTAAGTGAAATTGTATAGTATTTGTCTCAACATACTGTCCTCAGGGTTCATCCATGTTGTAGCATGTATCAGAATTTCCTTCCTTTTTTAAGTTGAATAATATTCCATTGGATGCATATACCATGTTTTGGATATTCACCTGTCAATATTTATTTGGGTTGCTTCCACCTTCTGGCTATTGTGAGTAATGCTACCATGAACACTTTGAGACCCTGCTTTCAATTGTTTTGTATATTTATCTAGACGTGGAATTGCTGGCTTATATGGTATTTCTATTTTTAGTTTTTTGAGAGAACCACCATACTGTTTTTTATAGTGGCTGCATCATTTTACATTCTCACCAGCCATGCACACAGGAGTTAATTTTCCCACATCCTTATCCACACTTATTACTTTCTATTGTTATTATTGTTTTTTATAGGAACTATTTCCCCAGTGATTAATGATATTGATCATCTTTTTCTATATTTTTTGGCCATTTGTATATCTTCTTTGGAGAAAGAAGACCTTTGCCTATTTTTATATTAAGTTACTTGTTTTCTGTTCTTGAATTTTAAGAAATTCTTCATATATTCTGGAAATTAATCCTTTATCAGGCATGTGATTTGCAATTATTTTCTCTCATGCCTTTTCACTTTGTTATTTGTGCCCTTTGATATGATGTTTTTAGTTTTTTTTTAATGAAAAAGTTTTCCTTTGTTGATTTTTTCCTTTTTTTATATACTTCTTATTTTATGGATGTAGTATTTTTTATTATCTGATTGATATTTTAATTACAAGATTTTGCTTTGTTTTGTTTATTTGTTTCTTCTCTCTGCTTTTTCTCTTTGTTACCAGAATTCCTTTTGTTTGTGACTCTTTTTATTGGTCTTTGTGTTAGGGTTTTCCTCATGTATCTGGTAATTAGTGGTTGCCCATTCATATTAAAGAATGAGGTCCTAAAGTACTGAATAGAAATTCTATGTGCTGAATGGAAATTCTAGGTGCTTGTTGAATTGAGTAGTCCAAGTTGTGTGATTTGTTGGGGGAATCTAGGCCATCTTCTTAGGGGAACTTTAAATATCAATATTTATAAGTTTTTCTTCTTAGGCCAGTTTCTTCAAAGAGGAACTCTCCCCCTTCCTGTCTGGGTGATAAAGAACTAGCAACAGTTTCCTGGGAGCTGAGTATGGATTAGGGTTCAGTATGTATAGATCCCTTTTTTGTGAATCACCCCATTTCTGCACTCGGTTATGACTGGTCTTGCCCAGGTGATAGTCTCTTGATCAATTTTCGGATCTGATTTCTGGTCTTCTATTCGTCTTCCTGCCTTGTCTGAATGGACTGGTGAGTGCTTCGGGCCAAGGTATCCTATCTACTTACAAAGATTTTCAACCAATTCTCTTGCTTCAGCTCAACCTAAACTGTGGACTCAGAGATATCTGGTTTATGTAATTCTTTTTTTTTTAAATTTTTTAATTTTTATTTTTTATTTTATTTTTTATAATAATCTTTTATTATGTTATGTTAGTCACCATACAGTATATCCTTAGTTTTTGATGTAATGTTCCATGATTTATTATTTGTGTGTAACACCCAGTGCACCATGCAATATGTGCCCTCCTTAATGTAATTCTTGAGAATTCCCAAAGTTCTGTAACTTATCGGGTTTTTGAGATATAATTAGCTTACTTCTTATTGGATTTCCTATTACAGATTCAGGTTTCATCTTTCTCTGGCCAATTAGGCTACTTCTCATTTATTGTTTTTTAGTTTCCAGAATTTGTTGACATCTCTCATATGCTATAATTAGCTCCTGATGTGTGTGTGTGTGTGTGTGTGTGTGTGTGTATGTGTCGGTATAGTTTTTAAATCCTTTTCCTCTCATTTTAGTGGGATTTCAGGAAGTAACAGGGGGAAAAACCCCAATTATTTTCAATCCACTAAGTTGACCCATGAATTTATGTGTATTGCATTTTAAGTTGAGAGAAAAAACCCTTGAGATAAAAAGAAATGGTTAACAGTTATAATTAGGCAAATTAGTTTATTAGCTAATTCAACTTAAAAATAAAATGTTTTATTACTAATAGTAAGGTAATGAGGAAAAATAGAAATAGCAAATTGCTTAAATTATTAGATATTTACTTCAGTTTTTCGCTTCATGTGACTATTTTTTGTCATAGAATATAAAAAGGGAACACATGATTTACAAGATTATAGTAATAACAAAAAATTACAATACTAAAAGGAAAATGCAGAATATAAATTTGTAAATATTTCTTGATCACAAATATGTAAAATCTAGAATTTTAGGATTAACAAATGATTCTTTATTTTGCTTCTACTCTCAAATATAAATTGTTGTTATAAATGTTACTTTTTTCCCCTTGATTATAGTTAGAGTACCATTGGTCAGTTTGTGTCCGTGAAAGGGTAAGAACTAATATCTGGATGGAAGCTGGGGCAAAAGAACAGACCAGCAAAAAGGCTACATATTATTGGCAACTCTGGACTTTGAGATAGGCAAAGCAGCTTTTAAACCAGTTCTTTGACAGTTTTTCCTAGATGCTGTAAATGGTCATGACTTTGGATTGCTTTCCTGTTATCAGAAAGTTGTCATAATTGTACTTGTAAACATGTCAGTTAGACCATGTTGGAAGTGGCATGTCTAGAACTGAATATGTGGGAAGAAAGGTATTTTCTCTCCCTTTTAAATTTTGTATACATAGTATCAAATACCAGTGAAGAGAAATTTAAGAAATGTCCAACAGATGGGATTGATAGGATGCAGAATGTAGGGCATAAAGAAGAAGAAGGATCCTGGCTGCTGAGAGGGAAAGGGTGTAATGCTCCGAGTCAGCCAATGTAGGGAGACATCCCCACCCTTAGCTCTTAACAAAAGAGTGGCTGTGGATGTATCTATGATCCCACCAACCTGGGCATAGCTCATTAGAATAGGAGTAAGCTTTGGTCCAGAACTAAACTATGATGGTTTAAGAGGCAAATTCTCTGAAACTCCTCTTTTTGAAAGATGAGGTCTAAATCTCCCCTACTCTTTGCATCTAAGTTGGACATAGTAACCAGTTAACCAATAAGAGTATGGTGGAAATGTTGCTATGTGACTTAGAAAGCTAGGTCTTAAAAGGCAATATATCTTTCACCTGGTTCACTGAAAGAGTCACACTGGAGCCTTGAACTACCATGAAAGAATTTTATCACCTCAAGACTAACATGCTGCCGTGAAGCCCAAACTAGCCCCTATGGAGAGACCACACAGAGAGCCCTGGAACCCTCGGAACTGGCAGCCTAGCCAGCTACCCATTGTTTTAGCCCTGCTGGTCTGCTAACTCCAGCCTTCCTCTAACTGCAAATGCACTGAAGACCTGAGCCGAAACCCTCCAGCTGAGTACTTCTCAAATTCTTGACCCCCAGAAACAGGAGAGAAAAGAAAATAATTGTTGTTTGAGACCACTAACATATATTATTAACTGACGCAGCTATAGATAATTGACTTAGAGTACCAAATATTTTCCCATTTTCTATTGCTATATAACAAACTATCCCAAAACTCAGTGGTACAAAGCAAGCATTTTATTGTGCTCATAGATGATGTCGATCAAGAATTAAGACTGGGCACAGTAAGGGTGGCTTGTCACTGCTCCATGATATCTGATGCATCAGCTGGAAAGACTCAAAAGCTAGGAGTGTTTGAATGGCTGGGGACTGGTATTATCTGGAGGCAGCTTTACTTACATATGCCTGGTGGTAAATGTTGCCTGTTGACTAGGACCCCAGCAGGACATGTCAGCCACAATATCTACCTGGCCCCCCCATGTGGCCTGGGACTTCTTCACAGTACCATGGCTGAATTCCAAGAGCAAGCTGCTTGTTTCTTAAGGCCAGGTCCTGGACCTGGACAGTGTCACTTCCTCTGTGTTCACATAACCCACATTCAAGGGGAGAAGACATAGACCTCCATCTCTGGGTGGGTAGAGTGTCCACAAATTTTGGACACTCCAACCCATAGGCTAGATAGTGGTCTATAACATGACCTGGCTCAAAATGATAAACTGGGTTAATTATTTTATCTGTTTCCAAAATTTAGACTAAGTAATACAAAGAAATTATCTAGTTAGAAGTGAGAGGTAGAGATGAAAGCATACCATGCTGTATGGATAAGGCCATGGGTAAACCAAGGTTATGAAGAAGCAGAAATTATGAGGAAAGACAACATGTTTTGAGTAGAGACAATGAAGAGGGAAGGAGAAATGGAATAAAAGAAGATTCATGTAGCCCTGGAGAGGGAACATGATAAGGCAAGGGAGCCTCTGGAATGGCCCCGGGCTTGGCAGTTCCTGTTCAATTATAGTTCATTCTTTGGTTTTGACATTGGTCTTATCTTTTGTATGCAGTTTTCTAGGTCACAGTCAATAAAAGTCTCCTCCATGGCAGTAAGATGTAGTGAAATGAGTGCGGCTGGGAAACAAGTTTCTTCTTTCCTCAGAATGTTTACTGACGAGATAGTGAAAGCCAGCATTAGAGAGAAATAACTGTAAAATGGTTGTTGCTGAGTAGTAAGAAAGAGCCACTGTGTGCTCATTATTGCCCTCTGAATTTGATCATTATGGGCTAGGAAGAGATGTAGGAAGCAGGCACAAGAAAATACTTCATTATTTCTAAAGATGTATGGTTTTGTAATTTTGAAATGGAAATGGAAAACTTAGAGACCTGCTTTTATCCAGCCAGGAATTATTTTTGCCAATAGGGAATGAACAAAACTTCAAAAATACATTCATTCAATGGATCGTCCATGAAATTCTAGAATACTTATTATTATCTGGTATATCGGTCACATGTTTACTAAATTCAGTGACATTCTCTTTTAAAAGAAGTATTTTGAATGGACTCTGGGAAGCAAACTGAGGGCTTCAGAGGGGAGAGGGGTGGGGGATTGGGATAGGCAGGTGATGGGTATTAAGGAGGGCACATATTGCACAGAGCACTGGGTGTTATACGCAAATAATGAATCATGGAACACTACATCAAAAACTAAGGATGTACTGTATGGTGACTAACATAATATAATAAAAAATTAAAAAAATAAAGAAGTATTTTGTTACTTGAGAAATGAGGTATTTTCCTGATGTTCGTAAGATAGGGACATTTGGATTTCATCTACTGCTACATACTGATCTTTCATGTAAAGGAATAGTTAGGCAGTCGTTAAGGCAGCACCATCAAAACAGCATTGACTCCCGGAATATCATTAACTTATTAGAGGGAATAAAGAGTTCTAAGTTGTAAATATACTAATATATGTCTCTTTCTTACAGAGCTGTTCTACCAAAGACTCACTTAAGATTCTGCCAATAAAGTAGCATGGTTTGAGCTCTTTTTGTTGTGACAGAAAAGATATGATGTGAAGGCAGGTCAAAGTAGGGTTGTAACTGCTGACAAGGGTCATTCTTTGAAAAACTCCTGGGCTTTTTATACATTTTTACCATGACACACTAACATTTAATCCTTATTGTAGTTATTTAACCTAATCATTGTGCCAAAGATATAATTGATCATTCTCCTGTAGGAGGAACATAGAATAACAATGCCCTAATTTTGTATGTCTCTGTTCCATAATGACAGGCTGTCATTTTCTATAATTTACCAGAGATGATGAACAATGCGTGTAGGCTGAATGTAGTTGCTTAGTAACCACCTTTTAAAATTTTCTTAAATGTAATTGCTTCTCTGCTAGGGAAACACTGATCCAGCTAATTTGCATTGAACCACTTTCTAAGCAACTCCACATATTAAACACCCCTGTGCCTTTTATTTCATATTATTTGCCTTTTAAAATCTGTTAAGGTAACCACCTTTGTTATGATCACCATTTGTTTTTGAACAAAGTGAGGCTTTCAAATAATTATCTGTCCATTGTCATTTCCTCCCACTATTTGTTTTTTTTTTTGTTTTTGTTTTTTGTATCTCTTATTGCTTTTTTAGAGTTAAAGATAGATACTTAAACAGAATCATGAAAATCCCGTTTCACTCTGAAAGATTCTAGATGCTTTCTAACACCACCAATCTGGTTTTCTTGAACTCAGTATCAAAATTTGCACCGTATGAATGTTCTCTTGGCTTCTATTCCTGATCTATCTCTTGCTGTTAATCGAACATCTATGTTGCTATTTAAGAAAATATGGAGTCTATGCAGATACCTAGCACATGACTTGGCTTTTTCTAGTTGTGTCTACCCATATATACTAACTTGAAGGATGAAATGGCTAAAAACTACAATTCTGTTAAATAGTTGTTGTTAGTATAGGATAATATTTCAAATTCTGAATTACTGCACTATTTCCAGTCCACCTTCTATAGCCGCCCATCTTTCCAGTAGGCAGAATGTTCCTATTGATGTAGAAATAATTCACAGCATGAAAAAAGTCGGCTTACTCTTGGATTCTAAGTTTGGGTTGGATATAAGAGCGAAGAGACTAGAAAGGATTTGAGGAACTGAAAGAACTTGTTTATATTTCTGCCCACAGTCTTCAAACTTAGTAAATGGCCATCTAAGCTAGAGGAGAGGAGAGAGTTTGGAGAGAAGACAAAGGAAATTAGAAGCAGTGTAGTGACTTTACTCTTTGGACCCCATCCATGTTTGTGTCTCCCACTCTCAGATCTACCTTACATCTCAGGATCCCCAGAGAGGAAAGTCTCAGGCAAAATCTGGAACAACTTTCAACCTCCAAGAGGTACTCCCTGCTCCATGCTAGCTTAGCAGAATGGCAGAATGGTGTAGATGGGAAAGAGTGGGCCAGAGACCACACCCTCCCCCAAATACCCAAACATTTTCCCCATGGATCCTTAGATCCAGCTGTTGCTGGGAACCTAGTGTGGTGACACAGAAGTTAGCTAAGAGTGAGAGTTGATAAGCCACTTGAGAGGAGGTCACCTAGCAGTGTTGAGAAGGCCTTCACCAAAAAGGATGCTGCTTGTACTTTCTGCTAGGGATGAGAAAGAGTGCAAAACTGAACCCAGATGACTGGCAGTACCAGAGAACAGAGGAGGAGCTGGTGGTCAAGAGCTTTGAGCTCCACTTGGGAAAACACTAGATACCTTGAACCAAGAGGCCAGACAAGTTATATCCCCAATAGACACCAGCAGAAACATGACCTCGGAAAA
The DNA here is from genome assembly GCF_017311325.1 of Ursus maritimus. NCBI lineage: Eukaryota > Metazoa > Chordata > Mammalia > Carnivora > Ursidae > Ursus > Ursus maritimus. Next base: position 31,082,667 of record NW_024426663.1, on the reverse strand, counting down.
GTGACATATAGCTTACCAGTGCTGTAATGCTCTCATATACTTCCCTAGCACTCAGTTGCTACCCCAGAGGCAATGATGGAAGATGGAACATCCAGTTCACTAAGATTTAACCTGGTGGTGATTTGACTACAAGTTGGACTTGTGCTGTACTTAGAAAATCAGTGCTGGACTTAGAAAAATCAGTGCTGGACTTAGAAAATCCAGAAAATATTTCTTTTAAGTTGCATTAGTAGGCAGACTGGAGAAACAGATTTATTCAAATAAAGGAAGTGAACATGTTTGCACCCCATTTCATTTGTACCTTTTGTGTGGCTCAGCCTGGTTTTGTGTTAAGACAGCAGGGGTTGAGGGGATGAGGGTGGAGGAAGCAGAGGAGTGTAGTGAAGTTTCTATTTCATATGGAACAATGTGGATGATATGGCCAAGAGTAGGTGATCTGTAACAAGGAAATCTGGTTTGAATCCTGGCCTCAACAATTATTAGTTCTGTGTTTTTGGGCCAATTATTTGATTCTACTTAATCTGATTTTTCTCATGGACAGAAATATAATATTCAACCTCATAGGGTTATTGTGAGGTTTTGAGATACAATATATTACACTTTTGGCACATGGTGTCTGTAATATAATCACAGTGTATCATATTCTTGACCTCCAGTGCTTTCCTTCATCTTCAACCCCTACCACCTCTCTCCTCCTCAGTCCCCCACCCCCCCAACATGAAAGAAGGCTCCATGTGGGTAGAACGTCTACCTTACTTGCCTCTGTATCCATTGTGTCTGGGGGCACAATAGGTGTCAAATGAAGAGTTGTTGACAGAATAAATTGGGACAGAGCTCTAGGGAGGTAGCTGGGAGTAAAGCCGATTCTACCCATAGAGAAAATCCCAAGTGAAAGGAAAATATTTAGACCTCAGTGGGGTGAATGGAAGTGCAGGTGGTCGTAAATGGTAAGTTTCAGGAGTGCAGATTTTCATTACAGTGAAGGAAACAGAACACATTCATATTCACATGCACACTTATATTTACAATAGAAAGGGAACAGAAATCCACGATCTGTATGGACAAAAGAATCCTGAGCTATAAAAGCATAGTTTTATAGACCACTGGTTGTGTTTTCCAACAGCGTGTGTATGTTTGTGAGAAAGTATGTGTATGTCTGTTATTAGCATGTCTTTCTGAATGTCTGAAAAATACTTGGACCACATTTTTCAGTCTTACCTGATTGTTTTGAATCTCTCTATCATCTATCTATCATATGCAAGCTAAGTGCTTCTATATGAAAAATGTAAATAGAATTTAACTACATTGCAAGGTCATTACTGATGCTTTAAGGATCTTTAAGAGCTTGTAAAGATGAAGACATTTTAGAAAGATTTTCATTTGACATTTTAAGACTACTGTAGGTTTTTAGAATATAATTAACCTTTAGACCTGACTCATTTATTAAATGAGTAACAGACTTGACCTTGGAATAAGAGCAAAATCTTAATGGATAATTGGATTAGGACATGGTATACCTTCATTCTTTTCTTTCTTTTTTAAAATAAAAAACCTTTAAAATCTCACATTTATAGCTTTTATTATTTTTATCATAACTTCTGGGAATGAGGGGTAATAGTTTTCTAAAGGAAGAGAATTTTATGTTTCTAATGATAAAAGATTTAATGTCCTTGACATAGTAAATGATACTGTTTACTTCTGTTTTTCTTGAAAATTATCGTCTGATTTCCATATTCACTGTACATAAAGAATACCCTATGTACAAAATGGTTTTCTCTTATGGCATTATCATCAAGCCATAAGTAAATGTTCTTTTATTTATGAGAGAAGGAAAAGGTTAATTCTCGGGTTCTTTTGAAAGTAATTCTTTGAATATGGCATCATTTAATAATGTAGAATGAACATTTCATGCTTCCTATAAAGATATTTCTCTGAGACCAACACTAGCCAAGAGTTGACTAGGAGAAGCTAATTATAGACTCCAGCTGAGCAGGAAGGCATTGGTCCAGTGATTCTCAGACTTCCTTATCATAAGAATCACCCAAAGAATTTATTAAACCACGGATCTCTGGGTCCCATATCCAGAGATTTTGATTTAATGAGTGATGTAGTTGATTGAAAGGTGGCTTCCAAAAAGATATAGTCACACATTCTATCTCCTGGAATCTGTAAATGAAACCTTATGTGGAAGAGGGGTCTTTGCAGGTATAACTAAGGATCTCTGGACAAGATTTTTCTGGATGATATGGGTAGGTCCTAAATCCAAAAACAAGTGTCCTTATAAAATACACACTGAAGGAGAAAAGACACACGGGGGCGATAGCCATGTGAAGGCGGAAATTGGAGTTTGCAGTCATAGGCTAAGGAACACCTGGAGCCATTAGAACCTGGGAGAGGCAAAAGAACAATTCTTCCTAGAGACTTCCACGGATGCACAGTCCTGCTAACACCTTGATTTGTAACTTATAGCTCCTATAACTGTGAGAGAATACATTTTTGTTGATTTAGGTCATTTAGTTTATGGTAATTTGTACAGCAACCCTAGGAACCTAGTACAGGTGTGGACAAAGAATTTGAATTTCCTACAAGCTGTTAATGCTGGGAAGTGGACCATGATTTGAATGGTACTGATTTAGTAGATGCTTCAAGCTTAGGTGGAAAAGAAATCAATTCCAGGATGTTCCATAAATCAGTCGTATACAATAAATTTAAATCATCAAACTGCCCAGGAAAATGAGCAAGGCTGAAACCTAGTTTGCATTGCTTTCTTTCCTCTTTGATATTTCCTGCTGAGTGGGTGTTCTGTGCTCACAGAGCCTGTTTACTCCTGGTTATCCTCAAACCTCAGTTTAAACTTCATTTCCTTCATTCCTCTGGATTAGGTTAGCCTTTATTGTAACACTCCAGTAGCAGTCTGTACTTCCGTGCAGGTAGCACTGATCACCATTCTAATGATTGTTTCAATGTCCATCATTCTGGAACATTGTAAATTTTTAAGGCTAGAGGCCATAAAAGTCTGACAGCTCTATCCCCAGTTCCTAAGAGAGTTTAACATTGCAGTGGGTGTTCAATAAACCTATCTATGAATGAAAGGTGAGCCCTGCCCTAAAATAGAGTTAGAGGTTCAGAGATTACTACTTTTAGTAGAATATTTACTGTTTCTCTATTGACTGCAGATTTTTATTAAGCAGATTTAGCGGATAAAATAAGATGTTAGAAGTGCACCAACAAATTATTAAGTATTTTTTTCTGTGCAGAATGGTTTATTGAATTAGATGCTCTGAATCAAAATATATATTTTATAAATTTATCCAGGCCCTGTCAGCTCCAGTTGATTGGTGTGATCCTTCTTTTTACCTCCGGGGCAAGGTTTTGTCAATATGTGTAATATACATGCCAAAAAAAAAAAAAAAAAAAAGGATGATACTTTCTAGAAAGTACTCATTTTAATAACCACAAAATATGTATGTTTTTACTAGGCTTTTAAAGACAGGGTTTGAAACTGCAGCTTCATATTTTTTTCTAACCAATGACGTGAGAACAGTTTTTTTAGTAGACCATAACTTTTCATCTCTCAGAACAAAGTGACCAATTTGTAACTATGACTACCTACGTAAATTCTGCTAAGAATTTATTATTAAGTCTCATGCTAGAGTATAGATTGATAGTTTTGATGGCATCACTAGCTAGAGTTCTAGCTGTGCAAGGTGACCCAGACAATTTCAGCAGAAATTATTTAACAGTAGCCCATTCTTCTTCTGTGGGATATATATATATATATATATTTTTTTTTTTAACTTTTCAAAGATTTATTTTTTTCACCTTTACTGAGATATAATTGACAAATAAAATTGGAATATGTTTAAAGTGTACAATGTGATAATTTGATATGTATACACACTGTCAAAGAATTCTTTTTTTTTTTTTTTTAAAGATTTTATTTATTTGACAGAGATAGAGACAGCCAGCGAGAGAGGGAACACAAGCAGGGGGAGTGGGAGAGGAAGAAGCAGGCTCCCAGCAGAGGAGCCTGATGTGGGGCTTGATCCCGTAACGCCGGTATCACGCCCTGAGCCGAAGGCAGACGCTTAACCGCTGTGCCACCCAGGCGCCCCTGTCAAAGAATTCTTAAGTGGAATATCTTAAAGGGTTTTTATCAACTAGATAATGTATTATATATTAGCTACTAGGTGAGCTCTATTTTGCTAGTAAGTGCAGTTTTTAATTAAAAAATTTAAATCCAAGTTTTAAATTTATGTCTAAATCCAAGATACCATATTCTTCTCATAAGACCACATTAAAAAAATTAAATAACTCGTATAGGTAATTCCCTTCAGGCTAAAATGGGAAAAGAATGTTGTGATTTACAGAAAATGATCTGAATGACCAAATATGTATTTTTCATGTTATTTGGTTTTAGCCCTATGGTTTCTGGCTCACAGCTCCCAAAACCCTTGGAATTTCCTGAGTGATAAGAGCAATGGGAGCATTTTTTGTCGTAATATTTGGTCTCTTGTTCTCAGTTTCTGAAATCACTTCAGGGCCATGAAGGGAAGATGGGTGTCTTGTTACTCATGAGAAGCCCCTTCCACCACGACTGGGTTTATGTTAATGAGGTGACTTTTGGAAAGTACCTAAGGATGGGGGCTGGTTGCCAGAGGAGCCAACTATGTGATTAGAGGTTGCAGCTTTCATATGTCCCCCTGCCCTATTTCTGGGAGGGGAGAGGGGCTGGAAGTTGAGTTCAATCACCAATGGCCAATGACTTAATCAAGCATACCTGTTTTAATGAGGCCTCCATAAAAGCCCAAAAAGATGGGTTTTGGAGAGCCTCCAGGTTGGTGAATATAATACATGGAGATTTGGGAGAGTGGTGTGGTGGGGGAGGGCATGGACACTCCCTGTCATTTCCTTATACTCTGCTCTATGAAACTCTTCCATCTGACTGTTCCTGAGTATATCCTTTTATAATAAATGGTAATCAGTTAAGTAAAATGTTTCTCTGAGGTCTGTGAGTCACTCTAGCCAACTAATTGAACCCAGGGAGGGAGTCATTGGAATCTCCTACTATAGCCACTTGGTCCAGGAAACAACCTGGACTTGCCTTGACATCTCCTAAGTGAGGGCAGTCTTGTGGGACAGAGTCTGGGTGCTGTCTCTGGGAACCTAATGTCACAGTTGAGTTGAATTGTAGGAAGCCCAGCTGGCTTCTCTTCCTTCTGATTTTAGGAGGAATGCATTTAATCTTTCACCACTACATAAGAAATTAGCATCAATTTGAAAACACAATCTATTTTAGTAATGCAGTCATCTTGCTGTTCATTAACCGTAAAGTAGCAACTTGTAAGCTCCCAAGATCCATTAGTCTAGTATACAATTCTATTCTATACTCAGTAATGTTTCTGCAAATATCAAACGCAGTGATTTTTTAAGAAAAAGTCTACTATTGGGTGAATTGTCATCAATCTGAAATTGTGTTTAACGGGAAATAGCAATTTCTTGACTGAGTACATATAACTAAGGATATGTGATTCACTTTTGTTGTGTCACTAAAGTTCTTACTTACCACTTGAATGATATCCAGATTAAATAATTAGAATCCTAATATCTGTTGATCTGTGTCTTTTGTCTCTTCACACATGAGGGCACTTATGTTCTAGAGGTCTCTCTACTGTCTTCAGAAGAAAAACGAACAACTCTTTGGATTACACCTGGAACATTCATAAATTCTCTTAAGAGCAGGGTCAGAATTATCTTTAATTACATCTCTTGTAGAACGTATGTATACTTTAGTTCTGCTGCATCATAAATAAATTCCCATACTTGAGGCAGCGTAATCATTCCCCTGCTCATGGTACCTGAAAGAACCTAATTAACATATGTAAAATTAGAGTAAGAATAAATTATTAATTTCAGACTCTTTCCTTTTTTGACAAGGAATTTAGTGCACTTTACATTCCTCTGCCCTCCCTCCTCAGCCCCAACTATCCCCTCAATACTTTTTAAAAAAAGATTTATTTATTTATTTATTTGAGAGAGAGAACACACACAAATTAGAGGGGTAGAGGGAGAATGAGAGAGAATCTCAAGAAGCCTCCGTGCTGAGCATGGAGACCAATGCAGGGCTCGATCACACGTCCCTGAGATCATGACCAAAGCTGAAACCTTGAGTAGGATGCCCAACCAAATGCACCACCCTGTCTCCACCTCCCCCAAATACTGTTAACAGCCAATGTTAATTTAACATTAGGCTGTAGATTTATCTTGCTGGTGGGAAGAACTGGAATATGTTAATAAAATAAAATTTCAGTTTTATTTTGGAAGCAGCTTGGGTTTAGAGAGAAACTATGTGAGCACCATGTTATTTACCTAGGCTCTAGATGGATGGCAAGATAGCTTTGGGATAAACCTAGTTATTTTGTGCGGGGAATTTTTTTATGACAAAACTAACATGTAAAACACAGATCAGGAGAGAGTTGAATGTCCTTTAGCCTAATAAGGCCATGGTTATTGTTTGTCAAGTGGTAAAATAAATAGGCAAAATAAGCAATCTCAAATAAAGAAACCAGGGTGTTTTTCATGGAGGTAAACTGGCTAGACTTCACAAGAAAAAAGGTTTTACTGTGGCAAATTGTTGGGTTTTCAGGAAAAACTCGCCCCCAGCAACTCCTTCTGGAGAAGATGGAACAGCGGTTGAAATATCCTATCCTCATCCTTTCTCTGTCCTTTTGTAGATGACTGACATCCCAACATGAAAGGCGTCTTTAACCATCCTTCTGCTTCCTAGCACAATGATATTGCAGTCTCTGAGTAGACACAGAAAGAGAAGACTTACTGATAACAGGTGTGGGATAGGGAGCAGAGCTGGTTCTTGTGATCAGAACAAAATTTCCAGTCTTTTTTAAAAAATTGAGATATAATTGACATATGACATTGTATTAGTTTCAGGTACACAACGTAATGATTTGATATATGTATATATTGCAAAACGATCACCACAATACTTTTAGTTAACATCCATTACCAGACAGTTGCAATTTTTTTTCTTGTGATAAGAACATTTAAGATCGGTTCTCTTAGCAATTTTCGGATATACAGTATTATTAACTACAGTCATCATGCTGTACATTACATTCCCAGAACTTGTTTATTTTATAACTGGCAGTTGGTACCTTTTGACCCCCTTCACCCTCTTGGCCACCCCACCCCCATCTCTGGCAACCACCAATCTGTTCTCTGTAAGTTCAGCCTTTTATTTTTATCTTTATTTTTTATTTTTTTATTTTTATTTATTTATTTATTTATTTATTTATTTATTTATTTATTTATTTGACAGAGAGAGAGACGGGCAGCGAGAGAGGGAACACAAGTAGGGGGAGTGGGAGAGGAAGAAGCAGGCTCCCAGCGGAGGAGCCTGATGTGGGGCTCGATCCCAGAATGCTGGGATCACACCCTGAGCTGAAGGCAGATGCTTAACGACTGAGCCACCCAGGCGCCCCAGCTTTTTTTTTTTTTTTTTTTAAATTAAGGTTCCACATGTAAGTGAGATCATACAGTATTTGTTTTTTTCTGTCTGATTTATTTCACTTAGCATAATGCCCTCAGGGTCTATCTATGTTGTCACAAATTGCAAGAGTTCCTTCCTTTTTATGGCTAAATGATATTCCATTGTATTCCAAATGTGATATGTGTATATATCTCTACACACACATTGTTCTTTATCCATTCATCTGTTGATGGGCACTAGGTTTTTTTCCATGTCTTGACCATTATAAATACTTCTCATGAACATAGGGGTGGATGCAGATGCCTTTTCAAGATAGTAATTTCCTTGGAATACAGAAGTGGAATTGCTGGTGTCACTTTTTGTTTCCTACAATCATAGCACAGTGCAGTGCTTGGCTCTAGGAATCATGGAAGGGGAACACATCGAACACATTGGTGTGAACTCACAAGCCGATCAGATGGTGTGGATTCCAAAATATTTAGTATTTCAGTCATTGGTCAGGGCAGACTGGGACCTTTCTCAAATATTTCGGGCCAGAAAGAGTGTTGCCAGCGTGTTTTGGTAAATTTTTAACAACCAGATCTCTGAACAAAGAAAAACTCTGATTTATAGTGTTTGTCATTTTCTGTGTATGGATCATCCCACTGTGGCTGATTTCAAGCTACCAGTGTTATGTTACTTAACCCTGGGTCGGCAGAGTGCAGGGAACACATGTATAGCATTTCCACCAGAGAAACACAACTGATACAATCTCAAGGGCATGGATAACAGGAAATTGTAGTAAAATTAGAAAGGTATGGAGTTTTGAATATTTATTACCCTTTGCTTTTAGTACTGGGAATGGAGAGATAAAATCTTATTATTTGTAAATAATCTGATTATGTAGAACAATTTAAGAGCCTTGGGGGCGTTTTCCTTCATGTGTGGTTTTTCACTTGTTCTTTTTACTTTCAGCTGCTCTGAGTCAGAAGGGTTTTATAGTGTCTTGGTTTCACATTTTGAGGTTTGCTCATTTATTTGGTTCTGATTCACTTTGTGACATTGATCCCTGACATATTTCTAAAGGCTAACATTCTGAGAGTGAAATGATAGCTCATTACCAAACAAGACTTTGTACCTAAACATCATTGTGAGCATGTTAAATGTCACTCTCTTCCCTATTGTTTTCCATAACCCCAAACTGTGTTTTCCTGTTGATTTATTCTGCTATATCAATTTGCTTACTAAAGTATTTTTAAAATGTATCAAGTTTTGATTTCCAATAAATGACAAATTTAAATTTGGACATATCTAACTTTCTGCTCATTATGTAAAGAGAACAGTTTATAATTAGTCCCAACCAATGTAATCTTGAATTTCCCCATTATTTTACTTTGTGTAAAATAATTTTAATATAATATTCTATACATACTATTTACAGTTTCTTGTTTTATAAAAGGCAAGAGATACAATATAAGAAACATAGTCTGTTTTTAATCATCTATGGTCATGATTTACCAGATAAAAGAAAATAAAAGGTAAAAAGAGTCTCTTCTAGGAAAATTGATCCTTAATTAATATCTATATTCTCTGCATTGGTTAGAAACAAAGAAACAAATAAACAAATCAAAAAATGGGCAGAAGATATGAGAACACTTTTCCAATGAAGACCTACAAATGGCTAACAGACACATGAAAAAATGTTCAAAATCATTAGCCATCAGGGAAAAGCAATACGTAAATCGAATCAAAAAATGAT